>NC_056732.1:1742502310-1742584810 GCF_019279795.1 Protopterus annectens | reverse complement strand
TGGGGTGAATTTTTTTTTGAGAACAGATTGCCCTTTTTTTATTATTTTTAAGGTGAAAGTGGGATGTTGGGGAAGGATAGTAGGTATATCTGGGGAGGTAGGTTGGTCGGAAGACAGACAACACAGATAAGACAGCATACAGGGGTGGTATATGACACATGTGGGTGGCAAACACCTTGGATGAGAAGGGGTGTTTGGAAATCAGAAGACCCATGAGCCCTCAAATGGTAACAGTAGGACTGAAGTCCCCACACATGGGCAGTCACCACTGCCGTTCACAGCCATGATGGTAGCTGTGCTGGGAACTGAGCAGGAGGGGCAGGCTGACCCTCTAATTGCACCACACAGCCCTCAAGCTGGAGTAGCAGATTTCCAAACTCCCTTCGGAGCTTGCTACACACCGATCCCTGGACCTGATTTTGGATGACAGGATCCTGTCCGCCCTTGCTCCCAGGGATGGGACCAGCCCCCTCCCCTGAGGCAGTCCCTCCCAAAAGTGATGCAGGACCAGGGGATGATGAGGTCCTGGAGTGGTTCCCAGACATGCTGTGGCCCGGTGCCATGGCCAGATGAGGTGGGAGAGGTGGGTCCACTGGGTCCGGCCTTCCCAAACGTGCTATGGTGTTGCAGTTTTAGAACATATGTGGGTTAGTAATAGTCAACACAATCCAGGACTAGTTATAACAGCATGCATAGATATTCCCATTAACCCAAAATACCAGATTTTGAACAGTTGCATAGCAAACAGGACACATGCAGATATGGAACACAGTGGCCATTACAACAGCAGGCAGGTTACATTGAAGCAACAGGCCACCAATGATAGTGTTTTAACATGAAACATTAATAGAAACACATTTCAATATTTGTTGAACAATAGGACATATATCCCAACAGTAGGTTTGGTGTAACCATACCTATTGATTTGTGTGTTTAGATTATTGTTGCAGATATGGTGGTGGGGAGAGAGATGTCAATTAACAACTTATATATCCTTGCAGTATGAGATCCTCTGACCTTTTTTCCCATTTATGTCTTCCAGGTACTATGTCACATGAATGCCTGCCTGCTTTCACAGAGCAAGAATATGATATAATAATCCATTTTGCAGTACTCGATCATGCCATCCTATTTGGGCACATGGCTCATGATCTGCAGGAAAGGACAGCCCTGTGGAATGAGCTTGTCCACAGGGTGAATTATGTCAGACTGCATAACCGCAGTTATGAGCAGGTGCAGCATTGGACCACCGACCTGATCCGCAACGCCCGTCAGTGTGCTGCTGCCATTAGGAGGGATCAGCTAGGCATAGGTGGAGATCATGCCATCCAGCCCCAACTGACACATGCTGAGGAGCTCCTCACCAGCCTTGGGGCACCCACATGCCAGCCAAGCCAGCAACTTGCAGACAACATTGTGGAGGTGGGTGCCACCCACATAATGGATGAGAAACATCCAGGTAAGGCCCCTGGGCACATTAGTAGACCACTGTTGCTTATCCATCTTCATCTGTAAAGTATCTACATGCATATGTCAGATAAGATAGCCTGTTGCTTCTTCTTCTCTTTCAGCTTTTCCCGGTTAGAGGTCACTGCAGTGTAGTAATGAACAGATGTGCATAATCTCTAGCATTGTTGGTTTGTACTGTTGATGTACTGAAATGCTGCTCCCACTCTGTACCAATGCCAAAGGTGTGGCTATGGACATTATGTCTCCCACACAACTATGTAGGTCTTTCTGGTATACAACTGGGGCAGCAGCCTGTAGCTGTGAGTATGGAGTTGTTTTGTTCAGGTTTGCCAATAAACCAGCCATGTTATGGCCATGGTATTTGCCATGCACACATTTAACATGCATACCCATAATGCATGCTGTACATGTTCATTAATTATTGCTGTTAACTGAACTGCATCACAGTGGTCACCATGGTGGCATATCTGAATGGTATGTAAGAGTCCTGAAGTATACCTAAGAACCTATCAGTGCAAGATGTGTAGACAGAGATGAACATAATGGTGGGACAAATGGCCTACAGTAGGGACATATCTGAAACATTACCCTTATACAGTGGCTACAACAATGTATACATGACTATTACAATGGCAACTGTTCCTGATCTAAACAACCGCAAAGAAGAATACCACATTCCATAACTTTTGTAACCTGTAGTTTGACCCTAACATGAGCAATGAATGTGTAATATGGAATCCTATGTTAGGACAACAAATATGGGGAATCCATAGCTTAACAAACACTGGAAGCATATATGTGCACACACTCCAAATAACATAATGTGGAAGCAGCTTGTGAGGTACTGACAGCATTCATTCTTCTTGAGTACACACCTTCCATCAAGTATAGGGCCTCAATATCACACCAAGTGATGGTCTGCTGTCCAAGAAGCATGTGCATGACATTTGCACACTCACCTACAACAGAGGCAGCTGTGGCTTGCACAAATCTTACAAACCATGGAATGGATCCCATATCCAAAAGGTAGCACTCGGGAGTGGGAAAAGTTGCCTTATCTCACCATTGCATATACCATGACAAACAGGGCAGACAGTCATGTATGTGTGTATGAAGTATAGGACAACATCAATGTAGAAAATAAACAGATGCCTATCCAAGACAGATGACAACACATATTGCAAACTGGTCATGAAGGCTGCCCAGACACATGCAGCAACACTGAGGGACTTGCAGGAATGTCTAGCAAGTACTGCCTGTGCAGTACCTGTGTCGGCAATTGCCTGGAATCTGCATACATGTGGCCTATTGGTTAGGGTAATCAGATGGAAGATTTGTTCCACAGGAAACATCATCCAGGGCTCTCTACAGGTAGCATATGCACAACATCAAGTATCCCAAAGGCATGTGTTGCAAAGTGTAATGGTGTACTGAGACCAAGGCTGAAACCTACAGACAGTATTAATAAAGACACATGTGGTGCACAAGCAACACCTCACTCCATGTGGTGCACAAGCAACACCTACACTGGCCCTCCATCCCCATTTTTACCTTGCTGGTGCCAGTGTACACCTTTAGGTTTGCTGCTCATTAGCAAGAACTAGGCTGGTAGATATGGCATTCTGAATTTGGAACACTGCAAAATAACACTCATGTGTGGCCCATAGTTGTCAAGCAAATGCAATAAGGCTGAGGATGGGGAGGGGTGTCATCCTGAAGGACAACAGTGAACTGAAGCATACATCCAAAGCTCCCTAGGAATGGCTGTATCTGAGCACAGTCAAGGTCATGAATTGTGCCAGACATATCCCTGTCTCCACAGCAATAGTGAAGGCACTGTGTAACCTCCAAGGGGTGTGCACATGAGCTGACCTTGCAATCTGGCAGAGTTTGGGGACATTTGTAGGGTAGAGTGACCAAATAATGGTAAGTGAAGATGGGCCATGCTAGTATACCCCTTCCTGGAATAGTGACTGCTGTAGTTCACTTAACAGGTCCTGCAACAAACCATTGTGTTTAGGGTGTGCACACTTATGCAACCCACATATTGTATGCATCTCATTCAGCATCTGCACGACTGACACATTTGTTTGATACTGCATTTGATTGCACAGGTCATATGTCACATATCAGGTGTGTGTGTAATGTTAACGTGCAGCATTGTGGACCCATTGCATATAATGGAATAGGCAGGCATGCCAACAACAGTGTGTACACTCCTCATATCCACATTAAACTTTGAAGGTTGTCAGTGAAACTAGATTTTATTGCTCATACATGCACTGATAATGATAAGATCTGCAAATCAGAGGTCAGGCATTAGCTATTGACATCAGTCCTCATATCATCCCAGGTATGTGTCAGACAACACACATAGGGGCTTTGAGCAACATAGCAAACATAACTGCCACACATATACACATTCAGCAATGTTATGTACACTAGTGAGGTATGGTGCACAGTACATGCCAGGGTGCTGTACAGGTGCACAGCAATACTGTATATATGGGTGCAGTATGTTCCAGGGGAAGGGGCATCACCTACTAACACAACTCATGCATCACAGAGATGTATAATGTTGGTAAAAAGTATTGACTATACCTGCAGTGCATGCTGTTGAGTGCCATGCATCATGCATGTTGACTGTAGAGTAATGAGAGGTCTGTGTAATATCTTTGTGCCACCTCACCTGTAAGTGTGTGTGTGTGTGTTTGTGTGTGAGTGTGTGCGTGTGTGTGTGTGTGTGTGTGTGTGTGTGTGTGTGTGTGTGTGTGTGTGTGTGTGTGTGTGTGTGTGTGTGTGTGTGTGTGTGTGTGTGTGTGGAGGTAAGCAATAACGTACAGTTCTTAAATCACATTTTTTGTTTTCCCCACACAGGTGGCGAGGTGGGTCAGGGTCCCTCCTGCAGGCAAACTGATGTTAGTGTCCATACAGACTCTGACAATGATGATAGGTATGGTGAGGCACAGGCAAGGTTGCCAGGGGCTGAAGCTGTGCCATTGGTTGACATCCCACTTTTATCCAACCCATCCCCGCACGCAGTCACTATGCCCATGCATACCCTATCACCAGTGGCCATAGATGAGGGACAGTTGGCAGGTGTTGGCATGGGACAGAACAGTGTGGGGACTATGGCAAGTGTGTCTGTACACAGCAGCCATAGCCAGAGGACTAGCAAGGTACCACACAGGCAGATGTACAGGGGTGCTCATAGGAGGGCTGCTGGCCATCATGCCCCTGGCAGAACTGCCACAGCAGGTGTGACCAAATGCATGTTTTGGGCTCTCATGGAGGTACAGGCATGTATGGAATGTTATACCAGAGTCTGAGGCTCCAGAGGGCTACTCATTCTGCTGTAGTATTTGTGAAATGGAAGCTTGGAACTCTGCAAAAAACCCACAGCACAGGAAATCCTTAACGCAATTTTAATATAAAAGAACAGCGTTTTCGCCACACTCATAAGGTAGCTTCATCAGAGGAAGTAGTAAAACACCAGGAAGCGCTTAACATTTTAAATAGCTTCAAAACCATTACATCACTTCCTAGAAAAAATTGACAACCATATGAACAATAGTCTAAATGTTACAATCATTTAAACAAATAACTTTAAAACCACATTTACTAAAAAGGATAAATAATACTAGAAGATTTTATCTAAATTACTTAATACAATTCTACACAAAAACAGTAAATGTAAAACCAAAATTGTGTGTATAGTTATACTTAACACTCTTATTAGTGTTTGACTAACTAATTTTCATATAAAAATATTTACAATGGGATTAGTGAACAAATACACCCATTTAAAATATGTATATGTGTATATATGCATTCTATACACACAAATAAACAAGCAGACATAACATAAAAAATATATATATATACTTTGTTCTTGCGTAATGCAATAAATAGCACTTTATTTTAAAAACCAAAAGCAAGGTGAATGCAAAAACTACCGATGGTCACATATTCATCTCATGTAAGATTTATATTTTAGAACTGGTGCTATGTTACAACATTCATTAAGACCAGGTGTATTAAAAGCATTAAGCTTGAGTTGCCACACCAGTTCACGGTTCTCCAATAATAGAGAAGTTGGACCACCTCTCAAAGTAATAGGTATGTGGTCTATACCCATGAAAAGGAAACTGTGGCCAGAGTTGGTTGCTATATGCTTGGCTAACGCATTTTCGCATTTTTTGTTTTTGATGGCATGACAATGTTGGTAAATGCGTTCTCTAAACTTTCTATCGGTCTTACCGACATAGAACGCTGTACAGAAAACGCAAAATGCCACATAAATAATAGATTTAGTGTTACAGTTAATCTTAAAGTGGATATCATATTTCTTGTTTCCTATACTAAAGGAACTACCTGTCTTTATAACATTACACCAGTTATATAGATCACATGTGAAACATTCCTTCACTCTATTAAAAATATTACATCCTCTTCCACTCTGTAATATTTCTTTAATGTTACTACCTCTCTTATATACAATTTGCGTTTTTTCCCCAAGTTTCTCCAATAGAAGGGGGTTGTTAGAAATGAAATACCAGTTTTTGGTATGAGTGTGGTGAAAACGCTGTTCTTTTATATTAAAATTGCGTTAAGGATTTCCTGTGCTGTGGGTTTTTTGCAGAGTTCCAAGCTTCCATTTCACAAGTTTGTTTGTGCTTTTTTACAATTCTGCTGTAGTATGCAACATCCGTGATCTTGTAGGTGCCCACCATTATTTTGCAGAGGTCCTGGATAGACGGTTGGGTGAGATGGTGGACATCCTCGACTGAGTGGTGTCTATGTTGGAGCATGTGGTGGGAGCAGGGCATCATCCATGTGGACATAGGTCAGCATCACCAAAATGTGGAAATCTACATGGACATGCAACAACTCACAGCTGCTCCTGTAGTGGCAAAACCAGCACCAGCACTGCAGGGGGTTGCTGACCACACCACAAAGCAGTAGGCCGCATGCATGTGGTCCTGGCCAGTCTCAACAGGGACACAGATCCAGCAGACAATTGTCATCATCAGAGGAGTGTATCAAATCTGTGCTTCTACCTGGTAGTGCCTGCAGAGCCCCTGGCAGGCACAGTTCCTATGTCCATGGCCAGAGATGGTGAACTGTACACCCTGCCATGTACGGTCTGCTGCTGTCCAACAAACTCCTGTATAGGGCAATCACATGGCAGAACTTTGTGCATACACACACACACACATCACCAACACAACTAGGGCACCTCCATACCTACACATGCCACATCTACACAGCCCAATTGTTAAAGAACCCCCTAACACACACATGATGTCAACCAAACAGCTCAGCCTAGGCCTCTGGCAAACCCACCACACACCTTGTGCATATGATGATACCTGTGCCACATCCCTGTCATCCATAGGTTCACAGGTAGGTACTAGGCTATCTGCCCGAAGGCATTTATAAGCCTAGCCAGAATGTCTTGGCTTTCACCACCCCCTTAGATTAGTTCCCTGTGCCTCTGTCCAGCAGAGCCATTGAAGTGATCCCTGGGGTAAACTTTCTGTTTCCCATCCACTCGTCAAGGTTTCTCTTGAAGAGGGTTAGCAAGGAGCTCTGCCTAATGTAGATTGGAATCTTGTTCCAGAGCATGGGAAGTCTCTGGGACAGGAATCTATCCCTCCAGCATGTCTTATTTATTGTTGTGGTGAGGTTTAGATCCCTGGAGCATGTAGCTTGAGGGGATATGATTTTCTTTAGCTGGAGCATGTCCATCAATTCTGGGTTGGACATGGCCTTGTATGTCAAGCAGAGTTCACCTCTGAATAGGCAGTATGCAACTGAGTACAGCTGGAGTTTCTTCAGCCAAGCTGCATAGGGCATCTGCTTGAGGCCAGTGATCCTCTTGGTGAGGTACTTCTGTGGGCTTTTCAGTTGTTGCAGGTGTCTTGTAAGGTACATTCCAAATGGGGCATTGTACTCTATGATGGGTCTGATGAGTGATGCGTAGAGGGGCCCAATGACCTCTTCGATCTGGATGCAAACCCTTTTGTGATTAGGTGGGCCACATAGAAGGATTTTATAACCACTTTGGCAATGTGATTATCAAAGGAGAGGTTACTATCTACTTGGGTCCCCAGATCCCTTATTACGTTTTTCGTATTTAGGGGGCTACCACCTATGTGGTAATTTGTGGGTACTTTGTTTTCTCCAAAGGGGATGACTATGCACTTTTTGGCATTTAGCTTGAGGCCATGGTTTTGACACCAGGTATCTGCCTCAGTGGGATCCTTTTGGAGGATGTCTGGGTCAGCCGGAGAGTCAGTTATAGCCCCTAGTTTGCAGTCATCTACGAACTTGGTCAGCCATAGTCCTCCTGTGCTTACCTGTACCTCTGAGAAGTATATGGCAAACAGGAGGGGGTCCTAAGACTGAGCCCTAGGGGACACCACTTGTAACTGGTTTAGAGTCAGACCTAGCTCCCACAACTCTTACCATGTGGGTTCTGTCCGTGAGCCAGTTGACAACCCATCTCATGATGTAGGGGTTTATGTTCAGGCTGGTGAGCTTGTCTATAATACCTGAGTGTAGAATGGTGTTGAAGGCCTTTGTGAGGTCTAGGTAGGCTGTGTGGACCACCTTTCCCTCATTTATAGCCTTGGTAACTGTCTCAAAGAAGTATCCATACCATCAATGCAGGGACATGCTAATATGGTCCTGATGCACAGGATGAATGTACTAAGGTTTAGTGATATAATGCGGTTTTACATGTTTTCAGCTGGAATGTTTAATGCTTACATGTCAAGGTGTGTAACTGTCCAGCCATGATGCATTATAGCTGTTTTTAACACTGACTGATTGTGGTCTCCATAATGTATTCGGTTTGTGTTGTAGGTGTCTATGTGTCAGTAGGATGTTGGTCTGCTGTCCTTTCCTACAAGGGATATGGCACTGTGGTGACACATTGACTGTTTCATATCCTGGGTACAGCTGAACACAAGTAACAAGTCTGTATAACAGTTACTGCATGAGCCACATTGCTGATAATTCTGAGGGGTGTATACAGGTGAGTGCATGGTGGCTGATGTCAGCAGCTCTTCTACAGTGGACAATGGTAAGTGTGCAGGGTGGCACACACCAAATGTTTGTGAATAACACACACACACAACAAGGCTTTGGTGTTGGTGCAATACACAGAGAATACTGTACACTTGGATGTACTTAATTTTCCAGTGAACTCATTTTGGCATATTAATTCCACCAAGACCAAATAGCCAAAACATCACATCAGTAAATAATCAGTCTGCCAGTTCAGTGTCAATGGCGATGGTACTGGCAGGGTATATGTCCTCTTCCTCAATGTAATGCAATCCTGGAGTTGGTAAACATAGGTGTGCTAGTGTGTTTGGCACAGCACCCCACTTTGGAGAGTGTCTGGTGGCAAAGAACCACACATAGTGTGATTAAGAAATACTTAACCTGTTAACATAAACTGTACAGTATAACCACAGACTAAGTGGGGGATACGCACAACAATAACCCCAATGTTGGCAGCTGTGCCCACAGCAACCACACCCAACTATATATACCAACTCCAATAGTGCTGTATGGCTGTACAGTGGGGAAGAGGGCATTTACACATCCACTACTAGTTTTGATGGAATGAATTTCCACAAGATGATTCCTCTGAAATGTTACCTCTTGCCAGGTCATTCTCAGACAAATGATCTCCTGAGACATATAATTTCTGTAAACTGAAGTAAATCCCTTCACATACAAACACACTTACTTTGCAACACTGAGAGTAGAACCCCTACCTAGGTACTTATTGGTACTAACGTGTCTGGCCTTAATTGCACACACCACAGAGCTTTTAAGATAAGGTATTTACCGAGTTACCTGTTAAGTGGAGAACATTGCCAGGCCTTATACAAGTATGGTAATGGGGGATGTACTGGGTGTTCATGAACAATACATAGTATGAAATACTGAAATACTGTCATATACACATTGACAAACACATACAGTCATAGACAAATTTGACAGACCTGAGTTTAGCAGTGCTAACTACCTTGCCAGTGAGTTCATACTGTTAGGGAGTTTTTGCACACAGCACATGCATCACTGGGCTGGATTGTGTAATCAGTTAACTGTACGGTTGATGGTGACAGCGGTCCTCATCCAGTGGACCCTGGGACATGTACTGGGGATACAATGGTGTAAAGACAGTATACCTAGCACCCACACCCCACATTGGATATTGTACTCACTGAAACCCATTATATGCTCTGACATACCCACAGTCACACATTGACCAGGACTACAATACAAACCCTTGTCTATCTAATCAATGCTACTACAGGGATATGCATTTATTACACATGGCATAGGGATATTATGGTGAGGGTTTGTCATGGCTCTCTTAATGTCAGCAACATCACCACCCCTTATAATGTATGGCAGGGTTTATTGTATTTGGAGAATGTGACCTCAGAATGCTGTCTTATACAAATATGTACAGTCAGACACAATTGCACACACATATACGCACATACCCACATTTGCCAGGACTCAGAGGGTAACCCATGCCTATCTACCCATTTGTAGAACAATGCTATGCTGGTGCTGCAAGCTCCATGTATCCCATAGGGTGAAGAGTGTAACAAGGTACATTTAACGTGAATTACATCAGCAGCCATTTCTTCGTATAGCAATGGGAGTGTGGAGTGGGTGAGAAGGCCCTCAGAGGATTTTGGACTACAAGTTTACAAACACACAGACAAAGTTATACTCAATAATGCACACACCCATTTTTCAGTACTGAGGTCTATAGATGTAGGTGTTCCTAGGTATGTACCAGCCTAATGTCCATGGAGAGGTGACAAGAGTAGGGCAAGATTGTAGTAATGGAACCATAGCCCCTGACATTTGACAGCAGGCCATCTATCAACTGATGCCATGTGAGTGATCCCAAGGGTGACAGTTAAAGTCAACATCCACTCCTCTGGTTTTCTCTTTAAGAGGGCCAGTGAGGTACTCCAATTGACATGTATGCAACATATATTGCATAACATGTCCAGTGTCTGGTTTAGGGACCTGTACTCAAACATGTTCTGTCGAATGTGGTAGTCTGTTTGAGGTATCCATGGCATGTGATGCATACAGAGTGGGGTTTCCTAGCTGTGGCCTTTGTAAGACAGATGGGCAAACATGTAAGTGTCAGTCAATCAGAGATTGCCTGTAAGCAGCCAAGATGAATACCTGATATCTGCACATCTGTTATGCATTTAGAAGGATGAATATTCTGACAGATAGACATCTGAAACTGATAGGTATGCCATTACTACATGACAGTAGTCCTCAATGACATGTCCTAAAACATAGTAGTCTACAGTTAATATCAACATATCAGATCAATATCCAATAGGAGACGCATAAAAACATACAGGTTAAACACCAAGAACACAATAGTCAGTACAGAGTCCAGCTTTGCATGCAGGGGGCTATGGTTCCAGTACTACAGTCTGCACTCTACTCTTACTTGTAAAAGCACTGTTAAAAGTGGTAATGTAAATGTTAGAAAAATATGTATTAATGTGTGTATGCTTAATGCCAAATTAATAATCAAGTATTTTAATATGCTTTTCATTCTATTTTTCATGCACTGTATTTTATATAAATTGAGTTTCATATGAGACTGAAAAAGATGCTTTTTGAAAACTGCAGTATGCTTTCTGAAACTTGCAAGTTGCCCTCTGACCTAGTAACTGCTAGCACAGCAATATTCTTGTTTATTCCTTGTGGAAATGTACTTGAGAAGCAGGTGTTTATCTGCTAGGTCAGAAGCGAATGAATGAACAATGCCTTATGTTATAAATGTAATGATTTCAGACAAACAGCTCTGTCCAGAGGAGCGGAACCTCTGCAGCTGTAGTAATTTAGAGATAAAGTAGACAAAGGATTATTAGAGAAATGAACTGCTAGCATTGTGCTTGATTTAGCCATAGTATCTTGAATGTAACATAACATGTATCTAACTGGGAGTAACCAAGGCCATGTTGTTTTCCTCAGGAAGTTTCACATAAAAATTGATAAATCAGTAGAAATTCATGGGAAAGATGGTCAGCAGATGATGATGAAAAAGGTGGTAATCTGTTACGTCAGCCTGGTAGGACATAACAAGTTTAAGAATGTATAAAAATGAAAGTATTTCCTGTTTCTGGTTAGACAAACTCTGTATTAGCACATTTTTGTCTCCTTGCTGCAAGATTAAAGTGCCTTAACCTGAATCTACCATGTTTTGATCATTTTTAAAGTATATTTTTTCCTTTGACAGTTTGGTCCTTCGGACCGGAAAGTACTTCTCGCTCTAGGCCTAGGTCAGAATTGGGCCTGGTGGCATGCATCCGTACGGAGAAGAGGCCAAATCGGCTCTTCTGATTTGAAAGACCTCCGACTGAACTGTCGTTCGAAAGAGGCCAGCCACTGTTTCTGATCTGGGATTGGAGGACGAGTCAACGATCCGGTGGATCAACTCATGGAGGGTCAGGTAAGGAGGAATTACCTTATTTCTGTTTTAAGATCAGGGACTAAGTACAGAACTGTTTTTTGTCAGGTAGATTTGCATGTGCAGATCAGGGACAGAAAAAGGGGTTACTGTTTTTGTCATAGATCAGGGAAACAGAATAGGTAGGCAGTTATTCTAGATAAACTGTGAAAAGGTATAGATTTGTGGTACCATGTGATAGAAAGGGCTACGTAATGAGTTACAGCTTAGCTAAGATAGCAGTGGGAAATCAGTGCACGAAAAGTTCCCGAGACCCGCCCCTAACTGAAGACGCGAAGTATATGCAATTACAGCGTGCCGACAATGTTAAGTATTACACAAAATGGGTTGATAAGTATAAATTCGAGGGTAATTTAGATAAACTTGCACTTATGAAACTTGTTAAACAGTTAAAAATAGACGCAAAAGGTCAACTAAAAAAGCAAAGACAATTAGGAGTCCCTCAGGCGCATAGGTGGCTTGAGGAAGCAAATCGCAGGGAGCAGAGAATTAAAAATTCAAAGACGATGTTCTTAGACAAAGAAGACAATAACTTGGTAATAGCAATGGCCCCTCCTTCGCCCCCTCCGCTTCCGTTACCAGAATATGAAGCGAATGGACAAGCTGATCCACCTCCGCTATACCCAGCTGTTCCTGCAAAATCACAACCATTTGTCAGGGATCCTATCGAGACTAGGTCTCGAGCACGTGACTTGAGGAGGGAGATTGAATTAAATGAATTAAATAGAAAAATCACAGGCTATGAGTGAAGAAGAGATATGTCCGCTCATAGAAGTACCGAATCCTCAGGCAGGACAGGCAGGACAAGATCTGACTCTTTTAGTTTATAGACCGTGGACACCGGAAGATATCCGGAAAGCCACGGAGGGAATTCCCCACCCAAAAGTGAATTTTAGAAAATTTTTAGAAGACTTACAGGGTATGAGATTAAGTTACCATTTAAATGGAGAAGAAGTAGAAAAAGTAGTTAGACAAATTGTGGGTCCAGATTGGCACATGATCAGTGGCGACTGGAATCCTCGTGACGTACAACTTAGACAACTCCCACATACTAATGCAGAACTAGATGGCAGAGTAAAAGGCCTGACAGACCGATTCTCTGAAAAGTGGAAGCCTAGGGCTGATTGGACTTGCATTAATCAATGCATTCAACAGGAAGGTGAAACAGTTGATAGATATTATGCTAGACTGTTAGAGTGTTTTAATAATCACTGCGGAATGCAGATACCAGAAAACCAGACACAAGATTCCCCATATGAACAACAGTTAAAGAACACATTCTTGAAGGGTAGTATAACTCCCATTAGCAGCTTTATTACAAAGCACATGGTAGATCATCGAACAAGTAGATTACAGCCATTACTTGAATATGCTAGACATGCAGAAAGACATTTCAATAGTAAAAAGAAAAAGAAAACTCAAGTATTTTCGGCAGAAGATGGGTCATGTATTTGTAGTACAAACTGGGAAAAAGGGTAAGAAAAATACCCAGGGAAATAAACAATTTGACAAGCAATCAGAAGATTTCGAAGAAAGAAAGAAAAAAGGTGAATGTTTTAAGTGCGGGAAAAAAGGACATTTAGCAAGGGATTGCAGGCTAAACAAGAAGGTGACTACAGAAAATAAGGAAGATGAGGAATGACTATATGATAGTCAGGAATCATTGGATGAGAATAAGCAGGGAAAGGTAAGTGCAAATATAATAGCAGGAGTAGAGGATGTAACACAAGGAATAAAGGATGTACATGAATTCGCAGACATAGAAGAAGATGAAATTTTAGACCTAGCTCTATTGAGCTTAGAGTTTTACTTAGCAGACACGGAACCGGAAGTGACGCTTCTGGTAGAGGGGAGGGAAGTCAAATTTCTGTGTGACTCAGAGGCTTCACGGACCCTGATACACCCTTCCAAGTTACCGGAAGATTCAGAATCACCAGACTATATACTAGTGAAGGCAGCTAATGGACAGCTGTATCGGGAGCCACTCTCCCATGACATAGCAATAACAGACCCCATTTCAGGAATGACCCAGAAAAGTAAAACTGTGGTTTCTGCAAAATGCCCAGTAAATCTTTTGGGTAGAGACTTGATGCAGATATTTGGCATAGCCGTAGTTCCAACCATGCAGGGTATGGAAGCACAGCGACAAATGGATACTTTTGTAGTGCAACCGGAGGGTGAAACATATTATTGGTACAGCCAGGACTTAGTTACGACTGGTCCAGGGGCAGTAACCGAAGAACTGATGAATGTAGCCATCAGTAAGTCCCCCTCCCTCGACACTGACAAACAGCATTTGTTGCATTGTACTCTGTATTACTGTAATAGACCAGGACCTGATAAAGATTATGAACAAGAATTGTTTCAGAACCATGCAAACAGGCTAGTATTGCAAAATTTGTACTGGGATGCAGAGGGGAACAGTGTAGCAAGCTGTTCATTGCCCCAGGAATTTTTAGCACTTTACAAATCTAGTCGACTGCCGCATGTTCGTTTAACTAAGAACAAAAATTTGAAATGGGCAGACTTATGTGAAAAAGTCACAAGGTGGGAAAAGCAGACAGGATTACAGCTCTCTGAACAAGGAGTACAGAAACAGAAATTTAATTGGATTACACAGACACACCCAGCTGTGCACTCACAGGCTAGTGAGAATAGCTGAGTATTACTCTTATTGGAAGAAGAGGGAAAAGCCTTACGAGACATACCAGATATTCTCTGGTCAGCAGGGAAATCAGATGTAGGACTTATACGAACAGCAGGACCAGTTACCATAACGCCAAAGTCAGCATTTAGACCCCAGAAAAGACAGTATCCCTTGAGAAAGGATGCAGAGGTAGGAATCAAGCCTATCATAGCAGCCTTACTTAAGGAAGGAGTCTTAATAGAATCTTCTGATTCACCATGTAATACACCTTTATTTCCTGTCAGGAAAGTAAACGGGGAATGGCGTACGGTCCAAGATTTGCAAGCTGTAAATAATGCAGTTATACCCAGGGCACCAACGGTGCCAGATCCACACACCTTACTGAATGATTTAAAGCCAGAGCAAAAATATTTTTCAGTGGTAGACATTAGTAATGGATTTTTCTCGTTACCAATACACCCTGACAGCCAATATTGGTTTGCATATACATTTCAGGGAAAGCGGTACACATATACAAGATTACCACAGGGATATTGTGAAAGTCCAACAATATTTGCACAGGAAATGGCAAGCAACCTGGCGGGATTTATCCCACCGAAAGGTAGTCAGATTTTACTTTATGTAGACGACATTCTGCTGGTAGCCCCCACCCAGCAAGAACGCAAGGAGGACACGATAGCTTTATTACAATTTTTAGATACTCAAGGTCACAAAGTAAACAAAGACAAGCTACAGCTTTGGAGAAAACAAGTTAAGTACTTGGGATATGTAATATCCAAAGAAGGTAGAATATTAGATGAAGATAGAAAAACAGCAATTTTACAAGCACCTAGACCAACTACCAAGAAGGAAATGATGTCCTTCCTGGGAACTACTAATTTTTGTCGGAGTTGGATACCGAACTATGCTTTGGAATCTGCTCCACTGGACGATCTAATATTTAAAAACCGATGGCAGCACAGGATTTATTACAATGGACACCTGAAGCAGAAGCAGCTTTCTGTAAGCTGAAACATCTGATAGCATCATCCTTAGTTCTAGGATTACCAAACTACCACAAGCAATTTATTCAGACTGTAGACTGTAATGCAAGGTTATATGACATCAGTATTGACACAGCAACATGGGGACAAACAACGCCCCATAGCTTACTATTCATCACAGTTAGACCCAGTGGAGCTGTCCCTGCCCCACTGTGTACAAGCAGTAGTTGCAGCTGCAATGGCAATGCAGGCTTCGGCCTCAGTAGTGCTATTCCACCCTCTCACATTGAGAGTGCCTCATGCAGTCACAATTATTTTACTGCAAGAAAAAGTAGCATATCTTTCTCCAGCTAGGCATCTTTCCTGTATGACCATACTGTTGAGCCAACCTCATATGACAATTGAACGATGAACTTTGAATCTGTCAACTTTGCTTCCAACCCCTGCAGATGGCAAACCACACTGCTGCCTGCAGGAGACTGAGCAAAAGACATTACCTAGACAAGACCTTACGGATGTTCCCTTGGATGATGCCGAGGTGACATACTATGTAGACGGCTCGTGCAGGAGGGGTCCTACAGGACAGAACCTAGTGGGGTATGCAGTTGTTTCTGATACTGAAACTTTACAAGCAAAATCTTTACCACACAACTTATCTGCACAAGCGGCAGAATTGATTGCCTTGACAAGG
The DNA here is from genome assembly GCF_019279795.1 of Protopterus annectens. NCBI lineage: Eukaryota > Metazoa > Chordata > Ceratodontiformes > Protopteridae > Protopterus > Protopterus annectens. Next base: position 1,742,568,476 of record NC_056732.1, on the reverse strand, counting down.
GCATGTACCTTAGCAGAAGGTAAGAATGTGAACATTTATACTGACAGTCAGTATGCTTTTTCTACTGTACATGTTTTTGTGCAGCAGTGGAAAAATAGAGGAATGATAACATCTACTGGTAAACCGATCAATCATGCTCAATTTATTTTAGACTTGTTAGATTCGATTCAGTTACCTAAAAAAGTAGCTATTTGCAAATGCGTAGCTCATACGAAACAACTGGACAGGATTTCAAAAGGTAAGGCACGGGTTGATACAGCTGCGAAGCAGGCAGCTTCAGCCACAGAAACTTTTCATTTGAGTGAGGAATTACAACCCTCTGAAATTTTAGATTTAGAAATGTTAAAAACAATGCAGACACTTACTACAAATATAGAGAAACAGAAGTGGATAAAACGCGGAGCAATCCTCGAAAATGGACTGTACATCTCCAAGGAGAAGAAACCGATTTTGCCATCTAATTTATTTAGATATGCAGCATTGTTGAGCCATGGGCAGAGCCATGTCTCAACAGGGGGGATGGTACAGTTAGTGAATCGAGTATTTACAACCTACGGATTTACCAATTATACAAAACATTTTTGTGCAGCATGCCATGTTTGTAACAAGCATCATGCACAAGGGGCATTGAAGCCTAAGCAAGGGAATTTTCCTACATCACCGTATCCATTCCATACTATTTGTATGGATTTCATAGAATTGAATAAATGTGAGAATAAGAAGTATTGCCTTGTCATTATAGACATGTTTTCCAAATGGGTAGAAGCATTTCCAACTAAAAATCCAGATGCAGCTACTGTTGCAAAGGTCCTTGTTAAAGAAATTATACCCAGATTTGGTATACTGGAAAAGATTTATAGTGATAATGGGACACATTTTGTGAACCAAATGATTCAGCAACTTAGTCGCTATTTTGGGATATCGTTAAAGAACCACTGCGCTTATCACCCCCAATCTGCAGGGCTAGTAGAGAGGCATAATGGGGTGTTGAAGAATAAACTTAGGAAGCTGATAGCAGAAACACAGAAGAACCGGGTGCACTGTTTGCCTTTAGCACTGTTGAGTATGAGAACTGTTCCAAATGCAAAGGGATTAACTCCTTTTGAAACTTTGTTTGGGAGGGCATATTATACACCTCAGTGGAAACCTCTCATGTCTACAGAGCAGGAGGCTGACAGTTCACTTGCAGGGTATATGAGGCGATTTCTGAATAACAAACTTTTGCAGTTAAATTCTGTTTCAGATAAAGAGCAACCGAAATCGGAAGCACCAGTAGCCCCAGGCACCTGGGTCTGGGTGAAGATTGTGAAGCGAAAGAATTGGAGTTCTCCAAAGTGGGAAGGTCCATACCAGGTACTACTGTCGACACCCACTACTGTCAAGAACGCAAAGCGAGCTTCTTGGATTCATTTGACGCACTGTAAACTGGTTAAAAACTTTGAACTGGACAAAAACTTTGTTACTGTTGTACAACAAGAACAAAATGGCCAGGTACAGAGTGAATAGAGACATTGAGCAACCTCAGAAAACTTGTATGATCGTTTTTATTGCAATATTAATTACACTGTTCTTTTTGTTGTGGCCACTCCTTTTTCCTGCCACAAAGGTTGAACTGATTAGACGTAATAAACCAAACATAGACTGGCATCCGAACTTTAACACTTATCAGGCAATTACACGTGTGTACGCTGAGACTTTTAATGTTTCGAACTGCTGGGTCTGTACGGCCATACCAACAGCATACGGGGGTTTATTAATGACTGCTATCCCCCTAGGGGTCAATGAGACCTGGGAAAATCTGGTTTTTGACACAGTCGCTATTAAAGCACATGATAAGGTAGCACTGTATTTGCCTGTGACACAAAAAGGAATTGTATGTTTCTATAAGAATGATACCATCCAAGTGGGATGGAGCAAGTGTAATGTTACAGTACAATATAAATGTTATAGGAAACCAAATGATTTGGGCGGATCTTGTAGTACAGATTATGACTCATTTTTGAAATTTATGCATAAGACTCTTGATCAGGTACAACGCAATCCTGTACTTTTTAAACAGTTATCTGTGACAGACAAGAAAATGTTCCATGCAGGGCAGTCATTTCGTAACAAAGTAATAACTAAGGTAGAGGACTGTTATTTTGTGTGTGGTAAAAAAGCATATAAATGGTTACCTGAGAATTGGTTTGGCAGTTGTTTTTTGGGGTACCTGGTTCCGGCCATCCGACACACTGCAGTTTTGCCTCAAGGAAGTATTCAAAATACTCGAGACGTAACCAAAAAGACTGTTAAGAAACCCGAGAATCCAGTGGGACGAATTGAAGCAGGCTGGAAAGACCATCGTGATGTAGGAGCCAAGTTTGCGCACATGGACTTGAGTGATGCAGTTATATCCTGGGCAGGTATATTTCCTGCATATGGTGCAGTTAAATCAATATGGGAACTGCGAAAACTGTCCAAACTCGAAGTAATGAGTAATGCGACTTTTTCTGCTCTTGAACTGATAACTGATGAACTGAATGCCATGAGAACTGTAGTGCTCCAAAACCGAATGGCTCTTGACTTCACCCTAGCGGCAAGAGGCGGAACTTGCGCTTTAATCAAAGAAGAATGCTGTGCGTTTATTCCTGACCATCAGCATGAGATTAACGATCATCTCGAGGTGATTTAGCAAGTATCGGCCATGACCAAGCCAGGCCCAAACCCTCTGACAGACTTTTTCCAGAATGCCTTTTGGGGGGTGGGGCTCCATTTTTATGAACATATTGATTGCTATTGGGGTAGGATTACTCCTAATAGCAGTTTGTATTTGTTGTGGAATCCCCTGCATGAAGAGATTGGTTAAAGAATTCATAGATATATCCGTATCTATGACTATGTATCAAAGTACTGAATTTGAAGAGCTGCTAGAATGTGAAACGCTTTCATAAAAGTTTAAACTGAATGACTTTCTTAACTGCAAATCCTGAATGGAAGAGGTTAGGAAAAGAAGCAAACTGTTTATTCTTTTTTTGAAAATAGAATAAAAAAGTATTAACAGGACGTAAATGTTAGAAAAATATGTATTAATGTGTGCATGCTTAATACCAAATTAATAATCAAGTATTTTAATACACTTTTCATTCTATTTTTCACACACTGTATTTTATACAAATTGAGTTTCATATGAGACTGAAAAAGATGCTTTTTGAAAATTGCAGTATGCTTTCTGAAACTTGCAAGTTGCCCTCTGACCTAGTAACTGCTAGCACAGCAATATTCTTGTTTATGCCTTGTGGAATGTATTTGAGAAGCAGGTGTTTATCTGCTAGGTCAGAAGCAAATGAATGAACAATGCCTTATGTTATAAATGTAATGATTTCAGACAAACAGCTCTGTCCAGAGGAGCGTAACCTCTGCAGCTGTAGTAATTTAGAGATAAAGTAGACAAAGGGTTATTAGAGAAATGAACTGCTAGCATTGTGCTTGATTTAGCCGTAGTATCTTGAATGTAACATAACATGTATCTAACTGGGAGTAACCAAGGCCATGTTTTTTATAGTATATATTTCTATATTTCTCTCTCTCCATATATATATATATATATATATATATATATATATATATATATATATATATATATAAATCTATGTATGTATGTATATATATATATATATATATATATATATATATATATATATATATATGTATATATAACATATGCCCATGACATGTAGTGGAGTCATACCTCAGCAGCATAACTCTCAAACTGTTAGTGCAAGGGAACCTAATGTATGTATCGCATTATAAATATAGACTGTTGCTGCAGTGACAGGGGTTGTGTCAACATACATGTTGTGAAGGAAGACTCTTCTGAAACTGACATGTATGCCATCAGTTACTGACAGACGTCCTAAAATCATCATAGTGAAGTACCACACAAATCACAGTAAAGATCCTATGGAATACAGAAGCAATTTGAGCAATAAACATGGACAGTCTGAAGCAATCTGGTCATTCAGGAAGTATACACAGAACGTCTTAGTGCAAGAAATGTGGAACAAGCCTGAAAAAGGGGATGTTTAGAGCCATGAAAATGGTGACATATCACAAATACTGGACTAAATAAGCTCACACAGTTGATGCATTCATATCCTCCTATCTGTCCTAACATACATTAACTGGAGGAACAGAGATCCCAAGCCACACACTTCACACTAGTTAGTGACATACATCTTCACACCAACCCACTGCTTTGTCAGAAATACACAACACATATGGTGGCCAAGCAACAGTACATCTGACAAATATCTGGACATAACATCCCACTAGGGTAAATACACTGCACTGTTAGGCATGTCACCAAACACCGTCTACACTACAGGCAGACTGCCACAACACTAACCCAATTTATCTATGGGGGAATACAGATGTAATTGCAAATATTGCAGGCACTACAGGCATGTAACAGCATAGGGTAAAAGTCACCATTGTGAAAGTGCATACCCACAACCGATCTCAACACAGTCACAGTCACATAATTGTAAGCCTAAGCAATAGTACAGTCGATGGCCTGTGTGAACAAAAGTCATCATCATATTTGCCACTCACACACTAACCTTACATATACTGGCCAAATTCACAATCCTGACTGTGGTATGGGACATGTCTCAGTCTGACCCTACAAACATGTAGACTGGTAGGGTACCAGACACTGGAGCAGCATGCACTGTCCGATAGAACAAGACCAAGAACACTGGCATCTATCCCAGTCTGTACACAGGCCAAATAACATGATCACAATCCACTGCTACATAATGCAGACACACTGTCAACAATCACCATAAGTACACAGACTCACTATTGCACAGACTACCACAGAACATCCAGGATTTGTCCACAACTATTAGGCCTCCTTTACATTACATGTCTGGCAGTCTGATATATCACTGGCTTGATATCAGGAATTATGTCATTAAATAATGCTATACTGTACATATCCACTTCTTACTGCATGACATATGAACAAAGGGTGACATAGTTGGGGGACAGAGGCACAAACACAAGGCCAACATTGACATATTGCAGTTATAAACTGAGAACATTGCTGGTGTAACAGCATTTGTTGTGACATATCTCTTCTGAGGGATATGAAGTCAGTAACACACATGGATGTTACCATTTCCTGTGAACAATAATCAGGGTATGCTACTGCATTTATGAAGACAGAAAATGTGTGAGTAACACACCAAATTTCAGGCTCCAAACTCTGGCCAGTCTGCAGATAGCCCTACAGGTGAGAGTTTTCTCAACCCCATAACACTGTCATGCCAGACTTTAAATCATGCAGAACAGCCATATCCACACAAACCCTGTTAAACCAACATTATGTCAACTGTAGAACAGCAGTACTTACATTCACCATATTTGGAACATCCCCCTCCAGTTTTTTGGCCTGTCTCCACAGTGTTTGTTGCAAGAGGTATTTCATTTCCAACTATCCTCTGTGATGCTGTTTGTCACACACCCACATGAAGTCCTGCTCAGAGTGTGGGAGAAGGGCCAACACCCACTTGCACTGCTTACTTATAGAGCTTTCTTTCCATGCAATTGGCTATATGAATGATACCACAGGTGTTCCACATGCAATTAGCAAGTGGAGGACTCCAATTCATGCACAGGCCATCAGCTGATCATGAGCATTACCTATCAAAGTAAAACTGCTGCTGATGCAAAACAGATGCATTTTTTCCACATCTACTACAGAGGGGGTGAGAGAGAGAGAGAGAGAGAGAGACAGAGGAAAAGAAAGGCAGGATGAGAGAAAAAGCCAAGCATGTTTGTGCATGATCTTTGGGTAGTGAGGGGTCTCTAGGTATTATAATGGCTGCCTATATATAAATGTATGGCTGGGTTTTGTCTACAACAACCTCTACGGTGTTTGACAACTGCTGGCCTTGTAATGTGACATTGGGACATATGGGTCCTCAGTATGAAAATGTAGCAAAACCCACCTAGCAATGGATCCTGATATTTACACAATCACACCAACACCCACCCAGGATACTGATGATACACACCCTTGCCAATACTAAGTTTCAAACACCTACCTAGCTATGTATTGGTACTATAGTGTTACGTAGTTATCACAAGCGCCACCATGGTTATATGTTGGAGAGCTGTCCAAAGGTATCTTTGAAGGTGAATGACATCAGCTACAGTGCTAAAGGAGGGGTGAGGGAAGGGCAGTAAGTGGGAATGACCACAAAAGCAGGTGTCAACATAGACTCACACACACACAAACACACACATTTTCACAGTTGCCAGAATCAGGATTAGAACTGCTACCTAACTAGTTTGCTACACTATGGCATTACACAGTTATCACATGCACTACGGCAGTTATATGCTGGAGAGCTGTCCAAAGGCATCTTTGAAGGTGAGTGACATCAGTTGCAGTGCTCAAAGGAGGGGTGAGGGAAGGGCAGAAAGTGTGAATGACCACAATAGCAGGCGTCAACAAAGACTCACATACAAACACACACATTTTCACAGACCAGGATTAGAACACCTACCTAACTAGTTTGCTACACTATAGTAGTATGCAGTTATCACAAGCGCCACAGCAGTTATATGTTAGAGAGCTGTCCAAAGGCATCTTTGAAGGTGAGTGACATCAGCTGCAGTGCTCAAAGGAGGAGTGAGGGAAGGGGCAGTAAGTGTGAATGACCACAAAAGCAGGTGTCAACAAAGACTCACATACAAACACACACATTTTCACAGACCAGGATTAGAACACCTACCTAACTAGTTTGCTACACTATAGTATTATGCAGTTATCACAAGCGCCACGGCAGTTATATGTTAGAGAGCTGTCCAAAGGCATCTTTGAAGGTGAGTGACATCAGCTGCAGTGCTCAAAGGAGGAGTGAGGGAAGGGGCAGTAAGTGTGAATGGCCACAAAAGCAGGTGTCAACAAAGACTCACACACTCACATGCACATTTTCACAGCTGCCAGGACCAGGATTAGAACTCCTACCTAATTAGTTTGCTACATTATGGTATTACACAATTATCTCAAGTGCTATGGCAGTTATATGCTGGAGAGCTGTCCAAAGGCATCTTTGAAGGTCAGTGACATCAGCTGCAGTGCTCAAAGGAGCAGTGAGGGAAGGGCAGTAAGTGTGAATGACCACAAAAACAGGTGTCAACAAAGACTCACACACAAGCACACACATTTTCACAGTTACCAGGAACAGAATTAGAACTCCTACCTAATTAATTTGCTACACTATGGTTTTATGCAGTTATCTCAAGCGCCACAGAGTTTATTGGACTGAGACCTGGCCAAAGGGTTATTTTAAGGTGACTGACATCAGTAGGAGTGGTAACATGCGCAATGGGAAGTGCAGTGTGTGTGAATGGGCCATCAATCATTCCTCTGGAAACACACACACACGCACACACACACACACGCACACACGCACACACGCACACACGCACACACACACACACACACACACACACACACACACACACACACACACACACACACACACTCAGTCACACACAACTTTACATTTGACAGGACTGAGTATACAAATGCTACATGAATACTGGTTTTTACTATTGTGTTACATTGTTATCATGAGCACCACAGACACTATAAGGCTGAGTGCTACCAAATGGAATGTCTACAGTGATTGAAATCTGCACATCATGTGATATCGGACAATTTGATGTGCACTGGGTAGGACAGGCCTTATAATGGACTTTTATCTGTCACTGTTTGCCTCTACCTTCCCCACATCTTTGTGTGTGTATGTTTGACATATTATAATGTGTTGGCCTTGGTTACGTGTGAGTATTCCTATCCAATGTGCGTGTGAAGCATAAATGGTGTACAATATGGTGAGTGTGCATAGACATCTGCAAATGACAGATATGTATAGTTCACTGTGTTGTCAGACATGGGCTTCATTTTTCAAGTGTAGGAGCATGCCCAGTATGATGTTCTGTATTGAGTGTGTGAATCCATTCCAGGTAGGGTTGTACTCCAGTCCAGGGTTTGGTGTTCTCATCCTACAGATAGCAACCTGTTTCTGCAGGTTATCTGTAGATAGGTTGACAATATGGAGTTACAATGGGCGACAGATAGGGGGATACTGTAACTATTCCTATCTGTGCTGCTTGTGTTACATGGTTGGTGTTAGCAGAGATATTCTGACATATGTACTGTTTTATACTGTGATGTATTATGTCGTCAACTACTGACAGATATAATTATTTGCTCACAGTTATTTACTGTGAAATACGAGATGAATGAAGCTGAGTCCAGTACTGTGGTCCGCAGCCTACACATTCTTGCACAATCCTGCCATTCTGGAGGGGTAACTACAGACACTTGCTGATGTGTCTGTGTAAATTGTACAGCACCATGGTAGTATGGTGGCTGAAGATCCCCCTTGCTGTACATATATCAATTTAACAGAGTGGCCATATCCTGCTGTGGCCATACCTCTCAGCTGTACAGATTCACCCAGGTTACCCAGAGGCAGGGCTCATATATCTGGTCAGTTCCCCTTCACATTGTAGTTTACAAGCAGGTTTGTAGCCATCCATTACTGGGTTTGCTGGCAGGGGTAGCATGCGCACACATCAGAGTTTCAGTCTTCACACACTCCACGACGTCCATGCATCTACACACCCCCCAATCTACTATTCTATTCTCATCCTAACATTATGCAAGCAAAATCTGGGAAGTACCCCTATAGCTGGCCCTTCATCCCAGCAGTATTTATGGATTGGCCCCCAGTTCATGCAGTAGGACATGGGGGAGCATGCTACTGGGATTTGTCAATATGGCCTTGCATTTGTGTTCTGTTGACTGTGTTAGTTTGTTATTTGGGACCCCATGAGATACCATAAATTGGCAATACAGGTGAGGCACAAGCCTTTGAGAGAAGACTGTAGGCCATTTGGTAGTAATGCAGGCCATCTGTAGCAGGCCAGTGCATTCTGTCACTTCTACATTCCCAGGCTGTGAGCCAGTGGATTCCTCTGGGATGACAAAGTAAGTGTTTGAGGTGTTAATGGCAATAGTTCCTGTACATATTGACCCATTGGTCCAGATGCATACAGGGAGCTGCTTACAGCTAGGGACACACCTGCATAAGACACCTCTTCAGCATGCTGCATTCTGTGGGTATTCCCATACAGAAGTGAGGTCATACTGTACTCATTCCCAACAGCAAGGATATGACCTGTGATAAACATGTGGCTGATTGTGGGGTGAGCTGAGTGCATGTGTGATATGGAAGTTACTTGCAGGTGGCTCACAGATATACCTGGGACATTCCCATTATGCTGCCTTGTGCAGAGACATAGGCAGTCTCTCATTACTTCATAACTGTGCCTTTTGTGGTCTGCCAATGATTGTCCAGATTACATCAGTATTCCATACTACACAGATAGCCAATGTGCTGCTAACCTGCATGTACAATTCCAAAGTTGGGTGCAGTTGACAGTTACATTTTATGAACTCTGTCTAGGGTACTTCCACCTGTGTACTGTGTGTATGTATGGGCCCACATTCATGGCATGCCCATCTTTCAGACAGTGACAGATATTGACATCTGGAGAGTGAGTATGGACAACTGCTGACATGGGTATTGCTGAAAAGCATTGCGATTGGCACTGCAATTGTCAGAACATGGCCCAGTCATCCACAGTATTGCCCACAGGCCACCAACACACAGCCCTTCATGCCTACAAGCTGACCACTTCCACACAATATTGAACACATGACAACCTAACACATGGACCCCTGCATATTGTGCACATGCAACACTCTATCTTGTAGATTGGTCCAGCTCAGGTAATCTGTGCTCCACTGTTATTACATCTCACACTTACATGTTACTGCATTTCTACATGGGATTGGGGGGGGGCACACTTGACGACTTTAAACATTTGCTGACTTCCATTTCATTTTGTATTCTGACCTATCAAGCAGACTGGAGGCATATCAGTAGTGTACAGATCTTAGGTTTTACTGACCTAAATTTCAGTTTCAGACTTCTTACCCCTTCAGAACTGACATTCAACTGCCAGTCCTGTTGTAGCCTGTCTGTGTAGATCTGGAGGGGGGCTGTTAACCATTGCCATCAATTGGAGGCCTTAGACCAGCCTTTCTTTATGGTCATCTACACATGTCCTGCTGGCTGTGGCTGGTGGCGGGTATGTGAGCCGCACTGGCAAGCATGTGTGTGTCCTATAGACACACATTTGGGCCATGACATGTACTGCAGTGGGATTTGTCACCTTGCCTAGTACTGCCTAGTATGTTGACAGCAGTATTTGTTATGGATTTCATGCTTCCCATATAGGTGTCCAGTATCTGCTGCCATCCCATTCAGCCACCCAATTCCCTGGCATGCTCACATCCATACCATAGATACAACTATGAGAACATACTACTCCATTCAGCAACTGATAGGAAGACTGACTTACCTTGTGTCTGTGCCAGCAGTGAGGATGGTGCTGGAGGGCTGACTATGTCAGATGCACATAGTACACCCCCTATACATGGTAAATCACAGGTAGTGTCATGTTTGGCATCCTTTTTACTATATGTGCAAGTCAGGGAGTGGTGTTATTCCTGGGTTCCTACTGTGTCAGTGTATGTGGTATGCGTTGTCTCTTTGCCAAGGCCTGGGCATTCTGGGCACACATCCTTCTGCCTACATGGGCAGACTCAGGTAGTTCCTCCTCCGAGACACTCGGTGCCTGTGATGGCCTTGGCAATGGTGGGGGGCTATGTGGCCTTGCCCCATGCTGTTCCTGCTGCAGCTGTTTCTGCAGGATTATATTGTGTAGCATGGCACATACTATGAACATTTGTGTACATGTAGCAGGAGAGTACTGCAAGGTTCCACCGGATATGTCCAGGCAGTGGAACTGTGACTTGAGCATCCCAAACACATGCTCTGTTATAGTTCTGGTTTGTGCGTATGCCTCATTATGGAGTTCTTGTTCAGGTATGTGTGCATTTCTGATGGGTGTCATCAACCACAGCTCCAGTATGTAACCAGCATCACCACTAAGTGGCCATATGGGAATTCCCCACTGGCAAATGACTGGTACAGTTGTGCCATATGCAAGATGTGGGAGTCGTGATAACTTCCAGGGCTGCCAGCACACACATTCAATATAATGCCCTGGGCATCGCACATGACCTGGCAGTTGATGGAGGGGAAATCCTTCTGGTTTATGTAGACCCTACCTTGCTTTCCAGGTGGTGCTTTGATGTGTATGTGCATGCAGTCCATAGCCCCCACTACCTCAGGGTATTCTGCTATTTGGTGGAAGAGACGCATATTGCTGGTCAATGCCTCATGGGTGTTGAGTAAATATATGTGCTCACTGGCATGTGCTGACATGGCATCCAGGAACTGGTGGAGTAGCCCGGATGCTGATGCCTGTGAGATCCCCATGATGTCCCCAGTTGGCCTCAGGAAGGTACCTGTGGCTAGTATTCGTAAGCTTACACATACCCTGGTATCCACTGGGATGGGTTCCCCTCTGTTGGTCCTGTGTGTGAGGCATGGCTGGCACAGCTCAACAATTTTCTGTAGAATGTCCCTGTCCACCCTATAGCGCTCCACTATCTCCAGCTCATGTAGCCCTTGGTAGGTTACCCTAGTCTGTACATTCTTCTCCTTTTAGGCTCATAGGTTCATAGGTTCATACTAGGCTATCTGCCCTAAGGCATTTATAAGCCTAGCCAGAATGTGTTTGGCTTTTGCTACCCATTTTAAATTAATTTTGCTATGCCCTTTTTCGAGGTTAGTATACTGTGCCTCTGTCTAACAGTGACACAGAAGTGATACCCAGGTTAAACCTACGATCTCCCATCCACTCATCAAGATTCCTCTTGAAGAGAGTCAATGAGGAACTCTGCCTAACCTGGACTGGGATTTTATTCCAGAGTGAAGGGAGCCTCTGGGTTATGAATCTGTCCCTCCAGCATATCCTATTTATTTCAGTGCTGAGGTTCAAGTCTCTCGAGCGTGTAGCTCGATGGGATTTGGATTTTCTGAGGTGCAGCATGTCCATTAATTCTGGGTTGGACATGGCTTTATACGTCAGGCACAGATCGCCCCTGAACAGGCGGTATGTCACTGAGTAGAGCTGGAGTTTCTTTAACCGGGCAGCATATGGCATCTGATTGAGCCCTTTGATCCACTTGGTGAGGTACTTTTGGGGTCTTTCCAGTTGCTGCAGGTGTCTGGTAAGGTACATCCCAAAAGGGGCATTGTACTCAATTATGGGCCTGATGAGGGATGAGTAAAGAGGCACGATGACCTCCCCTGATCTAGATGTGAATCCCTTCATGATTAGGTGGGCTATATAAAATTTTTTTAACCACTTTGGCCATGTGGTTGTCAAATGAGAGACTGCTATCAACTTGGGTCCCCAGGTCCCTAATTACTTCTTCTGTACTTAATGGATTAACACCTATGTGGTAATTTGTGGGCACTTTGTTTTTGCCAAAGGGGATGACTATACACTTTTTGGCGTTTAGCATGAGGCCATGGCTCTGGCACCAGTTGTCTGTTTCTATGAGGCCCTTTTGGAGGATGCTTGTGTCAGCTGGAGAGTCTATTATGGCGCCCAGTTTGCAGTCATCTGCGAACTTGGTCAGCCACAGTCCTTCTGTGTTGGCCTGTACCTCCGAGAAATATATACCAAACAAGACAGGTCCCAGGACTGAGCCTTGTGGGACGCCACTTGTAACTGGTTTGGAGTCTGACATAGCTCCAGCAATTCTAACCATGTGGGCTCTGTCCTTGAGCCAGTTTGCAACCCATCTAGTGACATAGGGGTTTATATTTAAGCTGGTGAGCTTATCTATAATGCCTGAGTGGGGTATTGTATCGAAGGCTTTTGCGAGGTCCAGATAGGCTGTGTGGACCACCTTCCCCTCGTCAATGGCCTTGGTGACTGTTTCAAAGAAATCAACCAGGTTTAAAAGCAGGATCTGCCCTTAACAAAGCCGAACTGGGTAGGATCCAGTGTCTGTAGGTCCCCAATATCTTTATTTATGAGGTCCATGATGATCCTTTCCATAGCTTTGCAGACCAAGCTAGTCAGGCTTATGGGGCGATAGTTTCCAGGATCCATTGAGGCACCACCTTTATGGAGAGTGACCACTGTTGCTGTACGCCACTCTTTGGGTACATATCCTGTAGTAAGGCTGAGATTGAACAGTAGTTTTGTGTTTGGGTTTAGCTCTTCTTGGAGTTCATGTAGGACGCAGCCCAGGACACCGTCTGGTCACATTGATGCTGTGTTTTTTGTTTTGGAGAGGGCGGCTCTTACCTGAGCATCTGAGATGTCAGGGGGGCAGCACTCTGCTGGGATAGATATTTGCCCTTTTGGTGGGGAGGGGGGGAGAAGTTTGCGCTGAACCTGTCAGCTAGGACGTTGGCAATGTCTGTGGGTTCGGTGTAATTTTTGTCATTTTGGACTAATTCTGAGCATATCTGGGATTTCCCACCCAGGTTCCTAACATAACTAAAGAAAGCCTTGTGATTAGCCTTAGTGTCCTGTGCAATTTTTCTCTTGAAGCTGGCCTTAGACGATTTTATGAGAGCTCGTAGTTTTTTGCTAATACTGATCAGAGATTCCTTCCCTTTTTGGGATTTTGCTCTATCATTTAGTAGCTTCCTCCTTCTATTGTATAGTTTGTTTATGGCTGGGGTCCAAAAGACAGGATGTCTGCCTTTGGAGGATTGGGTCTTGGTTTTATTTGGGATTGCATGATCCATGCATTCCTGAAGGTGTTCATAGAATGCATTTATAAAGGATTCTGCGGTCTGGGCCGTATTTTCCACAGGCCCGGGGGCTTTGAAGGATTCCACCTCGGTTTTAAGGAGTGTGAAATTTGCTTTAGAGAAGTTTTTCACTGTGGTTTTCTGGGCAGGAGGTGGGGTCGGGATGTGAATATCCAGTGAGATTAGTTTATGGTCTGATCTTACCAGTGAGGGATACACTTCTGGTCTGGAGCATAGAGTCCCTATGTTGGTGATGATCAGGTCCAGTATGTTTTCTCCTCTTGTGGGAGTGGTAACAAGTTGTTCCATAGCATTTGAGTTTATAAATTCTAGGAACCTTTGGGCTAGAGTGTTGGAGCTAGAGTAATGCTCCCAGTCTATGTTTGGGTAGTTGAAGTCGCCCAATATAATGGTGTTTGGAGAGACCTTCATATTTTCCAGTGTTCTCAGGAAGGCCGAGTGGGGTTCCTGGGTTTGGGAGGGTGGTCTGTAGCAGGCTATAAACTGGAAGGCAGTTTTACCCACTGTTAGTTGCACATGGATAGTCTCTGATGCTTTGTGCTGTGCCACCAACCTGGAGGTGTGGGTATCTTTGACGAATATTGATATTCCCCCTCCTTTTGTGGTTCGGTCAAAGTTTTGGGGCCGAAAAGCATGGTATGAGGTATAACCTGGTAGTGCTGGGTGCTCTCGGGAGCCTTGAACCAGGTTTCTGTTACTGCACAGATATCGATGTTCTCCATGCTAAGGAGAGTTTCGAGTGCGTGCATCTTGAGGATTAGACTTCTGGCATTGAGTAGCATTACTCTTAGTTTCTTATCCCTTATGATACCTATGGAGGTGGGTTTGCCTTTTGAGCCTTGCCTAAAAAAGGCACTATGGGGGTAGCAAGAGCCTTTGCCAATATCCGAAAGCCCAGGGGTGACAGGTGCAAGCCGTCCCTAGCAAAGCATCGTGGCTTGTTGAGCATGTCATCCCAGGCTGACAGGCATTGGATCCCCTTTGAATGACACCAATACTTAAGCCAATTGTTGAAATTGATCATCTTGTCTTCATATTGTGGCATCATTCTTGGTGAGGGTAAGATGCTACTCAAGGTCAGGGTCATACCGACCTGGGCCACATGCTCAGAGAGCTCCTCTATGTCTCTTTTCATGTAGTCCAGGGAGGTATGTCTCAGGTCATTCACACCAGCATGGACAATGACTGAGTCATATTTGTACTTGCCTTGGAGTGATCTGAGTGCTTGTGTTATGTGGCGGATGCTAGCGCCCAACAGGCAGCTCACCGTGACCTTCTCCTTGTTCAGCCTGGTGAGCGGGACGTCAGTGTGCTTGACGATAGAGTCACCTATTACAAGTGTATAAGGTGTGTTGTTTAGCCTTAAGGGCTGTGACTGTTCGGCACACTGGCTTTGTGAGCAATGTGTTGCACGTGTTTTGTTTTGGGGTAGCGGTTGCTTGGGTGTCTGCTTTGGAGGTCTCTGCTGCTTAGGCAGATTTTTATTTAGAGCCTCCGAGTATGTTTTTGTCTGTTTATGTGTTTGGTTTGCTGTCGTGGTAGGTCTATGTGAGACTGGAATTGTAGTGAGTGTGGTTTCCTTCTCCTCCTGACTGGTTTCGCCAGTACTGAGTTGAGAGAGCTTAGCCTCCAGTTTGGCTATATGGATGCATCTCTCACATGTGTTGGAATTTGTTGGGAGGAGGAGAGGGTTGTCTGTGTACATGAGGCAGTTGTAACATTGTCTCAAGATTCCCAGATTCACCAGCTGGACCAGAGAGGAGATTGACAACTGACCTTTGGACATGCTAGAATAGTATTGGGAATTCCTTTATAATTGAAAATAAAGGGCCAATGGGGAACAAGGTACTCAAGGGGAGTTTGTGAGGGTGTAGTGCTTTTAATTTTTTAGTACTGACTTATATAATTGCTTTAGTGAGCAAGTGCCAGGTAACTTAAATGCAATGTGTTACAGGTAACTTAAATGCAAAAATGACAAACAGTAACTTTCTTTTAAGTGAAACAAGGAAATAAGTACAGTAAGCAATGCAGATATCACTAGGGATCCACAGAAGTGCTGAAAAGCCATGTTTTAGGTGGTATTAGCATTTCAGGGAAATAACAAGCAAACAAACAACAAGCATACAAACAAAGCTAGATTCAGCAGGCCTAGATCTAGTCTATGCTACAGCAAACAAGGTGTACCAATTTCAGTAGGAAACAGTTGAAATATGCAGGCACTATAAGCCTTTAACCAGAAATTCCCAGCTCAGAATGGCAGAGTCCAGCCTCTCCTCCCACAAGAGTGCAGACCACGAACCTTCTTAATGTAAAATAACTGGCCTGAAGCCCAAGTGCTTAAACCAGAAATAATACACTTTTAGAATAACAGACACTGAGCCCTCAGTCAGCAATTCCCAACTTAGAAGGATGTAAGCTACCTGTCCTGCCACCACAGTGCAGGCCACAAACCTTCCTAATGTAAAACAACTGGTCTGAGCCCAAGTGCTTAATCCAAAAGACTTAGAATGATAGCTACACTTTAATCAAGTTACTACCAAGCAGTAGTAAATACAATCGAATACTTTAAAGAATGCCTGGATTAGTGCTCAAGTTATACAAACAAAGCTAGATTCAGCAGGCCTGGATCTAGTCTATGCTACAGCAAACAAGGTGTACCAATTTTAGTAAGAAGCAGTTCAAATATGCAGGCTCTATAAGCCTTTAACCAGAAATTCCCAGCTCAGAAGGGCAGAGTCCAGCCTCTCCTCCCACAGGAGTGCAGACCACGAACCCTTTTAATGTAAAATAACTGGCCTGAAGCCCAAGTGCTTAAACCAGAATTAATACACTTTTAGAATAACAGACACTGAGCTCTCAATCAGCAGTTCCCAACTTAGAAGGATGTAAGCTACCTGTTCTGCCACTACAGTGCAGACCACAAACCTTCTTAATGTAAAACAACTGGTCTGAAGCCCAAGTGCTTAAACTAAAAGGCTTAGAATGAGTTACACCAAGCAGTAATAAATACAACTGAGTACTTTTAAGATGACGCAAAAGCAAAATAAAGTAGGAAGAAACACAAATACAGTAAAAGCAGAAAATGTTTGTCTTTTTTCAGAAAAGTAGCAAAAACAGTAGTAAAAACAATTCACATGCAGTGCAAGCTGGCACACTTGAGTATTTAGCAATATTAGTCCACACACAGTTTGAAAAAATGTAATTAAATTAAAAAGGACTAAAAGCAAGTGCAGAAAGGTTTTATTAGGTAGAATGCAGTAAAGAGATGGGACTGGGAGAGTGTCCTAGATAAAATCTACAGTGGGGCGGGCACTGCAAAAGCCACCAAATTTAAACTACAACCAAGAACAGGGAGGGGGTGGGGAAGACAGTTTCAACAGAGATAGCTATGAGGAATCACAGTGCAAATTATAACCAAAAAAATATATTCTGATATCTGTATATTTGCAGAACAGTAAGACAACAGATATCTAAGTAACAATTTAGCTCTATAATACAGAATAATACAAAAAATATACTCAGCTCTATATATTTGCAGAGAGCCTTGTAAGGCTGTCTCTCAACAATCCACTTTAAATGCAGGCTGCTATTAACAGCAAATTAAGGGAACCTTGAGTTAACACACAAGCTATAGAAACTAAAATGAGGGAGGGGGTGGGGAAGACAATTTCAACAGAGATAGATATGAGGAATCACAGTGCAAATTATAACCAAAAAATATATACTGATATCTGTATATTTGCAGAACAGTAAGACAACAGATATCTAAGTAACAATTTAGCTCTATAATACAGAATAAAACAAAAAAATATACTCAGCTCTATATATTTGCAGAGAGCCTTGTAAGGCTGTCTCTCAACAATCCACTTTAAATGCAGGCTGCTATTAACAGCAAATTCTGGGAACCTTGAGTTCAGACACAAGCTATAGAAACTAAAATGAGGGAGGGGGTGGAAAAGACAGTTTCAACAGAGATAGATATGAGGAATCACAGTGCAAATTATAACCAAAAAAATATATACTTATATCTGTATATTTGCAGAACAGTAAGACAGATATCTAAGTAACAATTTAGCTCTATAATACAGAATAATACAAAAAAATATACTCAGCTCTATATATTTGCAGAGAGCCTTGTAAGGCTGTCTCTCAACAATCCACTTTAAATGCAGGCTGCTATTAACAGCAAATTAAGGGAACCTTGAGTTAACACACAAGCTATAGAAACTAAAATGAGAGAGGGGGGTGGGAAAGACAGTTTCAACAGAGATAGCTATGAGGAATCACAGTGCAAATTATAACCAAAAAAATATATACTGATATCTGTATAGTTGCAGAACAGTAAGACAACAGATATCTAAGTAACAATTTAGCTCTATAATACAGAATAATAAAAAAAATATACTCAGCTCTATATATTTGCTTACTGTGGGTTGGTCGTCAGCATTGTCATCCTCACCACCCTCAGTCTCTTGCGCATATTGATGTATGAGAGCACCAGCAGCCCCTAGCTTTTTTTAGTTTTGTCAGGTAAAATTTCCCTGTCTGTGTAGTGTAGAGTTTGTGGGAAAAACCAGACTGGAAGATGTTTGCATAGTTTATAGTAGTGTGCTAGGCTGTTCCATGTGTAATTGGCCGATTCTGATACATTTTACCTGCCAGCTATGCTAGTTCTCCTTGATTGCCTTCCTTGTGCTGTTTTCCCTTCCCATTGGCTTCCCATTTAAGTCCAGAGGCACACCGTGCATACCCAGTGCTCAGATGTGAACAGAGCTGCTATTTCCTGTTTTTATTTTGTTTTATTTTTGTTTAAAACACCCATTTGGGCTATGTACACAGTGCTCAGGAAGATCTGAGACATCCCCTTCATTAGCTGTGCTTAGCTAAGGGCAAACATGAACCACAGAGCTCCAGTGAGCTTACAGCAAGCATGACACACCCCCTTATGAAGTCATTCAGCTCTTAGACTTGCACTGTTTTATTGCTGTACCTACATGGTTGGGTGCAAAGTAACACTAAGAGGAAATCTGTGATTCACTATCAGTCCCCTCATTTGCATAAAACAGAATGCTAATTCATAGTTACCACACTCACACTCAGCCTTCCCGCTTAGCAACCACTACTCCCTGGTATTGTTGCCTTATGCATGCCATTGACTATCATGGCAAAATGCTGATTTGGGTTTAAAAGATTATTTTCCACTTTTTTTCTTATTTTCGGCCCAATCCCGTTCGCACACCACTGCCCTACACTTAAACGGTCAAAATCGGCCAAAAAAAATTAAAGTTATTTTTTATAATTTTGCAACTATTTATCATGCCAATGGCCATATATTTAGCCATTAGCATGCCTACTCTATTGAATATGTGCTTTCTTTGGAGCTGTCATGCCACCGTTTTGTAATTTGCTGAAATGTATTCGGTTAGTAACCAAATACATTTCTGCAGGTTACACTATTTCTGCACAGATGCCTGCCTGCTTCCTGGATTGCTAATTCACCTCAGTTCCATGGTTTACACCTGCAAGTAGGGTAATTAGCATATAGCAGTGGTGTCCATGCAGGAAATAGTGTAGGAGCACTCGTGCACATGCTGGGAGCTCATTCCTGGATCGCTCGTCAGCCATATTGTGTGCAGCAGCTCTTGCACTATTCCTGCACACTGTGCAGAGCTTGCTGAATCCTGAGGCATGTACAAATGAAAAAGAGAGGCTGACAATAATGTTGAGTTCAAGATATGAATCACTGCAGTAGTCCAACTTGGATATGGAATAAGTGCATAAGTCATTGCTGTACAGCAAAACAACATTCTTAGCTAAGCATTCCTTCAGTTGTTTCTCAGATAAAAAGTACACTAGGTCCTGTAATGGCAGCCTATCATCCAGCAATAACAGGAGATCACAAAATGTATTTACACTATTAAACTTTTGACTTTCCATTGATAACGATGACAATATTAAGGAAATAGGTAATGATGGCCTGCACTTCTAAGTACCTTAGTTTTCCTGTATGTAACTTCAAGGTACTGCTAGACTTCAGTTAAATAACATTGATTGCAGTAGTAGAATTGTTCTAATTCAGTCCATATGTCCATATGATTCCTCTTAGAAGATGTGGAATCTTTTTACCACAAAGGCATACATTCTGCCGGCAGATAATGACTGTTTGCTTCTGCAAATTTTCCCACCTGAGAAATAATCAGCAAATGCTGTTTAATGAACAGTTTGCTTTCCCCAGTTCCTCAGAAGAACTGTATTATGTATGTTTCTTAAACACATGAACTACCGGACAGTTTAAAATGTTACAAACTCTTCAAGAAAGCCATTCTGTCCTTTGCTACCCTTGCTAAAATAAATACATTTTTTCTTTTCTATTTTCTCCAAGTTGTTTACCTGAATATTCAGACATCGTCCTCTTATTCTTGTAAAGATCTCTCTTTTAAAATAGACATAGGCATTACATTTATTTGATGTAATTAAAATGTATCACTGTCTCCAAACTGTTCTCCAGGATGTACATAATCAAGTGTTACTGGTCTCGGTTTAAATAAATTCCAGTGAAGAAAGTGTATTTTTACCAATCCGAACTGCTCATTCTGTGTTTGTAAAAATGCAGTCTTTAGAAATGTGTGTAGCATATAGACAGTATCTTATTAACTGTCTCTAAACATGGATAACAACTTAATTCTTTCTATGGGTGACACCTCTTCTGTGCAGCCCATTATCTCACTGTATGTCACTCAATGTTTTATTTACAGCTTAATAATTAAGTAATTAAGTAAGCCTAATCATTTTGATACAGAGGAGGCAGAAGAGAAAGCTGAATCTTAATTACAAGATTTAACTACCGTAACAGAGTCTACTATTGCAGTTAGGGAAAAAAATGGATGACGCTACTTCCTGTAATGTATCTTTAGATTCTGATATTTCAAAAGGTTCAGAGAACTTGTAGAAATGTAATTAAAAGATAGATTTAGAAGGTTTGAAGCTAAGTGAAGAAGTAAAGTGTATGAAACATTTAACCTTCGGGCTAATGCTTAGCTGGAGATAAAAAAGCAGCAAAGAATATTAGCAATAGTGGTAGATTTAAAAGTGAATGAAAACTTGCACAAAGGAAATGAAATTAAATAATATAACAATGTATATAGATGAAATGATTGACAGTGAGGTTTTAAGTAGTAAACAACTGCACACACACACACACACACACACACACACACACACACACAGGTGCTTGGGTGCTGCTAGTGACCCAGTCGAATGTGTGAGAGGTCAACAGCTGCCTAGTCGACCACATATGGTTGACTCGGCAGCTGATTGGCAGGTGTGCAAGATTGCACAAATGTAGGGGTTGAGAAATGTGTGATCTCAGAGCTAGTATATACAATTAGCAGGGGGTGCAGGGGGACCTGCCCCCCTTACAAAAACAATGTTTTGGTGTGTTTTCTTTAACCTTAGGGTTTGCATGCACTGAGGCTGTTTGTCAGTGTATGTGCACGTATGTGTAAACTTTGGGAGTTTTTGTTTAAATTGGGCAAACCCATATGCATCTATATCTATCTATCTATCTATCTATCTATCTATCTATCTATCTATCTATCTATCTATCTATCTATCTATCTATCTATCTATCTATCTATTTATCTATCTATCTATCTATTTATCCATATATATGGATAGATTTACATACATATGGAAGTTCTAGAATTCATTGAAACACCTAAAAATATTCATTCACAAAGTCAACCAGAAGGCATTTTACTTTGTAAATGTTGTCACACTACTGTAAATGAGCTAAGCAAAAATCTCCCTCCACACCCCCTCCTAGGTATATATACTGACTCCAAAAATCATACAAAATCAGGAAAAGGACATATTTCTCAACACTGATAATTGTGTGATTCCACACACCTGTCGATCATCTGTGTAGCTGAGCAAATTTTCTCAAATAAACAAATGTCAACCAGATTCAGTTGCCCATCTAACTATCTATATGTATATATAGGTATAGGGTCATAGAGAGAGAGAGAAAGCTAAAGGGCAAGATGATGAAGAACCGACTTTTAATAAAATGATCAGTCTACTTAAGAATGAGAAGATTCTCTAGACCCTGATTATTTAAACACAGGTCTGATAGAGAACTTTTGGTTATTGGTTTGTTTAGTGACTTTTGTCAGTTTATATTTTGTGGATTTCATCATGAATGTTGCATCAGAGAAGTCAGTGGGTTTGCTACTCTCATTAATAACCAGTCTGGAGACAATAGCAGGGAATTTTACCCTCCTAGTTCTACATCTGTCTCAGGTGCTTACTAATTCTTCTGGTTCATAAAACAATGTCACTTGTATTGAAAGTACTTTTAAGGAGTATCTGCTCAATGGTGATGTGCAGAAACTCACCAGTATCATGGGTGATCATGAGAATGTAGTGCAGCTTGACTCTTGGTTTGCTGCTACTATCTCTTTTGGCAAAAAAAAAAAATGCTTCTGGCAATACTTTTGATAGACATATCAAGGATTTTGAGAAAAAGCTTAACAAATATTTTCTGCTACAAGTTCAGAATGGGCATTTCAAGCAATGCATCTTGTTTCAAGTAGTGCCCAATGGATTGAGACTGAAAATACCTAACAGTGTGGAGGAGGCAGTGTTTTACATAGTGAGTTGTTGCAACTATTTGATTAGCAGAAATCTGAATTAATGGAACTTTCAATTAAACACAATCTCTGGACTGTGGACAAATGAATGTCCAGTATTAAAGAACTAGACAATATAAAAAGGATTCATTGTTTGATGTGAATACTGCGGTGGTGGTGCTGCGGTAGTGTAGTCACCTCACAGCAAGACGTTGTGCCGTTCGATTCTCAGCTAGAGCGTCTTCTGTGTGGAGGCATGCGTGAATGGGCATACCTTTGTTGAAGGTTGTGCATCAGAGCTGGCAAACTCGGCATGTAAAAAATCTACTGCCAATCATTAGCGGACCAGAGTTCCGCTGTGGCGACCCCTAACCGGGAAAAGCCGAAAGATACAAACAAATTGTTTGATGTGAATAAGGGACAAAATAAAATATTTATGATAGTATATAAGAATGTAGAACAAAGTAAGAACAGGAAAGCCTCTAAACTAGAATGGGATTGTACAGATTACCTGAAAAAATTAGCTTATCCAACAATTAAGTCCAAGTACAATGTTGATTTTAACAGCTTCTATGATTTTCAATTGGTAGAAGATAATTCAGGACCTGACTCTGAAAAGACTGCAGGCTCTTTGGATTACCTACCACTCAAACATTCCAAGAGGATAGCCAAACATCAAGTGAACAGGAAGGGGATCTCATACAATGTTCACACAATAAGCATTTTTTGGAACCCATGGGATAATCTGAAGCAACTAAGGAATATTTGCAAGAGATATTGAATGCCTACTCTGTTCAGCAGGATACATGTACTATTTTGTACATCAAGAATAATTAAACAAATTTTAATTATGTTCTATTGGATATTGGCAACAATGCCTTTTTTAACTTTGTTTTCACAGGGTTTCAACTTTGTACCTAGCATTAGACCTGATTTGGCAGACTGCTGGAATTCCATTGCTTTATCAGGAAATCAAACCTGGTGCTGTCCATGGAATTGAAGAAGAAAGCTATATTACGACGTCATTGAAATGCCATAGTATGTTTAATCTACCAATTAACCCTCTGCTTGAATTATTTGAAAGGATGGTTGAATGAGATATTATAGCAATAACCCACTCCTGGGTGTGGGTAATGCTGGATTTACCCACGGTTGGTGTGGTTTGATCGATAGGCCAAATAAAGACAACCGTGGGTAAATCCAGCATTACCCACACCCAGAAGTGGGTTATTGCTATTATACAATGCAAGGGTGTAGATAGGCATACTCAGTGTACTGACATGAGTAAATTTTTTTCTGAGCATTTCTTGCAAATGTCAACACTCAAAAAGCACAGAATATGTAGAACTGTGTAAATGAATATTCACAGTATAGTGGTACACAAATAATTATTGTACAAAAGGAATACACCTCTAAAACTAGCTTTTTATGGAAATAAATTGTAACAGTTGAAAATAATGTTTCTTCCCATGTATCTGGGGGTAGCATTTTGAGGGCTGAGTACATTGTTAAACTGAAAAGTGGGTTGTGGGGGCAGCAACATTAGGTTTGAGTACAAAATCTAAATCTCTGGCTACACCCCTGATACAATGACATTATTTAAGAAAAAAATACTTAGTTTTCTTAAATAATGCCATTGTATAATGCCTCCTTACTGCCCTTCCGCAGCTGTCTGGTATTCTGCTGCAGTTCTGATGTACTGTGCATGCGTATGCTTACGCAGTACATCAGAGGTGTGGGTGGAAGCAACGGAGAAAGCAAGATCTCCATTGCTTTTTACAAAGTGTCTCGCTATGTTAAAGGAGTTTAACATAGTGAGACAGCTTTAAAAAAAGCAACGGAGAAAGGAAGATCTCCGTTACTTTTTTTAAAGCTGTCTCTCTATGTTAAACTCCTTTAACATAGCGAGACAGTATCTAAAAAGTAACCGAGATCTTGTATTCTCCGTTGCTGTAAAAAAAAGACATATACTAATGGAAAAAGTCCGGGCGACCGGACCTTTTTCTATTAGTATAAATCTGATTTACAACGTGCATGCTGACCAATCAGCGTGCATGTTTTGGAATATTAATGTGGTGTCGTTGTATAATAGGAATGTTTTAAATACAGACATTTTCCTAAATACAATTTAATCAAAGCCAAAATGGTTTTGTTAAGGAAACTGACTAAGGAATCTTCTGTCAGATATTTAAAGCCTACATGAAGTTAATATCTCTTATAATAAGACTAATATTTATTTGTATGATTTATTGATCTAGGATTTAATTGATACACAGACACATAAGTGCAAGAAATTTGCTAAATCACTCATAACTACTGTATTTGGAATACCCAAAGTAAATAAATCTGTCGAGGATCTCCCACCTATGCTCAATAGTTGAGGTGTGGAGGGTTCAAAAACACATCTCCTTGCCATATTTGTGTATATGTATATAAAAAGCTTTTAAGGGCTCCTGCCCTTACTTATTAAATGATTTGTGGCATTTTCTAAGCATGACTAATGGAGAATTATTTGGTGAGTGTGATTTTTTGGTTAGTATTGACATTACAGATCTGTTTTCAGTCATACTACATGAAGTAGAGATCGACTGGTTTAGACATATGTTGACATAATATAACTTTCCTTCTGATAAAATGCTTTTACCTGCATGTGATTTCATGGAACTGGTATTGCAGAAGAATTTTACTTATTTCAGTTGGAATATCTTAAGCAGGTCTGTTGTGACAATGGGGACAGCTTGTGCCCCTGTTTTTGCCAATGTGGTACTGGCATATTTGGAAATAATGTTTATGTAATACACCTGTATTTGTGAATTGTAAATCTTAGTTTGGATGACATCTGGATTGCGTGGAATTGGGCTGAGGAAAGCCTTCTTAAATTTCTTGATTATTTAGGTATCCCCACTCACTTTTTGAATTTTTCTTACCATTATCATAAGTATAGGATGAATTATTTGGATGTACTTATTATTAAGGATTATGATAATTACTTTAAATCTAGTATGTGTATAGAAAGCATATTTTTGAACTGCTATTTACATTTTTATATCAGTTATCATGCTCACCAGAAAAAAAAATTGGTAAAGGCCAATGTGTTAGAAAGCCAAGAATGATATAAAATAATATGAGTTTTGTTTTGGAAATTGAGGAAGTTAAAAAAAATGTTTTTGGAAAGAAGATAGCACTTCCAATTTGTTGAACCAATTTTTACAGAATTTTTACATAAGAGGAAAAAGGGCATTTTTAAACCCTAGCTAGGTCAGCAAGGTGGCATTGTTAAAGGATGAACCTTTGGACTGGTGTAATAGTATAAATGACAATTCCATAGGGCTGGCTAAGTAAACATGCTATGAAGTGCCACAGTTTTAAAACATTTTATTTGACAGTGCTACAAAGGATTAATAGAAATCTGAGAAGTGGTTTATGGAAGGCACAACCAGAAAAAAAAATTACTGCAGCGATTGAAATAGAGAAAAAAAATCCATTGCCAGTTGTTTACAACTTAGGGCTATTACATTTTAATATTCCTTATTTGCTTATTGCATATTTAGTTTTAGGAATGTTTTATGTGATTTTTTTAAATATCCATATATTATGGTTTTGTATGTATTTTTGCAGCTTTAAATATTTTACTTATTTAATTGAATAAATCAGGTTGTAGTTACATATTATAGGATTTAAATAGCACATTAGTATAGAAATTACTTCAGAATCAGATTGAGTCATTTTTGATGAATGTATTGGACCTGAAATTAATATAATTGGTGGAAACATTACTGGTTTCATATTGCATCATCTTTCCTTTGATTATTGGTTTGTTTGGTGACTTCTGTGAGCTTGAACTTTTGTAAGGATCACTGGTGTCATACTTCCTCTGCATGAAGGTTGACAACTTCAGCATCAAAAAGTTAAAATGTCAGAAATTAAAATATAAAAGAGAAATATACATGATAAGCAGAACTAGAGGTGGAAAAGTTATCAACATATTTAGCAAATAAAGAATACAATAGTTTCATATATAATTATATTTGAATAATTAATGACTAACAACAGGGAAACTGAGAATGTTAAATATGGAGTTGCAAAGGTATTAGAGGAGTTAAAGAGAAATAAGGAAACTACATATAAGAAGGACAACGTGGAAAGTAAAAATATAGTGATGAAGAATAGAAATGTACATAGTCATTTCAAAATATTTTGAACCTACACATCAAAGAAAGCTTAGCTCAAGTGCCAAGATAATGGAGTAATGGTAAACATATGTTTCATGAAAGTATCACTGAGAAGGCAGGTAAAAAAAAAACAGAAATGACATATGTCAAGTTATAAGTAATCAGAAATGAAGATCAAAGTATCTAATGCAAGCCAGGGAAGACTCCTAATAGGTGATCTGAGTCTGGCCAACAAGGCATCATCCAGCCTATTACTAATGGATTTATTGCACATCAGCAATTCAAATGACATCATAAACACTTGAACTAGGGATCTAAACTTTTTCTGCAACATCAACAGAATGGTTTGGATGGACAGGTATATCTCTAAAAGGATACTAGGGCTATGGACAGACTCCCCATCTACATAAAACAAAGTTCATTTCTGCCTGTATTCAAGCGCAACTTAGATCTATGGATGGAAAACAGAAAATTTACCCCAGGACTGCTTCTGTACTACTAATGAACAGAGGCAGCTCCTAAATGCTTTATCCCATGCATGGTTCCCCTCAAATCATCTACGGTATTATCTCAGTTATTCTCATTAGGAATAATATCGAATTATCAAGCATGCGATAGGCAGTAAGTTCCTAGGTTGGTACCAGGCAATAACCACTAGGACCCTTACAAGCCAAGCCTCTCACACTAAACCATATGAGGGTTATTAGTGAGGAAGTAGCTAAGGATTTACAGGATAAAACTTTTCTTATTGATGGTCTCTGTCCATATGGGACATGGGGTGCAGATCAGGGGTAAATTTATGAATTCCCATCCAATTGACACAGTTTCATTTGAAAAGGGTCAGGGAATGTCTCTGTTTTTCATGGATGAGGAGCCTATTCCATAGTGTGGGTATCCCTTAGGACTCATACCTGTTCCTTCAGCACATTCTGTTTATGTCACAAGCGAAGTTCAGATTCCTGAATCTAGTGTTTCTGGTGCTGTTTGTTTAGTGCATGCACAACAGATTCATCAGGGCTGGGTTGGAGAAAGCCCTGTAAACCAAGTAAAGATCCCCTGTCAGCAGCCTTTAGGAGACTAAATACAGTGACAGAGCCTTTAGGCCATCAGCGTAGGACACTATATTCATGTCCTGTGTTTTCCTGGTGAGAAACCTTTGTGGGTGTTTTAATTGCTGCAAGTGTCTGGTTACATAGATGCCAAAGAGGACATTGTATTCAATGACAGGTCTGATAAGGACCGAGCGGAGTGGTACTAAAACTTCCTTGGACATGGATGACATACACTTATTCTCACTCGTCCAGTCAGGATAAAACAGATGAACAGTTGTGGGTTCGGTTCAAGCAGCTTTATTACACACAAACACATCAGGACTGAGGCTTAGTAACTTAAATAAACTTCTAAACAGACTGACTACTACACTCATACGTGTTAACACTCTGGCTGTTCTCTCAAAATGGCACTGCTGCCTGCATGTGCTCTCTATTTACATGCACGTGCCTACATCTGGAAATTCTTCTTAAAGGTACATACACATGCTCTGATCTACATTCTCCCTCTTTGAGAAATAGTCCATATACCAAATGATAGTATTCATTGACATGCAATTACACAGAAATGATCTTTTGACATGCAATTATACAGAACTAATTCATGCAATCATATAAAATTAAACACATATAAGACAATCATGTCCAGGTTGCTGTGTATTTTACACTAGGTCTAGAAATATGACCTGATCATGTAACATAAAAATCAGAATTGGATCTAGCAATGGGCACTGCCTTCAAGGAATGTTCAACTCTGGGGACAATTGAGACATCATCAGGAATGGGAATGGATACAGAGACATGTTCTTCAATATGAACATTGCCAGGATTGCTCTGAGATCTAGAGTCTGTATCACAGGTATTGTTTTAGGATATTGTTTCAGACACAGGAAGAAGATGCATGTGGTTTATTCTGTATTCTTTACCCTCAGATTCCACTAAATAGGATCTCGGCTCGACACATGTGCCTCTCATTTGACCAGTTTGATCAAAGCCTTTCGCCATTTGCATCCTCACTGTTTCTCCTTCTTTCAACAGACGAAGAAATCTGCTTGTTTTAATATAACTGGACTACTGAAAGGTAGGCTTCTTAAAGAGTTGAACTTTGATTGCTCTGTTGTTTTGAGCATTAGGCACCAACAAACTAGAACTGATAGGCAAGGTTGTTCTGGTTTGCCTAGATAGAAATCTCTGAGCAAGTGAACCAAGTAGCTTGTCACAGGGTATATTTCTGAGATTAAGCAAATTCAAGTAGATATCAGTATCATCATGCTTTGACCTCTTTAGTAATTGCTTTGCAGTCTGTACTGCATGTTCAGCAAGGCTGTTTGACTATTGGTATTCCAGACTACTAGTAACATGGATAAAGTCCCACTATTTTGAAAATTTTTGAAACAATTGACTGGTATACTGGGTATTGTTGTCAGAAATAACTTTATGTGGACTACCATGGACTGAGAAATGACATTTATTCTTAGTAACAACAGCACTGGACATTAGGTTAGTTAGCAAATCAATTTCAAACCAATCTGAATAAGAGTCTACCAACACTAAGTAATGGTGATTGCTCTACTCAAATATGTCAGTGGCTACTGTTGACCAAGGTACAGTAGTTCAGGAATCTGGCTTAGATGAAGTGGCTCTTTTTGCAAATGCGGTTTAGTACTATTGCTTACTGAACAAGATGAAACTACTTTATCAATGTCCTTTGATAGAGAAGGCCAAAATATTAGTCCTCTCACCCTTCTTTTGATAAAACTGGGACCTGGATAGCCATGATGCAAAATCTGAATGTATTCATGTTGTAAGGAAGTAGGAACAATAACTTTGTAATCTTTGAAAATGATACTATCTTCCATCAACATCTCATCTCTGTATGGAAAATAAGGTTGTACTTCTGGCGGTACACAGGATTGCTTTGACGGCCATCCAACATTGATGAAGTGGTTGAGCTTCTGCAAAATTGGATCAGTCTTTGTATTATCTCTTAGCTCATCAAGTGTCATGGTAGAAAAATTATGCACTTCCATGACATCAAAATCAAAATTCTCTGCATCAAGCTGTTCTGTAGTATTTCTGGCTGATCTGGATAAGGTATCAGCCAGATAAAGAAGTTTGCCTTTTGTATAGACCATTTTGAAATTATACTTTTGTAATCTGATCATCATTCTTTGTAGTCTTGCTGGAGTGGTATGCATAGGCTTCTTTAAAATAGTGACTAGAGGTTGATGATCAGTTTAAACTTGGATAGCTTGGTCATAAATATAATCATGGAACTTCTAACATGAAAACACAATTGCCAAAAGTTCCTTCTCAATTTGAGCATACTACATCTCAGTTTGGGTAAGAGTTCTAGATGCACAGGCAACAGGTCTGCCCTCTTGAAGAATAACTACACCAAGACCAAACTTTGAAGCATCACAGGAAAGAACTACTGGTATGTGGACATCATAGTATCTCAATGTAGGCGGAAATGCAATTTACTGTTTGAGGTTATCAAATGCTCTCTGGTGTTGTTCTAACCATGACCAGCCAACAATTTTGCATGTCAGCTCTCTTAAAGGCACTGATAACTCACTAAAGTCAGGGATACATTTGCCCAAATAGTTAATAATGCCAAAAAAAACACTGGAGAGATTGGACATTGTCTGGAGTTGGCATCTCAAGAATGGCTGCTTGTTTAGAAGGATCTAGTCATAAGCCTGTACTGGTTAAAAAAAAGACTTACACAAGCAACTTCTGGTAGTCTGAATTTACATTTCAGATGATTAAGCTTCAAGTTCACTTCACACTCTCTGTCCAGAACATTCCTGAGGTTTCTGTCATGCTAAAAAAAAACTTTGCTAGAATCTCCTTGTGTTCTGACCGAGTGTGCTTCTCATTTGATAAGTATATTTTTTGGCACTTTTTAACTGTTCAGAGTTGAATAAAACAATAATTGAATTTAGTTCAGAATACAGTTTGAATAAATTGCATTTATTTAAACTGTGTTTGCTTTAATATTGCTACACACTCGTGTGCACTGCACTCAAATTGTTTTTAGAGCTGTTTTAGCTGCTTTTCTGTAAAAAAATCTAAGCTTGTTTCCTGTCTTTCCTATAACTAGTCTAGTCCAGATACAAATTTGATGTATCCAGAACTGTTTGTAAGCTTCTGAGCTCCCCAAGCCTTTCTGTGTTGGAGGGAAGCCTTCTAGCTTATCAGTGGGAGTGGTAAGCACTAGGTAGCCTATCTACCACAAGAGGAGTGGTTTCTAGCCCAGAAACTGTAGTTTATTGTCTGTTTGGGCAGTTTTTCCATCTCTTTCAACTTTCTGGTTTAAAAGCCCATGTTTGAGCTTGTTTCCTGCTTTTCCTGTAACTAGTCTAGTTCAGCTACAGATTTGCTGTATCCAGGACTGTTTGTAAGCTTCTGAGCCCCCCAAGCCTGTCTGTGTTGGAAGGAAGCCTTCTAGCTTGTCAGCGGGAGTGGTAAGCACTAGGTACCCTATCCACCACATCAGGAGTGGTTTCTGGGCCAGAAATTGTAGTGTATTGGCAGTTTCGGCAGTTTTTCCATCTCTTTCACCTTTCTGGTTTAAAAGCCCTCGTTTACAGTTTTCCCGCCTTTTGTGTAACTAGTCTAGTCCAGATACAGATTTGCTATGTCCAGGACTGTTTGTAAGCTTCTGAGTGGTGTCAAAGTCTGCCCTTCAATTTTTCCCTTAGATTTGCTAGTTCTCTCCTCTCCTGCACATTTACTAGCTTATTAGTCTAGCACTTTACCAGACTTCTTGTAGCAATTATTGTAGCACACAAAAGTGCTACCAGCACTAAATGTTCTACAAGGAAATAGCTCCTGTACTTATTATTAATGCCCACCCCACCAGGCATGTCTAAAGGTCAGTTCCTTGTGCTTTCTCCTATTAACCTGGTGAACTTGGCCATCCTGAGACAATGTAGCAGCTGCCTCATATACACCGACAACCTTCTCCTCTTACCTTCCAACACACAGACTTGCGAGAGATGCACTTATACATCCAAATTAATGGGGAAGGTCAGCACTTGTACCACATCACATGGAACACATAGCCCTCCAGAACACACACCAACACTGCCTTCATATAAAAACACAAACCACACACCCACCTTCGTGGAGGCTCTCAATAAAAATCTACCCAAACAGCAGAGACCTCCAAGGCAGAAACACATTCGACCACCACAACAAAACACTAATCATAAGACACATAACTCACCTAAACAGTGTGCCACTCAACCAAAGCCCCACAGACAAAATGGCATGCCCAACACATTAGTCATAGATGACTCAATAGTGAGGCACACTGATGTCACACTCACTAGGTTGAATAAGGAGAAAGTAACAGTCAGCTGCCTGTAAGGTGCCAGGATCCATCACATAACCCACACACTCAGGTCCCTCAATAACAGGTACAAATAAGATTCTGTCATTGTACGTGTGGGAGTGAATGACCTGAGATGTACCTCATTGGACTACATGAAAAGAGACATGGAGGAGTTCTCAAAATCTGTAGCCCAGGCAGGTATGACTGTAGCTCTGAGCAGCATCCTGCCATCACCCAGAATGATACCAGAGTATAAGCAGAAAATGCTTGATTTCAACAATTGGCTAAGTTTCTGGTATCATTCTAAGGGAATCCAGTATCTATTTGCCTGGGATTACATGATTGACAGACCTTGATGCTTTGCCAGAGATGACCTGCATCTGTCACCCCTGGGCTTCTGGATACTAACCAAGGATCTTGCCACCCCTACAGTGCCTTTTTTAGCTGGTGTTCCAAAGACCAAATTGCCACCGTAACAGATAAAAACAAATACAATCTGAGGGTTATGCTGCTGAATGTGAGAAGTCTAAATCTCAAAATGCACTCACTCGAAGCACTCCTTAAAATGGAGAACATTGACATTTGTGCTGTAGCAGAGACCTGGTTCAAGGCACCAGAAAACACCCCTGCACTACCAGGCTATAACTCATTCCACACCTTTCAGCCCCAGAACTTGGACCGAAGCTTCAAAGGCAGTGGTGTTTCCATATTCATAAAGAATGTGCACACCTTCAGACTGTTAACTCAACGTAATGCATCAGAGATACTTCAGGTGCAGCTAACATTGGGTAAGTCAGCGATTCAGGTTGTAGCCTGCTATAGGTCCCCAATCATGTCCCAAGACTCACACTTCATGTTCTGAGAATATTAGAGTCCAACCTAACACTCTCATACTGGGTGACTTCAACTACTCCTCCTTAAATGGGAAAATTACTCATGTACCAATACACTTGCCCAACATTTCCTGGAATTCATTAATTCCAATGCCCTGGACCAGCTCATTCTTACCCCCACTAGAGGCAGCAACATCCTTGACCTGCTCATTACTAACATGGGCGACCATTGCTCTACACCAATAGTCAGCTCCTCCCTGGTTAGATCCCAACCACAACTAATCACATTGGAAATCCTCATCCCTCCCACCCACCCCCACCTCTGCAAAGGTAACCAACATGAAAAACTTGTCCAAAACTAACTTTGGGCTCCTAAAAACAGAGGTAGCTAACTTCATGGCACCCATGCAAATGGAGAATAGTTGCATGACCACGTAATCATACATCCATGCACTGTACAAACATGTACACAAATGCATGGATCTTGCCATACCCAATAGAACCAAGAGCTCTCCTCCAAAAAAAGGAAGCCAATCTGGTGGTCCCCTGCCATAAACAAACTCTAGAAAAGAAGGAGGAAACTAATTCGGAAAAAGGTGAAGTCCCAAGACTGGAAAAACTCCATTATCAGCCTCAACAAGAAGTTGGGATCCCTCATCAAATCCTCTGAAGCTAGCTATCAAAACAGAATTGCAGCAGATAGTAAAGACAACCACAAGGCCTTCTATAGTTATGTAAAGAATCTCCACAGCAATACCCTAATTTGCTCTGAGCTACTGCACAATGTACCTCATATACCGAGCCAACAGATATTGCCACTATACTGGTCGACAGATTCAGTGCCAACTTTACCCCTTTCTCCCCCCCAAAGGACCAATCACAATACCAGTAGATTGCCAGGTACCCAGTATTACTGCTGCATAGGTTAAAACAGCACTGTCCAAGGCCAAGAATACAGCTTCTATGGGACATGACAATATCTCTGGCTGTGTTCTGCATGAACTACAGAGTGAACTGGCACCTCACCTGTGTGCCCTGTTTGATCACAGGCTCAACTCAGGCTTTGTCCCTACCAAATGGCACACTGCTACAGTCATTCCTCTCCACAAAGAAGGAGGGAACTATTGCCCCATTAGCCTGATGAGTCTAATATGCAAAGCTATGGAATGCATCATCATGGACCTAATAAACAAGGATATAGGGAATCTCCAAACTCTGGATCCCCCACAGTTTGGTTTTGTGAAGGGTAGATCATGCTTGCTCAACTTGGTCGACTTCTTTGAGTCAGTCACCAGACCTGTGGATAAAGGCAATGTGGTTCATACAACCTACCTTCATCTGACCAAGGCCTTTGATACCATTCCCCACTCAGGAATAATAGAAAAACTCACTAAGCTATGTATCAACCCCTATATCACTAGGTAGGTTGCAAACTGGCTCACAGATAAAACCCTCAGTGTGAAAGTAGCTGACTCTAAGTCAGACTGCCAACCAGTCACGAGTGGCATCTGACAGGATTCAGTCCTGGGTCCTCTCCTGTTTGGTATCTACTTCTCTGAAGTCCAGGCCAACACAAACGGACTCTGGCTGACAAAGTTCAAATACAATTGAAAGTTGGGAGCTATTATTAACTCAAGTGATGTTGACATCCTACAGAAAGGCCTTACTGAGACCAATGACTAGTGTCAGAACCATGGCCTTAAGCTCAATGCCAAAAAAGTGTCATCATCCCCTTTGGGAAAAACCTGGTTCCCATGAATTACCACATCGATGAAGGCATTATAAGAGATCTGGGAAAGTAGGTTGACAGCAGCCTCTCTTTTGACCACCACATTACCACTGTGGTCAGAACGTCCTTCTATGTGGCACATCTCATTACTAAGGGTTTTGCATCCAGGAAAAAAAGAGATCATTGTCTCCCTCTACTCTTCCCTCATTAAGCCAATCATCAAGTACAATGCCCCATTTGACATGTACCTCACAAGACACCTGCAACAACTGTAGAGGCTGCAAAAGTACCTCACCAAGAGGATCCTAGGCCTTAAACACTTGTCCTGTATGGACAGACTCAAAAAACTCCAACTATTCTCTGTCTCATATCGCCTACTTAGAGGCGATCTCTGCTTGACTTACAAAGCCACTTCTGACTAAGCTCCATTAGAAATGGTGCATCTAAAGAAATTCCAATCCCTGCACACCACACACTCCAGAGACTTCAACCTCATTACCACAATCAACAGAACATGCTGGAGGGACAGGTTCATAATCCAGAAACTGCCCATGCTATGGAATAGACTTCCCATACATGTCAGACAGAGCACCTCACTGACCCTCTTCAACAGAAATCGTGATGAGTGGATGGGAAATAGAAAATTCACCCTGGGAATCACTGCAGTGGCTATACTCTACAGAGGCACTGGGAAATAAGGTTGGGTGGCATGATGCCAGGGTAATCCTATGGGCTAGGCTTGTAAAGGCTCCAGGGCCATTAGCCTACTACACACTTATGAACCTATGAACCTATTACCTGCAACCAGTAAATCATCAACTAGTATAGCAAATGGATATCCCGAAGAAATTTGCTCCATTGCACTCTGAAAGACTTCACTGGCAGAATTTATTCCAAAAGGCATCCTGAGGAATCTTTATCTAGCAAATGGTGTGCTGAATGTAGTCAGTAGTGAAGATTTGCAATCAAACATTACTTGCCAAAATCAACTCTTTGCATCTAGGACAGAAAAAAACAGTGGCACTTGGCATGAGGGCAGCAACCTCCTTGACTGTACGCATAAGATGATGAGGTCTCTTTAATGCCTTGTTCAAGTCTCTTGGTCTTGGGTCAATGCATATTCTGATTTCATCTGAACTTTTCTTATGAGCAGCTACCATGGAAGACACCCACTCAGTTGGTTCTGCGACTGGACAAATTACACCTTGCTGCACCATTTTGACAAAATGGACCTTGACTTTGTCCTGCATAGCTATTGGAACTTTCCTCACTGATCTGACGACTGGACTGACCTCTGGGTCTACTTTCATGGAGTACACAACTGGATCTTTGCCTAACTTTTCATCAAAAACATCGGCAAACTCTGTGAAAATAGCATCACTGAAGCTGGAATGGGGACATATGCTTATACGATTTACTTCTTTGGTAAAAGAAATGAGTTTCATTCTCAAACTGTCTCTGAGACCTAATAATGACTGAACAGGTCTTTTACTACTTAAAATTGCAGGTGTAACTGTTCCCAGCCGAATAGCATGAAAGCACTACTGACCCTTAGGTTTGAATCTCTTCACATCCATAAGCAACAAGCTTTGCACAATTAACCAAATTAAGTTGCTCACCAGCTCTCACTCTAGCAAATGTTTTTGTTGACATCACATTACACTTTGAACCAGTGTCTGCTTTTAGCTCTTTGGGTTTACCATTGATCAGAACAGTATAAAATACTTCATTGTTTGCCAATAAATCAACTGCATTAACCTTTTCACCGACCACTGATACACCATCTACAGAGAAAGTTGGATTGTAGCTTTCTATATGATTAACTTGCTTTTTTGAGTAACCTTTCTTAATAACTGAATGAGGGTTGCTTGATTTACAAAACTTTTCAAAGTGGTTCCATTTTTTTACATTTGTTGCATTGCTAACCAAATGCTAAGCACCTCACTCTTTTAGACTCATAATTGGCACCACAATTACGAATGTTAACAATAAGACTTGACTTGAGTATTGTTAACTCACCCTTAAACTGCAATGAACATATCTGTTTTTCTAAGCTAGGTTTGGAGCTTACTAGAAAGTAACAGTTCCTCCCTGGGAATCCTGCAGGGACTATAGCTAACAATGTGTTTAGACTTGCTTCTGCTTGTCTCGTGTTGCATGCTGTCTACACTTGCTCTAGAGGCTGCTGAAACTAAGCTCTTGTCACTTGTAAGCATACTTGTGTGCCTTTCTGTGAACTCATGTATTTGACAAATCTCTACGGCTTTGCTCAACATTAAATCACTGTCATGAAGCAAAATCTTTCTCACTGCAGCACTATTAACACCACACACAAACCTGTCCATTATTAATTCATCTTTGAAATCACCAAATCTGCACATTTTAGCCTTATTTCTCAAGTCAGTGATATAAGCTGCAAAAGTTTCACCTGGGTTTTGGTCTCTTGTATAAAATAGGTGCCTCTCTAATGTAACATTTGTCTGGGGGTTAAACATTTCTCTAAATTTATGTTTCAAGAACTTAGGCTCTTCCTTTGATTCAGCCGATACAACAATATGGCAGTTTTCCCTTTCTCCTGCATATACTGCTGGTACATACACAAATTAATGTTCTTTTTCAATGGCCTCTGACCCAGTTAAGTTAAGCAAAATGAATGCCCTTGTACATGCATCTTTGTCAGAAAAAGCTGCTTGTATGAAAATATCATATTCCTGCTGAAATAATCTCCAGTTCTCTGCAATATTATGATCAAATACAAGTGGACTGGGTCTGCGAAATGCCTCTGCAATATCAACACATAGTAGTGAAGGTGCTTGGAATTATGTCCAAATCTACATACATAAATATATGCCAGAACTTATAATTATGCCCAATAGCACAATAAACTCCAAAATAACTGCACTTTGTCAAATAAGTCTCCTTAGCAGAAGAAAACTTTAAAAATCACTGTACTCTGCGTAATCACTCCTCATCAATGTAAGAAATACTTTGAAATGACTGTACTTTGCAAACAAACAGTACACAGCAGAAAAATATCACAGTAAGAAACACTTCAAAATGAATGCACTTTGCAAATAAACTGTACACAGCACAGAAACCTTTCAAAATGGCTGTACTTTGCAAAATAACACTGTACAGTATAAGAAACACTTTGAAATGGTGGCACTCTGTAAATAAATGCACACAGCACAAGAAACTTTTTCAAAATTGCTGTGCTTTGACTGCACTTTGCAAAATAACTGTACTTTGCACACAGCAAACTCTATGAGATAATTGCACCATAATAAAGCGTACACTCTGCAAACACTTTCAACACTCTGAGATACTTTGAACAACTCTAGTTATACTTTGAATGGCTTCAGTCAATACGAAATAGTAGTTTATGCCCAAAACAAATTCTTTTACAAAAACATGCAGTCGTCTTGCTCTCTAAGCATATTTTGCCCTTTTATTGTATTCGTTATGCCCATTTAACCTCTTAATAATTCGTTATACTTTTCTTGTGCTCATTTTACTTTAAACATGCTCATTATGCAAACTGGAGGTAATTTTGAGCCCTATATGAATATTTCTGATAGTTTTATCAACTATCATGGTTTCAAACATTTCATTTAATTAATAATGCGTTTTGTGCCTTTCATTTGATTAATAATGTGGTTTGTGCTACTCATTTGATTAATAATGCATGTTGTGCCTTACGAATGCCGTTTCATTTTCTTTGCAAAATAAATTATTTCTGCAAGTTTTGGTTACCTTAAGTTAATTTCTGGCCCTTTTGCTCATTTGACCATTGTTATCATCCAACTTGCTCAATATATCTTCACCGTCAACTCTGCACCTCATGGCTTGAAGAAGTTGCACTCTCAATCCCACTTCTGACACTATGTTGCTCATCCTGTCAAGATACAATAGACCAACAGTTGTGGGTTCAGTTCAAGCAGCTTTATTACACACAAACACATCAGGAATTAAGCTTAGTAATTTAAACTTAAACTTATAAACAGACTGACTACTACACTCATACATGTTAACATTCTGGCTGTTCTCTCAAAATGGCACAGCTGCCTGCACATGCTCACTATTTATATGCATGTGCCTATGTCTGGAAATGCTTCTTAAAGTTACACACGCACACACACAAACACACACACACACACACACACACACACACACACACACACACACACACACACACACTTTTCTACACTTACCTATAAGTTGAGTGACATAGAATGATTTTCTTATTTTCTTTGTTAAGTGTTGATCAAAAGCTATATTGCTGTTTACTTATATTCCCATATCCATTACTACTGGGTCAGCTCAGTTTTATCAATGGAGTAATTAACTTGGGTTGACTGTTTCTCAAAGAACATTATGATGCATTTTGTAACATTGAGTTTTATGCCATGATTTTAGCACCAGTCATTTGTCTATGCTAAACCCTCTTGCAAGATCTTGGAGTCTTGGGGGAATCTATAATAACTCCCAAACTACAGTCATCTGTGAACGTGGAGAGACAGAAGCCTTAAACATTAACCTCACCTTCTGAGAAATAGATGCCAAATAAGAGCTGGTCCAGCACAGACCCCTGGGGTTCTCCGTTAGTGATTGTTACTGACTGGTCTCATGGTGGAGGTGATCTTGTTGATCCTGACTTCCTGGGTCCTGTCTGTTAGCCAGCCAACAATCCAACAAGTTATGTAGGGATTAACTCCTAGCTATGAGAGGTTGTCAATAATGCCTGAGGGGGTATTTTATCAAATGCCTTGGCCAGATCAAGATAAGCAGTGTGCACTGTTTTACCCTCTTCCATTGCCTTGGCTACCCTCTCAAAGAAGCTAACCAGGTTAAGTAGGCTGACCTTCCCTTAACAAAGCCAAATTGGGATGGGTCCAGTGACTCAGGTAGCCAATATCCTCGCTTATCATTTCCATAATAATTCATTCTACAGCTTTGCATATTAGACTTGTTAGACTGATGGGTCTGTAGTTCCCTGGGTCAGCTGGTGGCCCACCCTTATAGAGGGGAATGACTGTTGTGATCCTCCATTCACTTGGAACATAGCCTGATTCAAGGCTGTAGTTGAAGAGTGCCACATGTGGCCCTGATAGGCTGTGTTTCAGACTATTTAGAAGGCAACCAGGGAAGCTGTCAGGACCCATGGAGGCAGTGTTCATGACTTTACTGAGTGCTGCCAGCACCTGCCCACTGCTAACAGTTGGGAAGGTATGTTGGAGGGAATTTTATCTGGTGGTACTAGGGAGTAGTGGGGGTGAAGTCTGAGCTAAATATATCAGCCAGTAGATTTGTTATGTTACCCTGATCTGTGAAGGCAGTACTGTTCACCACCAGTTCAGTACACTGCTATGTGTTGCCTTTTAAGTTCCAGACACAGCTGAAGAAGGTTTTGTGATTGTCCTTAGCCTGCAAGGCTATCCAGACCTCATAGATGGCCTTGTCAGACTTAATTAGACCTCTCCATTTCTTGTTTTGTTGTATAAGAGAGCACTTGTCTTTAAGGGAGTTGCTCTTCCTAATTTTGGCCATGAGTTTTCTTCTTTTATTATATACTCGGTTTAGTTGAGGATTCCACCAGTGGGGTTTGTTTTTAGCACTTGTTTTGAGTTTATTTCTGGTAGGTACAGCAGCCTCTGTGCAGCCATTCACATGTTTGTATAGGGACTGTTTGAATAATTCTGCTCAAGTAGCTGTGGTCTCATGGTTGGAGGAAACCTTGCATTTTAACAAACTGTCACTTAATAGGATACAGTTTGCCTTAGAATAGTTCCTGTCACTGCTTTAGCTGGGTTTTCTGGATAAAACGATT
This sequence comes from Protopterus annectens, assembly GCF_019279795.1. Classification (NCBI taxonomy): domain Eukaryota; kingdom Metazoa; phylum Chordata; order Ceratodontiformes; family Protopteridae; genus Protopterus; species Protopterus annectens. The sequence goes on along the minus strand of NC_056732.1, from coordinate 1,742,528,056 downwards.
CTATAACCAAATAGGACAGGTTATTTCTAGCACAAAAGGGAACTTGGTTAGGCTTAAAATGGCCCATAAGGGCAGCTAGTCTAGTACTTACCTGTTTACCTATGAACCTATAAATTTAGAAAACCAAATAATTTCTTTGAATACTAGACATTTATCAAGCTTATTTACAAAATGTGATGCATGTACAGTACGCTGAATATCAAAAATAGTCTTGACAACCTGATTAACTTAGTATTAGGAAATGTTATTACAACCCTAGATATTAATAAGATCATTGATGCATCTGGTAATACATCACAGTGAGAAGTAATTTTAAAGTCTCTGGATTTAGAAAAATGCCTGAATAGTAATGTTATCTTGTTTCATATCACATGTACGAGCATTTACTTTTGTACTTCTGCACCCTAAAGGAGAAGACATTGGGGGAATTGATTTTTTATAAGGAAAGTATAAGAGACCTGCTGCCATGATGTCTCTATATCGTATACAAAGGACAGAAAAATATTATATAGGAAATGAAAACCTTCCTAAAGTTCTTATTGCAATTTGTATTAAAATACATCTTTGAATCGGGCTAAATGGGTTGAAATACATCATGATGTTACACATACTGAATTATGATGTAATGAAGCATTAATCAGGAGACTGATGAGAAATTGAACAATTCTGGTTACATTGATACAAATATTTTCATTAGGAAAAACATTAAAAGTGATCAATTGATTGATACATGGTGGGGTAGATTAATAAATGAAATCATTTTTGACCTATAAAATTGTCATACTGAAGTGTGAAATGTTTGACATGGAGTTTATGTTAATCCAAAACAGTTAAACAAAATTTGCCTTCAAGATACGTGTATAGATAATCATGAGAATATTTATTTTGGTAATTCTGAGATCTATGGAATAACTACTAGCACTGATAATACAAATGTTAAAGTAATTAGTAGTTTAATAACTAATTGAGATAAAAACTTATTTTCATAGCTAATGAAAAGTAACATTTTCATAATTATAAATGTATATCTTCTGCCTCAAAATAATAGAAGGAACTGTGAGATTTTTCAAATACAGTTATTTTAGACTGTAAGTTAGGAGATGTGAATGCAGGAATTGGATACTTTTTAGATATAATGTTTTCAGAGGGAAAAATATGTTTTCTGAAAACAGTACAGTAGACAATTGTGGTACTGAACTATTAGAAATACGATCAAATGACTTCAGAATATTAAATACACAAGATATTGGTCTATTCTTTGGAATAACCTATTTAAAATATAGAGAAGGATCTATTGTTAATTATGCAAACATTGCTGAAGCTAATGGTATGGAATATGTATTGCAAGTATAGCCCAGAATGGAAATTATCAATTTCCAGTTTCTTTTAGGCAAGTGATAAAAACATGACTTAGATATAAATCAAAATCTGAATATACAGAATTACAAAAAAAAAATGAAATCCACATAACCAGTAAGTTAACTGATTACAGGTAATTGAAATAAAGTGGACTGGGAAATATTAAGACTGCAATGTTAATAAAGATACATTAACCACAGATTTTAAAGAATTGCATGAAATACTGAATGCTGGTGGAAGAAAAAAATAATTGCTTTTCAAAGAAACATTCATTTAACATTGAATGCTGAGCCTCAGACAAAGATGCAGGCTGTCTGTGAAGAACTGGCTAAATTTTAAAGATATAGGGCATCAAGCAATACTGAAATTCAGGCTCAAGGGAAATTATCAGTTGATGAAATTAAAAGAAAAGAGAGTACATAGAAGAAAATGGAATAATATATAAGAGCCATTTAAACTAATGATACTCAAATGTTTTGGAACTTGATTACACAAGGGTGTGTCTATTGGTATATCAGTTTCAGTGAATGATAGCAATGTTACTGTATTAAGTCTGAGTGAGAGAAACTGTAATATCAATAAGATAATACATCACGGTAACAAAGAGGGTATAGTGCAGAACTTTTCTCCAAGAAAAGAGTAAGAATGAACTAAAAAAATCAAAAGTTCTTTGTTTACACGGACTTGTGAATGAGACTTTAAGCCAGTTCTAAATACACGAACAGATACTTTAGCAAATGATTTTGATCTTCTGCATATTCTCCTAGTTCCCAAATCCTTGCAAAGCTGGGTTATTAATCCCAGTGTATAAAAAAGGAAATAAAAGAAATTCAAAACAATATCATCCGGTAGTCCAAGATTATTTACTAAAGCTTTTTTTTTACACATCAACATTAAGTAAGCTAAAGGAATAAGTAAGACAGTTTTATCAAGATTACACTTTAATTAACTAAAAAGATTGAAGCAAGCATGCTATTTAAATATTTAATAAAAATATATATGTTTAGATAGGGAATTAGGTTGCCATTATGGAGCTACTGGCAGCTTTTGAAAATTTGAATAGACAAACTATGAGAAATAATGTGGGAAGTAGACTGTCAGCAAGATACATTAAACATTGTTTTAGCTTTGCATGAATACACTTGAAAGACAGGAAACTGTTTCTGGAATGAGGTTTGCAGAAACCCTTTTGCTGCAGAAGAAGTACTTCAGCAAAAGTACACATTAGTAAATGATGTTTCTTAATTTGTTTTGATGAAGTAATTCAGGAACTCTCCAGAAGGAAAAAAAATATATAAATAAATTAAAAAATATTGGCTTTCACCTAATTGCATATGCAAATGGATTGCTTTGCTGGTTGTAGCTTTAAGTCTAAGGAATTGCAGATTTGTCTGTGCAAATTGGAAAAAGTCTTTCAAGATATGATTTAAAAATTAAGTCTACAAAGATTAAAATTATATTATTTATTTAAAAGAAAATTAAATCCAAGTTTTACATTAATCATGCAGTACTTAAAACAATAAACAAATATAAATTCTTAGGCTTAGCATATTCTGATAATGCTGAGTAGATAACTATATCAAGTCTATGAGAATTAGAACTGAGAAAAAATAACTACATTACCATGTTTGATAGTCAGCATGGCAGATATTAAGAATTATCCCTACTAAATACAATTAAAGCAGAAATTAGCAACATGATTTGTTAGAGGATAATATGGCATCAAATAATAACAAAAAGTAAAAAAAAGTCTGTCCAGTGACATAGAAGGATAAAGCCCTGACTATGGCCCAGTTAACCAGCATAGGCTGGCCATGTTGGGCTTCAGGCATAAGCAACACAGCTAACATTGTAATAATGGGGCACGGTACAGTTACCTTCATTTGCACAGGTGGGGAAGGGAGCATAGTAGTGCAAGTGTGTAAAAGGGAAGTGTGCAAGTGTGACTGCTGAGGAGTATGAAAACAGAAAGTAGAGCTTTTAATTTTGAGAGGGCTGTTGTCAGTTGAGGTGTGTGTTATATTTGGGGTTGTGGTGGAGTGAGTGTGGTTATTCAAGGACACATCTTCAGCAGTAGCTGTAGCACTCCAGCATGGTCTACTGGACAGGTCCAGAACATGCATAGCAGAGAGTACAATATCCCATGCATGGCTCCACACACAAGAGCTGGCTCCACTAAAAATTTCATTGGATGCACCATGCTCCAAATTAGATACAAGTATGGTGCATGACCTTGAATGACGTCTGCTGTTTCATGCACCATTGTGATGACAGCCACGACAACCAGGATGGTCTCTCCTGGGAGTAGACACTTCCACAACAGATGTTGCTATGGACATGCTAACATTGAGGAAGCAGGATCTTTGTCATTCATCGCCATGTAGGCGAGTGTTTGTATGTTACAGATGGCACGGTTTATGGATGACCCATCACCCCCAGAAGGCAAGCCAGAGAAAACCTTGCAAGTTGAAAAAGTATATCCTAAGAATCACACATACAGGGCATTCATTCCCATAGGTCATAGAGCACATCCTAGATCACCTTCACTTTCTTCTACATTACAGTGTTGGTACCAGCCTGTGCCTCTATGATAGTTCTACATGTACTTTGGGTTGGGACCACTGACAAAACAACCTTAGGACAGGGAAGTTACCATGTCTCTAGCAAGCACCATTCCCATCATCTCTATGTGGATCTCTCTGCCCATAAGTGCTTGGGGCAGCTTCAGACATCTGTCTATTGGGGCAGCACAATTTCCTGTTCAATAGTGTCCCCATGAACCTGTCATCCAAGTAGAAGTGGGTTTCCTGGGTATCCACAGACATAGAGGTTGTGCCCATGGTATGTGTAGGGAATGCAGTGGTCATATTCCCTGTGTATAGAACACATGTTGGACTTTTTGTTTGTGCTAGCTCATCCCCACTATCATTATCAGAGACTGCAGATCCTCCAACATCAGGTGGAGCCAGTTCCGTAGCACTACTGCTGGATAAAGAATCACTTGTGAATGCACCAAACCACAAAATATCCAGTATAAGTATGACCCACGACCAGAACTATAGATGCAACTGAGAATTTAACAAATATTAACATCACAAAACTTAAGACTTTATGTGCATACTTTGTGCAGATGCATGTAGCTAGTGAAATCCTAGTGTACCTGTATACCATAAATCAAATAGCTATAATTAAGTTTTATCTTGACTATGGGGTATGGAGGAGTTACAGGTATGTATTGATATTCAGAATTAGGTATTCATACTTGGCACAGCTGCAGTGGAGACACCAAACTCCAGCATTGCAATGTGGGACTGTACAGAAGTGCCATTCCTTGTGACAGAGAACAGACATCTCCATCTCCATAAAAGGTGACACACTTCTCAGCCCCCCCCCACCTATCACCCTACACTACTGTGCCAGAACTTATGCTCTTTGTTGAGCACCCTGTATCATATCTGTGAACCTACAGCGCATCATTTCATAAGTTCATGCCTCCCACTGACTGCATTCTCATTGATTACAATTACTTCTTAGGCTTGGTCATAGTAGGGCTAGTAGGCTGCATACAAGCCAAAGAGATGCATCTAAGAATTTTGTCGTACATCTGGATGGTGATTTCCACTTCTTCTTGACCTGCTTTTAGGCATTGCTCTGTTGGCATGAAAAACAGTAAAATTAACAGCCTTGTTCCAGCATGGCCATTGTAAATCAAAACACCACTAGAATTGTCTTTAATCATATAGCATGCAGTTTTTCTGTGTGATGGTTGCATAATTGCATGGCCCTTGCAAATCCTAACACCACTAGTATCTTCCTTGGCCATACAGCATGCAGTTTTTCTGTCTGAAAATTATATATCTGGATCCATACTGTTTAAGTAATGTTAGGCATCTAGGTTTACTGAGCACATGTCCCCCTCAAAACAAAATGTGCAACTAACCAAAGGTACATGATTCTTCCAATGTCTGTTACAAATATTTTGGCTACCGGGATATGTACAGTGCACACAACAATAAAAAATGTAGAGAACAGTACTCTGAGTATGACCTTATGGCTATCTCCCATCAAGCTAAATGATTCTGCTGCCTAGTAACTGCTGCGCCCTTGCAATCCCACTCTCAATACACCTTGGCCAACACATTTAAAAGTACTGATAAACATTTATCCTTTATTGTCAACAAAATGAAAAGCAGTTAGAAGCAGGAATAGTACAAATGAACAGAAGTACTATTTATCTCATATAAGCAGACATTTTTGATAAGCAAAGTGTTCTTTTCCACTTCACCTTACGCAGGAATCGAACTCTAAGCTCCAGAGATTTTGTCCATCACAAGATGAGGCTTTATTGCTGTTGTTGCACTTATTTCATATACATTCATCTAGGAGGATACAACTACTATGCTAATTTGGGCTCGACTCATTATTGTTTCTTAATCTCTCAATCTGTGAGATGAGCACAGCTGATAACCATGATGTAGAAGCCTCCTTGATATTGTGTACATGCATGGGTCCCTGTTGGCTAAACTGCACATGCTCAGTCCAGGACATACTTTTTGGGGATAACTGCAATTCTATACGTAGCTGTATATAAGTAGGATTACTGTAGTACCTGATTTCTAAACAGCATACACAGGGATACAGGACTGGCATATTTCACACTTTAAGGTGCCATTATGAACCATAAGAATACAGTACCTATATTTCCCTGAGTTTGCCATGCTACACACAATTAGGTTACCTTCAATGCCCATTTCTCCTTGGCAAATGGAACATGAGAGATCTGATTTGGGAGATAATTCTCTGTTTTTCTTCCCTGAATTTCTTCAAGGTGTGATATCATGGCTAGAGAAGGTGAGGATACTGATGATACTGGTCCTTCTACAGTGCAGAGATGGTGTGTGAAGTGAAAAAACCCTCTCTACCTACTCCACAAAGATAACAGAGAGGCTCATGCAGGAGGGCTACAAAGGGCCATAGCATAATACTGAAGCCTGGAATAGTTTAGCCCAAGTTATCACTCATGCATCTGGCATCCCACAGCTATGGGAACAGTGCCATCAACATTACAGTGACATAACAAGTCACAATCCTTGTCTCTGTGCTGATGGGAGGGTAAAGTTAAACAGCAGACATCATCTATGTAATGTAAGTAGACCTTATGTTAGCTACTCATTTCAACTAGCACTGTATGCCACTCACAAATATTACATGGTGCTCTTTTTGTGACTATTGCCCCTTAAGATATCAAAGGGAATAGGCAGCTGCACAGGTTAAGACAAGAATCTAAGCAAGCATAGTGGTGAGTACACATGCTTCAGACTGTCTTGGTTTTAATATAAACTGTAGATGGGATTTATTCCAAAAATGTGCACTTTTCATACACCAGTGACATTTCTGTCACTGTTACCACAGCACTGTTCAAAATTATTAGTGTGTTTGCAGATGCATTGTTTCGTATATGTGGACAAGTGGATCAGGCCGTTAAGGCTCTGCTCCCACATTGTACGGATTCCTGTGTGCTCAGTACCCCAAAGATGTGCTATCATGAAAAATGGATAAGGTTTATTTTTCTGTCTCATTATAATAGCTGGAGAATTAGCCAGGCCAAATATGTATGATCAACTTTATTGGTTGGGTGGACATGTTTGAATATAAAAGAAAAGTTGTTTCCTTTGCACATAGACTAGAAACACCTGTTGGTTGGTCTAAGCAGCTTATCCGGTCAATCCTCTGTCTGTCAGGATGCAGTTACTGACGGGTATTGGTTCAAGTCTCAGTTCTATATGCTAACAGACTTGTTAAATTGAGAAGTGATTTTAGGTCCAAGTATAATACGTCAAATTGCATCTTAGACATGCATAGGACCTTCCGTTTTTCATTGAATTTGCATCCCTCCTTTGCTATCTTCTTACTCTCTCTCTCTCTTACATACATTTGTTTTGTTTATTATTTTGTTTCTCTCCATTTATTTCACTTTTACATGCAGCAACTCAACAGCCTGCACACGTGTCACCAGCTAGGCCTGCCATCCTCCCATAGGTGGCTGCAGTGCCACTACCATCACCATCAGTAGAAACACTAGCACATCTGGCTCCCATCATGCCACAGTTACCTCCACATCTACTTGTCCTACCTGCAGCATCTGCTAGAAGTAGCCCTGTACCACATGCTCATACAGTTTTACCCACTGGTAGCAGTGTGAGCGGAAGTGATACCTATATTGCCTATCAGCAGCTGGCAAGTCATCGTGTGTGAGGTTATCGACAAGAGGTTGGATGCCCTTATTAGCCAAATGGAGAAGCTCCTCTGGCAGTTAGTTGAGTGGGATTCCTATCCAGCACTGGCTCCACCATCTGAGACAGGGACCACTGGTGGCAGTACCAAGGGTGGCAGGAAATCATCAGCTGGCTCTCAGCTAGCAGGAACTTTAACAGCAAATACCTCATACTGTCAATCAACCTGGTGTTACCCTCATTTTGTGCCCATACCTACCCCTGTCAGTTGTTTAATCCTCCTCTTACAACTGCTTGTCTGATGTCTCTTTCCCCATCTTGTTCCTGTGTGTGTGCCTTCTCTGGAAGGTTGGGCACTGGGCTGGCAACTTGACACTGTAAAACTCCACTGCCAATCATGAGCAGATAGGTGATCTGCTGTGGCAACCCCTAACTGGAAAAAGAAGAATTGTAGCATGTTTTAATGTAAATTATATTAATGTTTAGTGATATTCCACTTAAGTACTGTGGTGGTGGTGCTGTGGTAGCATTGTCGCCTCACAGTAAGACGTTGTCCTGTTCGATTCTCAGCTAAAGCATCTTCTGTGTGGAGACATGCATGAATGGGCATACCTTTGTTGAAGGTTGTGCATTAGAGCTGGCAACTCGGCACGTAAAAATCTACTGCCAATCATTAGTGGACCGGAGTTCCGCTGTGGTGACCCCTAACCGGGAAAAGCCGAAAGACACAACAACAAGTGATATTCCACTTAAAATGGACTCCTATCCAATCAGATTTTCCCAGTAATCAAATGGCAATAAATACATTTATCAACCAGATGGGTAGAAATAATAAATGTATATATTTCTATCAGTCTTTGTTATTATTAATGCATCCCCCAAAAATCTTAAGGCACAGAACAATAAACATATCACATTAAAATTGTACATAGAAAACCTATTAGACATTTGCATTAAGCATTTAGGTGGTGTGCATCTACATAAACTTGCAAAAACAATAAAATTATCTAATGTGCTATTCTTCATATGGCCTGTGGCTGAAATGGGTCATTGCTGATCGATTTTCTTTCTTGATTAACAAACAAAAATAAATACCTGTTTTGAAAGGATTTCACCAAAAGTAGCATTTTAGATGACTAATTACATAAAGTTCAGACTGCACCGACATTTAACCAGTCACATCATACATGGAAATGTATCAGTTATTATCAGCAGGTCTTGTCTTATCAGCTTTTTTGTGTATAATTTTATTGACCTTCCCTGCACTATTCACTAAGCTCTTTCCTTACCCATGTAACAGCTTTATTGGTTCACTGGCTAACTGTAGACACATTGCCAGCTGGGACAAGAATCAGGCTAAGGTGACACATCATCTTCAGGTAAGTCATATTTATTTATTTTTTAATTTGCTAAAGATTGACTGTTGTTTTGTCTTAAACAAAATCCCACATCCTTTCCTGTTATGCATTGATTTTAAGGCAAGCAAGTCAGGGACAGTCTGCTAGCAAGTGTTCCCAAATATTTATTTTATTTTTTATTTTTATTTTATTAAAATGCGTTTACCATGGTAGAGCACTGATCAAAAGTGACCAATTTCAGTCCCATCCTATGAATACAAAGAAAGTCAGAATTATATTTAGTGAGAGATAGCAAAGTGATATGTGTGGATGAGAGGCAAATTTCTGAGGCTGTAACAGGTTGGTTGTCTAATTAGTTTAACTGCTAAGGCACAGAATGTCTGGCTGACTGGGAGTTTGAATAGTTGGGATCTTAAGTCAACCCTTTGTTGAACAGGTATCCGTTTTGCTTTTTTCAGTATTTTACAGCAGTGTCATTTTCAGGGGACTGAGTAATGAAGCTATATGCTTTATTAGCTATTATTTGAATGTATATGGAGTATGTTTTTGATGCTAAGGCTAAGAGTGGGAGGCCATATTTGAGCTAGGAAAGTAAATACCCATAAATTTTTGGAGGGTGAATTTTGATTTGCACAGCCTATTTCAATGAAGCAGAGTGCCTTTGCCTATGACTTTTCTGGAGGTTTTAGTAAGAAAGTACAAGATTTTATTGGTCCAACTAGAACAGAGTTAACCTTTTTCATGGTATAACTGAGGTGAAGGAATAGATAGGGGGGATCAAGCCAAATGTAAAGGCATTTAAAAATGTATTGTTTTCTATGGGGATATTGCAGTGGTCATAGATTTTTAAAGATTTTTTTTTAATATTTTGCTTGGTGCCAAAAGTCATAGAAGTTTTTTTTTGTTTTGTTTTGTTTTGGTGATCCAGTGGATTAGAACTTGGGAATCTGTTGCAGAACTTTCTGGAGGTTGAGTACTGAGTTGTTTGTATGAAATAGTGTCATGCCATCTGTGTTGAGTAGGAAGGAAAGAAGATGTAGGTCAGTGACAAGTTCCGTTCATTTATAAAATGCATACTAGCTGAGGAGCAAGTATGTAACCTAGCGATAGTCCTTTTTGATGTCTGACTGATCGGGAAACTGAGGTATAAATTTTGACAAAGTGGTCACTGATGAGTTAGTTCTGAAACCAAGACAGGAAACCAGGACTTATGCCTATTTGTAGCAGGTGATGGAAGATGATGTTGTGTTCAGTGTAATCAAAGAATTAGGTAAGGTTAAGTAACATGATACCAGTGAGCAGACCTATGTCCACAGTTAGTAGTACACATCAGTTAGGGTCCACACTGCTGTCAGTCAGCACTGAATGGATTATAACCATGCTGTTTATGGCAGTACTGTATTGTGAAATGTTCCATATCTGGGTGCCTTTACCTGTATTTCTGTTGAGGTATCTGTGAAGCTGTTTTTTATTGATTAATTTGTCTTTCTCCTTTGCATAAATATTGCACCATACCAGATCTCTTTCTCCTTTCCCATGTCCATGTTTCTTTTTTTATATCTTTCAAAAATGTATGTGTCTTGTACTTTATGTTTTTGAATTTTCTCTGTCACTTTTTATTTCCAGACGGCCCGAAGTTTTTTTTGTAATGTTTCTCATGGATCTTTGAAACGATGAATTCAGCTTTTTGTCTGATGGTTTTTCATTAGCAAATATTGTTCTTTATTCCAATTTCTCTCTTCATCTATACGAATATCTTCTGTATGGAAATGCTGGGCTTCTTGAACAACAGTAACAACACACAATTTCTTTCTTATCCTCAGTAGTCCACTTTGTCATCTATATGGGTCTTGTTGTGATTTTTGTGAACTAGTACTTCCCTCTACCAAAGTGAGGGGGGGCATCCTCCCCCCCGAGACTGGCCTAGCCCTGCTGTATGAAAGTGTCCATGCCTTGAGGATTCTGCACTTTCTTTTTTCAAATCTTGTCACCAGTATGCATACCAGGATTGATCAAATATTTATCCTGGGACTTGTGCAACCAGCTGCTTTTGTTATTTTCTAAACTAGCATTAGCCATGATATTTACTATATAAAATACAGTCTATAAATCAGTGTTGTCTTGGTGAGATTTTGTGAAAACAGGGTCTACTACGTGAAGGTACTCACCAAGACTTGAGGATGAGTTCAGTTCCAACAATACTACTCTCCTTTTCTTGCTGTTTTCATCATCTTTCCATTTGGATCCCCCTTCCTATGAGATGACACTGCTAATCACTGAACACTGTTTCACCCTTATTACAATCTTAAAATAATAACAAAAAATTTCTGACACTTTGAATAACACACATTAAAAATCAGCTTGAACTTGAGAAGAAAAGCAGCTATGAGTCAGATCTCTTATAAACTATAGAAGTCATTTAAATCCTTATTTAACAGGCAGCTTAAGCAGACATCCAGTTGAAATAAAGGGGAAACATTATCTCAAACTATAAAAATGATGCAACAGTAGATAAATATATTCCTGTGGGGGGGGGGGTCTAATCAGTATATTACAGGAAATATCCTGTACTATAAGATTAGGGAGTTCAGTTTTACGAAATCTGTTTATTGATCATACAGAAGAAGATACTTATCTCAAATTCTACACTGCCATGTGAACAAATGCATATATAAAAAGTCTCTAAAAACAAGCTGACAGGAGATTTTAATATTTTGTCCCTCTAAATTTTGATGCTTAGAAAAATGATATATATATTTTGCTTCTCACCTGATTCTGTCTTGCTTGGTTACCTCTTGAAGGTGCGGATGCATTTTTCTGAGCTGAGTTTTGTTTGAGACCATTCAAATCTTCCTCACTGGGTATACTGTCATAGAATGGCTCATTGACAGCAGAACTTTCTGTTGGGACATCATACATACTGTCCATAGCAGCACTGACTGACTGGGGAAAAAAGTAAATCAAATGTTAGATAATAGGTTCATAGATTAGTACTAAGCTAACTTGCAAGCCATTTTAAGCCTAACTAATTACCCCTTGTGAGCCTCAAACCCTGCACCTTGTGTTTGTAAGGCAAGCACCTTAACCATTAGGCCACCCTCCCAACCCAAAGAGCTGTATAATGCATAGTTTGCCTCAGCTTCTCTTAACTGTGGCATTGATCAATCACTAAAGAAGTAACAGAACACAAAAGCTCATTTTAATTGGATAACAAAAGGGAAAAGACCAATGTTGTTCCAGTGGCGTTGTGCTTTCTCTATGGTTGGAAAAAAAAAGAAAAGATGAGCTCAGTAAGAATGCATTTTTCACTGAATTAGTAAACATATGACTGATGCAGTACTTAGTATGTGCAATAGTCCAGGATAAATGTAACTAATCGAAAAATGCTTCATGCAAAACTTATTTGAATTTTAAATATTGCAGATTGCAGCTATTCCAAAGGATAAATGTACTCTTGAGTGCAAAGTACTGTTAGACTTGGCCCACAGCCTCTGGTAAGCCTGTTCTCACTAAGATTTGTCCAGTAGCAGCACTCCCAAATAAAATAAATAGTATGGCATCCTAGGCTATACAGTCAATCATTTACTTTGTTTTACTAATAGCATGTCACTGCACAGTTCCGATACATTTGGCATTTAGTTTGCAATGTTATTATTTTCAAGTTAATAATAAAGCTAAAATAGAAACAAATAATTTACTGATATGATCCCTATGCCTTTTCTTTGTTCTAATATTATGAGTAAAACGAATAAGATATAGAAGAAAATGTCACTTAGTAAACAGCAGTTACCACCCCCCTCAACTCTACCACATATAGACACATCACCAGCTTATAAGGAAGTCTTCCAAGTCCAGTACCTCCTTTGTAAGTCAAACAAGTAAATACACTAAACTGTGGTACAGTGATCTTTGGGTGCTACTGCATATCAAGCAGCTCTTATAAGCTCCAACTCCCCAGCCATTCTGCTGTGTCTAGCAGGTGACATGAACCTTAACATAGATCAATGAGTAGGAATTGAAGAAACAGCCACTATGTATCCAGATGAATCTGATGTCTTGAATCATCAATGTTTCATCCTGAGATACCCTAGAAGGTTGATCATTGCACCCAGAAGGTCTCTGCTTATACCCAGGAAAGTTTGACCCTTGGTACAGATCATCAAGTGGGAATCCAGAAAATAACTGCAAGGTACACTGTTAAAACTGGATTGTAAAACAATATATCATGTGGGTATACCTCAGAAGGTCACTCGTACTCTGGGAAAATGAAGCAGTAGTACAACTCATAGAACAGGAATACAGAAAATAATCACTAGGTGCCTGAGTGAAATTGTCATGTTAGTGCATAAAAAAATCATACAGGATATAAAAACAAAAACTAAAACTATAAAAAAAATAGCTTTAATGTACTAGTGTATATTTCACCCACTCAAATCTCATAAGTTAAAAAAATCCAGAAAATAATTTAAATGCAAAATTCTGAAAGTACTGGGTGATAAAACTAATTGATAGTATGTTAGTACTGATGTTTCAAAATAATTAGCTCAAGAAAAGGTTTGAATTTGATTAAGAACAGCTAACTGTGGAAAACAATCACATAACTTTGAGAACACATATATGTTAAGCATGTTTTGCCACTTAGCCTCCTCATCTAGCATGTTACTAACTGTATCACCACTTAGATTAGGTTCATAGATGAGTACTAGGTAACTGCCCTTGTGGGCTATTTTAAGTCTAGCCAATTACCCCATGTAAAAATCAAACATTGCACCTTGTGTCTGTAGGGAAAATAGTTTTACCATTACACCAACCTCCCACCCTTACTGTTTATTTTAATCTTGGAAATGAAAAATAAACTTTTCCTTATTAAAATAAGTATGTATTAGAAGACATATATTGATATGTTTGTATGACATAAATGCACTGTAATGCAATCTTTAAACTTTTGTTGGTGTCTGCCAACATCAAATTAGTCACATCAGTACACAAAAAATACATTATCACAGTGGAATTATGATTAGAAAAAAAAATCATACTTTGGATCAAAGTTTCCCTATTACTCAGTCGAAGACACTGTTCTTTGAATGCGTAATAGGTGGACCGAAACATCGCAAACACTAAACCGCGAATGGCCATGTACGCAAATTTTTTCCTAGGGAAAAAATTCAATTGTCCGTTCTTGCAGTTTGCCCTGTTCTCCAACATTGAGCGATCTTGGAGTTGGTATATTTAGTTAGGGGGGTGCAGACCCCCATGTTGGGGGGTATGGAGGCCCCACTTGATTAGGATTGGGAAGTGTGTTTCATTTGTTTACGGTCCCGCAAATTATTTCCATAGGAAAAAATTCACGGATGTGGCCATTAGTGGTTATGTGTTTTCGATGTTTTCGGTTCGACTATTATGCATTCGAAGAACAGTGTCTTCGATCACGTAATATAGACCCGGATCAAAGGGATGGAGCCCTGCCTGTCACCCTGGTGATCAGGTTCTATTAGTGGCTCTAGAACTGGAGGAGAAAGGCAGGAAGGGGTGGGGTGAAGTAGCATGCTACACTCAGCTTACCCTGAGGGAGGATTGGGTATGTGTGCAGTCAGGGTGGAATGACTTCCACAGTAGAAGCAAGGGGAACTACTGTTCATGCTGTGAGGGGAGGGGGAGGTTTACTTGGAAGGAATGCCCTTTACAGAAGTTAGGGGGCATCTGTCATGATCATCCGATCACATGCACCAAGTACGTTTTGTCTGCTCTGGGGAGAAAAATAAAAAAAACATCCCTGATGGCTGCTCAGTGATGACCCTCTCAATTGGCACTTGCCTAGTAAAGGAAATTAATAGGCTGCTAGACTTACAGAAGGTCTGATGGTCAGCAGAAAATGAGGGTAAAAATTACAAAAAAATGGAAAAAAAAAACTGCTGAAAAAGGACATATGTTATCTATCAGTAGTTATATTTGGATATACTTGCACAAGTTTCATGAGCATGTATCTGTGCACCTCATATAGTTAACCCTGTTACTGACAGTTCTTTTATTTAACAATATATTTGTTAAAGGTTTGTTTCTTATATAAATAAAATGAGAATAAATACCATAAACATAATAGGAACTCTTCTTGATTGTAGGTGGTAGCAGCAAATATTTCACAGTAAATGAACAATCCATATACTATCAAGGTAAAATATTCCTACTTTTTTATCAGCACAGTAGATCTGATCTTGATTGCACATAATTACTTAAGATTGTTTTTAATACTGACTCTAGATAACCTCACAGAAGAATTCTCTTTCCTAGAATAGGATAATAAAGAGCAATGCCACTACAATTTCTGCCAATTTTAAAAACTCACAGTGGGCTATAGCTTTTTCAAAATGTAATTGGTGACAATTGTCTCAGTAGATCAGTCTAATTTTATGCATCTCTGAATAGTACAAGCAGTAGGCAAATCTGTTATCATCTTGATCTGTATTGATAACAAATAAAGAACTAGAAGTGCTATGTTAAAAGAAAAATGTAAACTTTGATAATCGTTATTTAAGTATAACTGAAATAACTCCAGAGGATCCAGACAAATCAGAAATAAATAATAATCATTTGGACTGAAATTTATATGACACAAAACTTACTATTATCACAAAAAAAATATAACAGCATGACAGGAGAACACAAATGGTCCTCGTGGCAATGTCCCGAATGATGAAACCCAATGTTGCTAAACATAAACATAACATAAAAAAATAAAAAAATGAACGGCTAAAACACAAATTGACTTTATTACACAAAAATCCAACTGGTAAGTGCTTTCATTCCCTTCATGAAACTTCTTCAGACCAAATTGTATAACAAACACACTTATTTAAATACTTAATAATAACATGTGGCCCAAAGCATTTAATGCCTTAACCCTTTCCTTCAAAGAACAACTTTAAAGTTTTCCCTATCATTTAAACCAGGGTATACATATGCATTCAGCCTGATTTGCCAGCAATATTCTCTCCAATCCAGTTCATCTTCTGCATCATACCTATGATCAAAACCATTGACTTCATCAATTATTACAATTTTGAAGCATGCCTTATTTTTTCTAACAAATGTTTTTGCTTAACATGTTTTGCCAAGGCATTGCTTACATAAATCTTTTCTATTGCTCTTATATGTTCATTCACTCGCATGTAGAATTCTCTAATGGTTTTTTCTATATAGAATGCTGGACATAATTCACACAGAGCCATGTATACCACATATTTGGACCTGCATGCATGCTATTTTATTTCTTTGGAAGTTTTGTGAGGTATAAACATATCATGTTTCAAAATTATTTCATTGATCTGAAGTATAGCATTAAAATGACTATAGGACTTTGACAGCACTTAGAGCTACAAGTCCCTTGTCATGACCAGCAAAGGAGTACAGCAGAAAATATTTGCAGATAATAATAAAATCATTCTTTTCAAACTGCAGCAGCACTGAAAATATAATTAAATCTTTAGTATCTGATGCAAGTGCTTCAATAGCTAACCATCTGTTTGAATTGTTTCTCAACAAAAATAAAAATTAAGTTTTCATAAGATAAATGTGAGTATAAATAAGGAATATAAAAAAAAGATTAATAAAATACATGATGTTTTAGAAAATTATACTACTGGACTTGATTAGAGGTGAAAACAGAAGGTGCAGCTCTGTTAGAACTTACCATAACAGTAGATGGCATACAAATCATTGTTGCAGTAATCCGAACTGTTGTGTCATGTTGCCAAATAATCTAGATGCCCAGCTGGGGCACCAAAGCCAAAACCTTCCAGAGAGCCATACATTTGATGAATGACCTAAGCCTGTGGGTATAAGTGTAAGTCTGTCTCAAAGCCAGGATACCTGGTGACACCTGAGGAAAGATACAATATTATAAACATCAGCTAAGAAGGGAGAAGGCAGAGAATAGCTCCCTGTCAGTCCATGAGAAGATAGATTACAATAACATAGTAAAAAGACAATGAAAGAGACTGGAAGGGTAAAAGGAATACTGCAACAGTGATCAGTGGGACATTTACTTACTGTTATGGCAAGTTCTTACACAACTGTGCCATGTCCTTCCTTAGATCACTGTTGTTGTATTCCAGACTGATGGCTGATTCCCAAATCTTAGTGAGTGGTGAGAGTGATAAGGATAGATGGTTCAGGGATAGGGAAGCTATCAATTATTCAAGAGAGAACAGACCTGGTAAAGGAGGCTCTGGTCATAGACAAGGCATCTACCCTATAGTGTTTGGTAAAGGTATGTACAGAAAACCAAGTTGCTGAGCCTTTGATGGCTTTGGAATCTATTCCTTATTAAAAGGCTCCTGAAGAGGCATCTGTATTGGAGGAATAGGCTTTACATGAGAAAGGTAAGGATTTTCTATGATGGGTGTAACAAAAGGTAATAGATTTAGAAATCCAGTTTGCAATGGCCTAATTGAGGAACAACACATTGACCACCTTAGGCATAAATGAAGGACTGGCCCCTAGAGATATCCTGTACTTATGAAACATAAGGAAAGAGGTGGATGCCATTAGGGCTTTGAGCTCAGAAGCTCTTTTAGCTATCAGAAGTTTGGTTTTCCAATTACAAAATTGTACAGAAGCCGTCTCAAAAGGTAGAGAGAACTTCTCTATGGACAAAGTTAAGATCCCAAGAAAGTGAAATGACTTTCCTAGTGGGATTTAAATGCAGGACATCTTTGAGAAACTGTTTTAGGTCATGTCTACAGGCAAGCATGCAGAAATTACTAATATTTGCCTTAATCAAGTGGTAAGCTACACTGACTTTTTCTAGCTCACACAAGTAAGGGAGGATAGAAGGAACATCAGTTTGTGTAGGGTCCTATTTTTAAGTATGACACCAAGCAAAAAATATTTTCCATTTGATGATATAAAACTTTGTAGTCATAGGTTTCCTTGCTTTCTGAAGAATCAGGGGCATGTCATCAGAAAAATGGTTTCTGAAGGGAATACAAATCCTACCATCCATACTGTCAGGTTGAGAGATGAGAGGTCAGGATGAAGAGAGTCTTTTAGCACTTTATAGAATCTATCAGGCTTTTTTAGGTGTTGGAGGTACAGAATCAGGTACAGCTGAAGTGGAGGCAAAGGTGTTCATTAAAGCTTCCAATACAGGAGGGATAGGTGCAGGAGTAGGGGTGCCCCTCTATCAAACTGTACCATCCTTTTTGTACATCAGATATTTGTCTGCATTCCCACTCAAAATGCTGCATCATCTTAGTTATGATTTCCCCAAAGAAGATTTCATGTGCAGGAGAATCAGGAGATAAAACATCCTCATCATCAAAGGCACCTTGGCCAATGAAGTGAATCTGGGATAAGTAGGCCAGGGAATGTTCATCTGAATCAGACTCTGCCTCATTTTCCTCAAAGAATGATTCAATCAAGTTTTCTCTTTTTAGTGGAAGAAGGAGCAGGCTGGAGAGAAAATACAGTGTTAAATAGGCCTTAGGAGAAATCCATCCATTCATTTTCGTGGAATGTCTGAGCATAGGAAACATTTTTATTTTTTTGTTTCTACTTTTTGGGAGAGATATCTGATTTAACAAATTTTGGTGGATCTACCCCCCCCCCCCCCCCCCAAGACATACCTTTATTAAAGACCCTTGTACATCTTCCTGAACTAATATTTGTAGAATACCCTCAGGTCCTTCCAAAATTATAGGATGAGGTCCCTCCTTTTCTACCACATTAGTAAGATCAGTCATATTAGATGCATGAGAATCAGACACCATACTGACCTCCATCAGGGTCACAATACCAGGAGCCTGAGAAGCAGTTGAACATAATGTGGGTTCTGACACCTCAACATGTATCCCGAGTCTGAATGGGTAAGCAAAAGATCCAAAACATGGTCTGAAGAAGCAGTAACCCCACAAAAGTGCTAACCTACCAATACAAATATTTTTTTCTTATTATTGCTGTGGTGGTTGATCTGCATTTTTTTCTTTTTTTGTTTTACTTTTTGTGGTAGGTCCACCTTTAGCAGTGAGGTTTCTTGTTTTTGTTTTCTGTTTATGGAAAATATCCAGCCTAGGCCACTTGAATTTGTTTTCTGGAATGAGTGGGACACTGGGAGTGGAAGGAGGCACAATTTTAGCCAGGGTGAGATGCTTAAGGCACTGAGTCTCTAAATAAATATTAATAATGGAAAGACATACATAGGGTTTTTGGTTCAAACAATTGACAAATATTGCAGTTTTTATAGCTGTGTTCTGCACCTAGGCAGAAGAGATACTGGGAATGGATATCCTTATAAGGAATCAACCTACCACAACTACACTTTCCCCTGCTAGCTGATATCTCTCAGAAATAAATCACAATAGATGCAAGAAAAAACAGGGAATGTTTCCCAAGGTGGAATGTTCAAATTGGCAGCAAGATAGTCTGTGGTTTTCATGCACAATACCCTTACACCAATGGACTTAGATCATTGTCTATGTTGGTGTGAATGACCTGAGATGTACCTCCCTGGACTACATGAAAAGAGACATGGAAGAGCTCTCCGATCTTGTAACCCAGGCAGGTATGACCCTAGCTTTGAGTAGCATCCTGCCATTGCCCCAAATGATAGTGCAGTACAAGGACAAAATGATTGACTTCAACAATTGGCTAAGCTTCTGATGTCATTCTAAGGGGATCCAGTATCTGTCTGCTTGGGATGACATGATCGACAGACCACGATGCTTTGCCACAGATGGCCTGCACCTGTCCCCCCTGGGATTCCGGATACTGGCTAAGGGTCTTGCCGCCCCTATAGTGCCTTTTTTAGGCAAGGTTCAAATAACAAATTCACCACCGTAACAGGAACAGGCAAGCAAAAACTGAGGGTAATGCTACTCAATGCTAGAAGTCTAAACCTCAAAATGCACTCACTCGAGGAACTCCTTAAAATGGAGAACATCAATATCTGTGAAGTGACTGAGACCTGGTTCAAGGCTCCAGAGAGCACCCCTGCACTACCAGGCTATAACTCATATCATACTTTTCGGCCATGTAACCTGGACCGAAACACCAAAGGCGGAGGTGTGTCCATATTCATTAAGGATATCAACACGTCCACGCTAGTTGCTCAGCATAATGCATCCGAGGTTATCCAAGTGCAACTAACTCTGGGCAAAACTGCAATCCAAATTGTAGCTTGCTACAGATCCCCCACCATGCCCCAGGATTCCCACTCCTCTTTTCTTGATATACTGGAAAATATTGTTTAACCAAACACCCTAACAATTAGTGATTTCAGCTACCCCACCATTAACTGGGAAAACTACTCATGTACCAACTCCTTCCCTCAAATTCTTCTCTTTTGGCTGTTCCCATTAGGGGTCACCACAGCAGATCATCTGTTTCCATTTCTTCCTGTCCTCTGCATATTGCTGTGTCACAACAACCACCTGCATGTTCTCTCTCACCACATCCATAAACCTTATCTTAGGCCTTCCTCTTTTCCTCTTATCTGGCAGCTCCATCCTTAGCATTCTTTTCCCAATATACCCAGCATCCCTCCTCAGCACATGTCCAAACCAATGCAATCTCGCCTCTCTGACTTTGTTTCCAAACCATCCAACCTGAGCTGACCCTGTAATATACTGATTCCTAATCCTGTCCATCCTTGTCACAGCCAGTGCAAATCTTAACATCTTTATCTCTGCCATTTCCAGCTCTGACTCCTGCCATTTTGTCAATGTGACCATCTCCAACCCATACAACATAGCTGGTCTCACTACCCTCTTGTAGACCTTCCCTTTTACTCTTACTGGTACCGGTCTGTCACAAATCACTCCTGACACTCTTCTCCACCCATTCCACCCTGCCTGTACTCTCTTCTTCACCTCTCTTCCACACTCACCATTACTCTGAATTGTTGATCCCAAGTACTTAAACTCATCCAGCTTCCCCATCTCTACTCCCTGCATCCTCACCATTCCTCTATCCTCCCTGTCATTCACATGCACATATTATTTCTTAGTCCTGCTGACCTTCATTCCTCTCCTCTCTAGAGCATATCTCCAGCTCTCCAGGGTCTCCTCAACCTGGTCCAACCAAGGTCCAACTCCGTCCCTCAACGCTTTCTGGAATTCATAAATTCCAATGCCCTGGATCAACTTATCCATACCCCCACCAGGGGCAACAATATCCTAGACCTAGTCATTACCAACATGAGTGACCGGTGTCGCACACCTGAAGCCAACTCCTTGTTGGTCAGATCCAACCATAAGCTAATTACCCTAGGTATCTGTATCCTGTCCCCACCCACCATTAAGGAAACCACAGTAAAAAATTTCTCCAAAGCCAACTTTATGCTTCTTAAGACAGAAGTGGCGAATTTTATGACACCCATGCAGATGGAGAATGCAGTTACAACTGCTGAATCCTACACAAATGCACTCTATAAGCACTTACATGAGTGCATGGATTGTGCTATCACAAACAGAACCAAGACACTATCCTCCAAAAAAAGGAAGCCAATCTGGTGGTCCCCTGCCATAAACAAACTCTACAACAGAAGGAAGAAACTGCTGCAAAAGAAAGTAAAATCCCATGAGTGGAGGAGCTCCATGGTCAGCATCAGTAAGAAGCTGAGATCCCTTAAACGATCCTCCAAAGCTAGCTACGAAAACAAAATTGCCACTGATTCTAAGGGCAAAGCATTCTACAGCTATGTCAAGAATCTCAGTGGCAACACCCAGATCTGCTCTGAGTTACAGCACAACAGTACGAAAATTACAGAACCAACTGATATTGCCAGCATCCTGGCAGATAGGCTCAGTGCTAACTTTACCCCCCTCACACCCCCAAAGGGCCTATATCTATACAGGAAGAATGCAGAGTCCCTGTAATCACATCTATGCAGGTAAAAGCTGCACTCTCTAAAACCAAAAACACAGCATCCATGGGACCGGACAACATCCCAGGCTGTATTTTACAAGAACTTCAGAACAAAATGGCTCCCTACCTAAGCACCATGTTCAATCATAGTCTTACATCAGACTTTCTGCCCACTGAATGGTGCACAACAACAGTTATCCCACTCCACAAAGGGGGAGCCACCACTGATCCTGGGAACTATTGCCCTATTAGCCTGATGAGCCTGGTCTGCAAGGCCATGGAATGTATCATCATGGAACTCACAAACAAAGACATTGGTAACCTTCAAACTCTGGACCCCACCCAGTTCGGGTTTGTGAAAGGCAGATCATGCCTTCTGAACTTGATCGACTTCTTTGAGGCAGTCACCAAAGCTGTAGACAAGAATAAGGTGGTGCACACAGCCTATCTTGACCTTGCCAAGGCTTTTGACACCATCCCCCATTCTGGAATTATAGCTAAACTCACTAAACTAGGCATAAATCCCTATGTCACAAGATGGGTTGCCAACTGGCTCACTGACAGAACCCACACTGTA
This sequence comes from Protopterus annectens, assembly GCF_019279795.1. Lineage (NCBI taxonomy): Eukaryota > Metazoa > Chordata > Ceratodontiformes > Protopteridae > Protopterus > Protopterus annectens. The sequence goes on along the minus strand of NC_056732.1, from coordinate 1,742,505,668 downwards.
AAAGTTGCAGACTCCACATCTGACCAGTGACAAGTGGAGTACCACAGAGTTCAGTCCTAGGACCTCTCCTGTTTGGTATCTACTTCTCTGAAGTACAGGCTAACACAGAAGGCCTCTGGCTAATGAAGTTCGCAGATGACTGCAAACTAGGAGTCATGGTCAAGTCCCGAAATGATGTGGACATCCTACAGAAGGGCCTCACTGAGACAGATGACTGGTGCTAGAGGTGCGACCTCAAGCTCAATGCCAAAAAGTGCATTGTCATCCCCTTTGGTAAAAGCTCAGTACCCATAAACTTTAATGCTGAATGTGTGATAAAAGACCTTGGGACCCAGGTGGACAGTAGTCTCTCCTTTGATAATCACATCGCCGCAGTAGTCAGGAAATCCTTCTATGTGGCCCACCTCATCACAAAAGGGTTCTCATCCAGGAAAAAAAAGAAGCAATTGTTGCCCTCTACTCGGCACTCATTAGACCCATTACAGAGTACAACGTCCCTTTTGGAATGTACATCACAAGACATCTGCAGCGGCTGGAAAGGCCACAGAAGTACCTTACAAAGAGGATTACTGGCCTCAAACAGATGCCCTACACCGACTATCTCAAAAAACTCCAGCTTTACTCTGTAGCATATCGCCTGCTCCGAGGAGATCTCTGCCTAACATATAAAGCTATGTTAAACCCAGAGCTGTTGGACATGTTACACCTAAAGAAATCCCAATCCCTCCGAGCTACACGCTCTAGGGACCTAAACCTTGCCACCACAATAAACAGGACATGCTGGAGGGATAGATCCCTGTCCCAGAGACTTCCTATACTCTGGAACAAGCTATCCAAGCAAAGTTCCTCATTAGCACTCTTCAAGAAAAATCTTAATGTGTGCATGGAAAATAGGAAATATACCCCGAGGATCACTTCTGTGGCTCTGCTTGACAGTGGCACAGGAAATTAACTTTTTTGGGTGGTGTAAGCCAGGGAACCTTGTTGACTAGGCTTACTTAGGCCCTTGGGCCGATAGCCTAGTACCTACCTATGAATCTATGAACCTATATATTGTCATACAAGATAAAAATTATTTGATAAATTCTATTCTTTTAGGCAATTTAGCTTATTTAGCAAGTATTTATAAGATTACATCTAATTATGGATAAGAGATTATGTCTATTGTATTTTTGTTCATATGGGAGTCAAGATTAAATCCAGTTTGAAAGGGGATTTTGTATGTATGGGAAAAAGAAGGGGAATTAAGGTTAATTAACCCAATTGTTCATGCAGCTTTCTTGAACTTGTATAGAGGCTTAGTAAGTTATAAAAAAGAGAATAGGAATTAGAATACATTTTGTATGTTAAATATAAGTGTTTTGGGGAAAGATGTAAACGTTATATGAATGAAGATATAAAGTAGTACCAAAACAAAATCTTTTATGGAAATTGAATGTAAACATTGTTGAAATAATTTGAAAGAACGGTATTTGAATATTATGAAAGAACATTATTTTATTTTTGCCCGGAAACATTTACAGAGAAAAAAATGCTACTAAAATGTGATTTATGTGGTATAAGAAAATACATGAATGGAAAGATTTTTTTTTGTGGAGAATATCGATAGGAAAACTACCAGTTAAAGCTAACATGTCTTATAAAAGAAAACAAAAAAGAATATGTATTCATTGTGGGGAACTTGAAACAACAGAACATATGTTAGAGTAAAGACGTTATGGAAAGAAATATGTAAAAACAAAATGTTGAAAGGTTTTGAAAAGGTTGAACACTTAAATATGAACATGTTTGAATATGGGTATTATGGTAACAAAAAATGAAAAGAACTTGAAAAAAGTTGATAAAAAATGATAAAATAATATTTTGTATTCTATGGACATTATGGATTGAGAAACTTAATGAATTAAAGTTTAATGGGAAATGGATTTTATCAAAAATCTTGAAGAAAATGCATTTTGGCTTTGGAAAAAACGGGGGGGGGTTAATAATATGAAATTATGTACTGTACAAAGGTGTAAATAATTGTAAATAACGTATACTATGTAAATAATATATACTATGTAAATAATGTATAGAAGATAATGTATATAAGTGGCGATTATCAATAAAGAACCCCTAGTCTTTTTAATAAGTGCTGTGGGAACATTTTACATCCACCTGAGCTACCACTAACTCAAACAAATGGCATCTTGGTTTAATGTCTCATCCAAAGGATGATGCACTCAGGAGTGTAGCACCCCTTAATGCTGTACTGCAATATCAGCAATCCAATCAGCTGGGGCAGGAATAGAACCAAAGCCTACTGGTCCTGCAACCCTGAAGGTTAGCATGCTACTTGTTGCACCACTGACACTTAACACATTAAAAATGCTGACATTCTATTAGGCTTCTCTGTAGTCCTTCTCATCCAATAGGCTGCTCTGTATCATCTTCTCATCTCCTCATATCAACTATTTTCTTATCCTGATAGCACTACTGCCTCTAGTAACAGATGTTTTATCTACCTCCTTTCACCTTGCTTACCATGCTCTGACATCCATGGATATTATTTTGTTCTCTGATTCAGCTAAATATTCCCTGTGGAAAATGTTTCTGGTTCTTCTGCAGAATGATGGTATGTCTTTTCATCTTGGGAATATGATGTCTCTTGTTCTGCCAAAGATTTTGGCTAGTAGAACACGGCATGTCTCCAAAGAGATGGCAAATGGTTAATAAATGCCTGACAATTATAAAATGTCAACATATTTTAGAATCTCTGACTCCTGTATAAAGCAACGCCTCACTATCTAACCCACACAAATTACTGATGCCCCAGACAAACTACTAGACAATATAGATTGCACCCTTCTTAATCGCAAGTCTCTCTTCTGTTTCCAATGGATATTTTTCATTATTTAATTGCAAGCTTAGCAGAAGTGAAATTAGCATTACTCCCTTTATGCTAATCTAGCAAAATCTGACCTCCCAGATTTTGGCCTTACATGATTATGTGGAAAACTCAAATACTTTGGTGTCCAGCTCTACATTAGTTACTCTGTGATGTGGCACACCCCCTGTGATATAGCCAAAGACCATACCCTAAGAGACATGTTTAGATGAGCTATGTACCCCTTTATTTTTCTGAGCAGTAATGTTAAGATGACTGCAAAGGACCACCTGTCCTACCCTTTCAAATGCTGCCTAGTGGTCTTATTCAAGACTGGCTTGCTACTCTTTGGTGTAGGTTCTCAAAAAATCTGACCAGATAATACCTCTTGAATATCACTCAAGATCCTTGATCTCCCTTGAATTTGGGTAGGGTCTACTTTTCTGATTCCAAAACATACTGTGTACTGTATGCCTTCTCTGCATTTCTTAA
>NC_056732.1:1742449810-1742499810 GCF_019279795.1 Protopterus annectens | reverse complement strand
ACTAGTCAGATTTGATGAGATGAATATTTTCATTTTTTCATGACATTCACATTGTAGTATATGTACATTGATCAAACTCAGATGTTGTCAGAATTGGTATTGGTCAATATATCAGGTTCCTTTTTCTGTGTTTTACACAAGTTTGGGTGTTTCACATTGATATACGTGAGTATATCAGTGTGTACTGCATCCCTGCTTTGGCCAGCAGCTCCCTTTTCAGACTTCTGTCTGTTTCTGTTGCTTTACTATGACTTCTGCACTCCACATTTGGGTACCTTTGACTAACATCCTTCCAGAGGACATTTGTCTGCAGGTTTACTGCATGTCTGTTGGCTTCAGTTACAACAATACATCAGCAATGCTCCTTAATCATGTGTGCATAATGCCTTGCAATGACTACATAATCACTAGTGCAGTGTCTATATTTACTGCAGCTCTTCATACTCTGGTCCTGGGGTAATCTATCATGACTGTGTCATGGGTACCCACTGTGGCCACAGTGTGAAGCTTACCATCATACACAGTGGTCTGGCTGCTTGCAATGTTAAGCCCTGGGGCTCATCATGTATGTAATATAAACAGTGTTTGCCTGATCATGATCGCAGACACTGTGTGTCTGAATTCTAGGGATTAACTCTCCATAACATATGCTCTTCAAGTTTTTATGGTCATAGGTTAATTCCTCTTAATAAATGGTTTAATGTTTCACTTGACAGCTATTTCATTGTGAGTTACCCTGCATTATATTTACTATTGCTGTGACCATTTTAAGTTTAGTGTTTTAACCTTATCAAGAAAACTGTGACAGAGATAAATCATCTACTTTTTCCATTTAGCAATGTAACAGTGAAAGCATTTGAGACAGTTCGTGAAAATGAATCAAGCAGATGCCGTTTAAAATTTATTAATATATCTATAATTTGATTTAGGAAGAAAGGAAATCTCTGTTAAGATAACAACTTTTCAGTATTAGCATTTGGTGGCTTAACTTATTCAGTTACTGCCTTAAGGGCTGTTACTTCCTCCAGTTATGACAGCATTTTTAAATGGAGAAGACGTGTGTGTGTGTGTGTGTGTGTGTGTGTGTGTGTGTGTATGTGTGTGTGTGTGTGTGTGTGTGTGTGTGTGTGTGTGTGTGTGTGTGTGTGTGTGTGTGTGTGTGTGTGTGTGTGTGTACGTGTGTGCACGCACGTGCGTGTGTGTTCCATGTACTTTTGCACAAAATTACTTTTTGATATTTTTTTTTTATACTAGAAACTTTGGGGCAATTATTTAAGCTTCAGTTATATTTCTGTTTCTGTCTCAAAGCTTAATACATCATAAAGAATGCACTGTAAAAAGGTAGACAAAAAGTAGGCCAGGCTATCACAGTTGTCATCCAGTCTGTATCTGTCATACTTGGAAAGCTGTACATCTCTGACAGTTTTAGAGAGTTAATATAAATATGGATGGCAATGTTAGCATCATGAAACAGGTTAACAAATTAAAGAGGCAATTTGTCTTTGACATTACCTGTGTCAGTGTTAAATACAGGCTTTAGTATTACTTTGTAAATGAGATCTAGTGGGATATTTGCTGTCCTTAGGAATATGCTGCATTGCCAGCATATGAATTAATTAATTCCAAAATGAAGTATTATAGACCACATTTAGGGAGAATGGTTAGGAAATATTCATTAATACCAAAGAAGTAGGTAAATGTTTTGTTTGTTGGTGATACTGAAACTTACATTGTTTATAAAAATTAACAAGAATTTAGCAGATAATTTAGTTAATTGAAGCTCTGTCACTTGTAAATGTAACTACAGAAGTACATACACATGTCTTGTGTAATTAATGTGAATATATCAAAAGAAATAAGTGCTTTAGCATTCCTTTTACATACTGGGTGCACCTCATTTTACAGTTTTACAGTTGCAGTACCACAGTATTACTGCATAATAATGTCTGCCTTTGTTCATGCTGGCAAGCCTTAACAAAAGTTTAGTACAGAACATTTAGATGATTCGGGTAAAAAGATTTTTGTGAAAGCTTGTACAAAACACATTTATTCCAGCCAGAAAAAGCATATTTTAGCTTCTTAGGTATGTTTAAGATACACAATAAGAGTAAGTGGTAATATAACCCATTTTTTGCTGGTTGAAGAGGCTAAGTGGCAAAGCAGCCTTAATGCATGTGCCTACCAAGGGAAAATAATGAGGTTTCATCCCTTCATCTCCCTAATTAAAAATTAGTATGTTTGTTGAACTAATGAAGTTGTAATATCAGTATTAGTACATTAGTTTTATCAAGCAGCATTTCTAAATTGTATATTTTAATTATGTTATTCCGTATGTTGTTTTATCTTGACAAAGCACTTAAGACTGAAGTGTGTAAAACACAAATGTATCCATAAAACTAAGTTCCTTGTTGACATACCTGCATTTCTTTTTTATTGCATTTTAAATGAATTTATCTTCTACTGAACTACTGCAGTACACTGACCTTTTCTTTTGGTAACTTTGATCACATCAGTATAGAAGGTCACGTATTACAAAAAGAGAACAGGACTGTTGATACAGATCACCATGCGGAAATGCAGGAAATAAACACTAGATACTAAACTGAAAATGTGGTCGCAGAACACTAAAATGTCACTTATGGATAGCCCAAAAGGTATTAAACCAAGTGTAGATGACCTCTTGATAAGATGACAGAGTCATGAGATTTTCATGGTTCCTTTTAAACCTTCCCTTCTTTTGTTGGCACAGGCACCCAAAACCACCCACCCTCAACCAAATCCAATCATCTTAGTATTACAGCCCTATTGTGCTGACCCAGTGGGAGGTGCCTTAATGGAGAGTCCATAAGAGACTTAAAAGCCCTTATCTATAAATAGGTCCCCTCAGGAGAGTCAGGTTTCTACAATGAGATGCAGTGGTAGTGCAATTATTAAGCAAGACCAATTGCTTATCACAATTAACCCCCACAATGAATTTGTGTAATTCTTCCTCAGTATAGTGAGTCACATATAAATGACATGATGTATTTTTCAACACTTCCAAATATCAAATTACTACAGCAAATACAAACACATGTGAAACAATGGCAGGTAACATTGCATCACTGCAGCGTGTAGAAACACTGCTGAAACAATGTCAGGTAACATTGACTTACTACAGCAGGTACAAATACTGGTAAAACAATGGCAGATAACATCAAGTTACTGCAGCAGGTACAAACACATGTGAAACAATGGCAGGTAACATCAAGTTACTGCACCAAGTACAAACACAGGTGAAATTATGGCAGGTAATATCAAGTACTTCAGCAGGTACAAACACAGGTGAAGCAATATAAATTAAATCCAGTTAATGCAGCAGGACTCCCAACAATCCCAGTATACTACAACTCATCAGATTTGCTGGTGACTGTCTAATGGGCACTACTGTCAATTCTTCTTCTGGTGCTCAGATTCTCTGATAAGGGTTAAACCCAACAATGCATGGTATACTGACCATTGCTTTACCCTCTGTGTTATTTTCAGGGAATACAGTACCCATAACTCAACCCTATAAGGTCTTAATTCAAATGATATAAAGTGTAATGCCCCTGTGAGATCTGGGTACATATATCAACAACAAGCTTTCCTTTAACAAGAATATCTCAGTTGTTGTTAGAAAATCACACTAAGTGGCATGCTTAGATGGCATGCTTATGTGGCATGGTTATTCTTTAACAACATCTCTTCAATGTACGTCTCCAATGTATATGTGGGCCATTAGACCTATCATTAAATAAAGTGATCAATTTAAACAGTATCTTTACAAGTACCTTGATCCACTTGAAAGACCATTTTAATACCTTATATACATTCAACAAAGCCTCATATACTATTAGGTTCAATAAACACAATCCCCCATCCTCCTTATCCATACATAACACTCATCCTTTTATTGGATTTAACCTAAATACGCATGTGAATCTAAAGATGATTTTAAGAAGTTACATCTCCAATTCTCTTGGTATTATATATACACTTGCTATGTATCATACTTTTCCCATCCAGATTGTATTTATTAAATGTACTTTTTTCTTAAAAGACAACCTATACCTGTTCAAAATGACACTAAATCCCTTTAATTCTCTCAATAATTGTCTGCCATTATTCATTTAATATGGAATATTCACCAAAATACGCTGCCTAATATTGGTATCTTTTTTCTTCCAAATTGTATTCCTTCCAACTTTTCCTTATCTTCAAAACCTTTACATTTTCCTATTCATTTTTAGTCCAACTCCTTGCAATTTTTATGCATTTATATAATCTCTTTAATTTCCTCTCTGTTTTTAGCCATTAATATTATAGCATCAGCATAAGATGTAACAATTAAATATGAAGTGCCCATTTCCTGTATATTTACTTTTTTCATTTCTTCATTTTTCTCTTCTACTACACAATTCAATAACCACTACAAACAAAATACCACTCATTGGAAACCTTGTTTTAAACCTCTATTCATTTCAATTTTTAAAATAAGTCAACTATTTACTAGAATTCTTATTTTAGTATTTTTATAAATTGACTCACATACTTTTTTTATTTATATACAATAATTATATTCTTCCATTATTTGCCATACAATTTCATGCTCCATTGATTCAGCCACCATTAATTTTGCTTCTTTTGTTCTTTCTTGATATTATCCACCATTTCCTTAATTATAATTAATATTTATTGGCTTTCTTTTCCTTAAGTCCCATAAATGCCTTCTTCCATTACATAATCCAATTTATGTTGTAATCTTTTCTGTATTAGCTTAATAAATAATGTATAATCACTATCATTCAGCATTGCCAGCCTCCAATTATTAATTTCATTCTTCTCCACTTTTTTCTATATAACTCATATAACCCCTCTATATATTTCTGTATAACAAACACCATCATTTAACCATTCATTCAATATTTCTTTGAAAATTTCTTTCCGCCATTGTATCAAATTCTTATACATTAGATATCTTATACCATCAAGTCCTGCTGCTGAACTTATATTTATTTCCTTCATCACTTTCTCTAAATCCATAATTGTATTTTTTTTCAATTATCTATTAATTTCTTCTTTAAACTGCAGTCTGCTTCACCCTCCACTTATTTTTTTTCTTTATTCCTCTTTTTTTGCCATCTCATTAACATACTTATATAAACATATTTATAATATTCCTTTCTTCTCTTTCAACTTCTCCATCTTCATTTTTCATTTCTGTCATTCTACCATTATCTTCCTTTATTTTTTCCTCAAATACAGTGATACTTCTTCCTTCTTTTCTTACAAAAATATTACCTTTCATTCCTGTCCAGATTGTATAAAACATACTTTGTGTTTGTCTATATTCCTTTTATCTGTCTTTTTTCCCATACTAAATAGATTATTTTATATTTCTCTTTAAATAGTGTCCACTATTCTGATAAATCATTATAAAATCTCTCATATTCAAACAGTCTGTCTATAACATTATTATATCTTTATTATCTTTCTCATTTCACTTCTTTTCATTTTTTTGTGTTTCATGAAAAAAGTCTTTACAATATTTTTATTCCACAGATACATTTTTTCCTTTTGTCATATTCTCCCAACAAGGTTTCTAATATTGCAGCAGTCTCAAAATAAATATCACAATAAGTCTATTTTTTAATCAAAATAAAAGCTCTAACCTTGATTCCTAAAGGCACAACAGTCTTGTCCCATACTTCATACCTGTTTATTTCTAATTACTCTTTACTCTGAATTATTGCTACACACTTCTTTCTTTCCATTTATTCTGTTTTCTTTTTCTCCCTTATTTCTTCCTTCTGTTCACCAACCACTTTTTCAAACATCCTTTTCTTCAAGTTTTGCCAGTCTTCTATATTAATTTTTTCTGTCATATCTGCCCAAGATATATCCTTCCTTGTCTCCAGCTTGCTCTGGTATACAAGTTCTTGCAATATATAATCCTGCAACCTTACCAACTGGAGGGTTGTACTAATAACATCTTCCTGCTATTGCTACTCACCCTTCAAATCTCTGAAAAAAAATTCTTTTGAAAACATCCTTTGTATCTTCTATCAAATCTCCCTCTCACTTCTCCACATCAAATTTCTCCTCTGCTACTTCTAAAAACATCTCTCAGGAGTTGGTATTTGCCTCTACTCTATACTCTTCTGTCGCCATGTTTTGCATGTTGTTCTTCCTACCTCCAGTGTGCCAGGATAGGAATGGACACTCTCATTCATTGGGTGCATGCACTGTAAATGTTGTTGTAGTAAGAGAAGTTACCCAATGCCCTGTCCAGATTTCCCTTAGTAGTATAAATACCACTTTGAGTCTCCCCCAAAAAGAGGTTAGTAGCATAATGTGACTAACCCAGTCAACAAAGCATAAATAATAAATAATAACAAATAAACAAATACTATACAAAGCTCTGTAAGGACTTGTGAATACCTCCCTATATATTTCTTAAAATATAAAACTGAAGAAATGTTGGAAACATTCCTACTTGTGCTTTATGAAGAGGTAATTCACATAAACACTTTGTGTCTTACCTGATTCCATCCTATGTGGCTTCCTTGTAATGTTGACAATTCAATACGCTGTGGTGAGTTTCGTGCAAAGTCAGTGGCACCTTCCATTGTGTCATATAATGGGTCATTGAGAGCTGAAGTTTCTGTCTCTGGGACATCATATGTTCTTTCTTCCATAACAGCAGTCCCAGACTGTGGGAAGGTATACCAGATGTTAGCAAATAAACCACTATAATATATCAGTTGTTTCACCTTATTTTTGTGTGATTATGTTGTAGCAACTACTAACAAGATATAACTCAACAAATTCATACAGTAGGAAAGGAGGCAAGTCGACAATGTTGTAAAACACTATTCTGTTCATATCATGCATGATGAATAAAAAATTAATTATCCACTAATAACATAATACCTAACCCAATGTATAGAAATGGGAAAAAGGGGTTGGATGGATGGATAGTCAGTATGAATTATTAAGATGCAAACACCTGTATAGTATAAGTAGCTGTGATGTCCCTGCTCTGGGCCAGTAATCAAGCAGTCTCAATCCTCACCATGGACACCAATAATGGACGTTCACATTGAACAAAAAATAGATACATACAGTATTGCCAGATGCAGCTCTCTGCACCAAGCACAATTTTCCTTAAGAGCACACAGGGAGCTGACTCAGTCCTGGGGCTGGGTTTCACTTGCTCTCTCCAGGCCGCCAAATAAGACTCCCCACTAACAAAGCTGTAGAGTTGAGTCCTCAGGCAGGTGTTCCAAGCCAAGTCAACCACCACCCTCTCCATGAAACCAATGCTCTGAGTCCCTACTCCAAGTAGCTGGCACACACACTCTTTGAGATTTGATTTTTACACACACACACACACACACACACACACACACACACACACACACACACACACACATGCCTGGGAAAGGCTGGCACAGATTTGCAAGCTATGCCCCTCTGCCCAGTCTATAAGGTGGATACTGCCACCAGAATACTCCAAAGCCAGCTACTCTAAGGATCTTACCATGTTATCCAATTATACTTAGTAAAATTAATACTAATACAAATGGTAGTGTTTGACCAATGCAGCAAGGCTTTCAAAAGTGGCCAAGTGTCACCAAATAAATATAAGTACTCTCAAGGTTTAAAATATTCTCTTAAAGACCAGCCACAATGAAAAGTTTAAATATATTTAATAAAACAATATGAAAATACTAAATATCTATTTACAATAAATACCGGCATTTCAGTCACAGGAAATATTAAAAATAACACAGATGGACTTATTCACACAGATACAGAAAAATAATACTTAACTAATCTCACTATATTTTCCTGACTGATCTAAATAATTCCTGTTTCCTACTTACTTAATAAAGCAAGGCAAGATGAAGTGGGTGAGCGATATTGTCAGTTCCAAAACAGAGTGCCCTGAGACTTCTGTCTCATCTTGTATTACAACATCATTTCAGTGCTGGATTACAGAATGACATCACATGCATCTAGTCATCTGACTTTTGGCTCCCGCACTACCCCTTTACTAGAAAATGAACCAGAATTTAGCAATATGTGTCATAATACACAAACAGTGAGCTTTACTAAGATGTGCTATAACATCTGGAAGCTATAAAACCATTTCAAAAATGTCCACCTCTACATGTTAGCAATTACTTCACCCCTAAGAACAATACAGAAAGATTCCTAGTCCTGGTTTTCACAAATATTTTGTCCGTGGCTGCAATCAACGTAAGATACAATGTTTATGGACTAAACCAGGTAATTTAATTTCAGACCATTTTTCAAAGTTATCTGGATTGAGATTAACCTCTTGTCTTCCAGTATCCTCTGTTACAATATATTCATCTCAGTAGTTACAATACTGTCTGACATACAGGTGTATTTCTTTTCTGATCAGTAGGACCTACTGTTGGTACATTTTTTTAACACAAGTAACTTTACAAAACTCCAGCTAGCTATACTGGCATACATTACACATCCACTAACCTACTTCACCTGGCATAGCTGACAATACCTCACATCATCAGAGTGTCAAAGAGCAGAATAAGTACAACTAATTGAAAAGTAATTAAACTGCATTAGCATAGTTTTTACAGGAAGGGTTTCAGTGCTGGCACTCTCATTAGCTGTAGCTCTGTGTCCCAAGTAGGCAGGTTTATACTGCCCCCTATACCGGCATTATCCCCATCCCAGTGTTTCCCTCCCTTTTGTGTCTATGTCCACCCTTTTTTGTTGTCTAATCCTCTTATCACCATTATCTTCACTCTGTCTGATGTCTCCTTTTTCATTTTGCTCCCCCTCCCTTAATGTGCCAGCACAACCCCTGTCAGTCTTGTCTGTCTTCTATATTTGTTTGCTTACATGCCACTGCTACATAACCTAACATTCTTACCTTCCTTCTTCTTCCCTTACTTCCTTCCCTGACTTATCTTCTCTTTATATATGTTAAATAGGCATCTGTCCAATGAAAAAAAAAACACTTCTTCCCACCACTATCTGTTTCATTCCTTGGTATCCCCCCTTATCTTCTTCCCTTTTCTTAGTTCACCTTTTTTTCATTACTTTCCTATAATCACATTTCCACCCTTTATTCAGTCAAAAAAAAAAAACAGGTGGAAAGACTCCCTGTAATGGTTTTTGAAAGATGCTAGATGCTCCTTCCTATTTGGTGCTTCAAGGCACATACACACTCCATGTTCACAACTGTTGCTTATAGAGTGCAACTGCTACTCAAGAATACATGCTGTCATCACAGTTACTGTTATAGTCGCAAACAGGTTATTTAATGAGTAACTGATTCCACAATGCTTTTCCCCAGTATTAACACCTAATGAGCTTCAGGCTTCATTGTGTACTTTAGGTAAACAGCAGCCAGCCAAGCACGAGTCCGTTTACATTTCTGAATCCCAGGGTCACTGACTTAAGACTTGAATGCAACATGTTTTCCTTTGTTATTAATACTGATTTGTGAGGAAGCATGGGCCAGGGGGGTCAAGAGTTTAGAGTTCAATAGAGCAGTGTTGTTGTAGATGTATGTGGCAGACAGGTGCATCTCTAGAATACCTTACATCTGTTCAATCAATGTTATGAGAAATCAATGTCTCTAATGCTTAGTCATAGGCCAAAGCTATCTTCTTGCTCATAGGTTTTTATCTGTCATTCTGCAAACCTGTTAAGATATTCTGGTAACAACTGAAAGTGTGCAGTAACATTCAGTTCTCAATGTTTGATATCTCTCTACAGAGTTTTAAAGATCTGGCTGTTTAAAGTTTGAGAATGCAACACAATACTGTTTGTTTTGATTTATCGGCATTCTACCAGAACATTGTTTGAAAAGATGGCAGTCTTCACTGAGTGCTTTCAAATTATTTGGGTTCTTAAAATTAGTTACTCAAACATAATTTGAAAAGACTGTTATTAACCAGTTGCTTTTGTTGAAGAAAATAAGCCTATATCTGTGTATATGTTTTTTAAGGCTGTCCACAATATCATTCATTTCTGCTTGTATTTGATAACAGGAATCATAATTTCTAGGAATCTGAATGCTAGATCCAAAGTCTCTTGGGGTGTTATTGTATCACCCCTGTGTTTTATTATGTTTCAGGTAGCAGAAGAATGCAAAATTAACTCTGTCGCAGGACTTTCAGAAAATGCCTTTCTGTAATAGTTTGCACCTGAGAAATTCTTTCAAGACTACTTTAATATATGTTTGTGCCCTGCACAGGAAATCCTATACATAAGTAATACTTCTACAACTGTTCCTAAAAAAAGTTAATGAAATTATAGAGAATGGTATTTTTTTATCCCAGACTGCATCAGAAAATTGCATAATGTTATATACTGCAGTAATAGTTTCCTTCTCTTTTATATAATGCTGTTGATATATAGTGGATCTGAAACTGGTTTCTTTGTCTTGTCTTTATTCCTGAGTAGAAAAAATCCTGGTGTAGAAGCCATGGCCTTTTTGATTAAAAGGTATCCATGGTATCTTGTTCTAACAGCTGACCTATTATCTGTAAAACTATGTGTACCAAATGTAGTGGAGCTTGTGGAACAAAATTAATTTGTAGTTTGTTCATGTATAATATTGTACCATTCTAGGAAAAGCCTGCAGCCTGATTCCTCAACAAAATGGGGATGTAGAAAGGAAAATCTGAAGCTATGGGGAGATAGAAGGGAAAAGTTGAAATTCGAAGTCCTTAAAGTATTTTTGGCTACATCTGTCCTTTCTTCTACCATTTAGTTTGTATGTCATATTTTTACTTATGCTGTTTTTGCCCTGAAGGCTACTGAGAGGGAGTTTCTTTCCTAAAACAAATAATGGGGGCGGCAGAGTCTTTAAGGCTAAGACAGGAACATAATAGAAATCAGCTGCACAAAGGGGTATTTAAGGCCCATTACCCTGCTAAGAGGTAAAGTACAGATTCTAATTTTGAGTCCACTGGATTAGAATGTGTCTGTGAAAGAACCATGAAGATGCTGTGTGTGAGAAAGACGCTGTTCCTAATTCTGAAGGAGTAGCAAGAATATTACTCTATGATGAGAGGTGAAGGAGGAGACTCAATTCCTCTACAAGCCCTCCTCACCATGGAGGATGTAGATGTCTGTGTAGTGACTGAGACATGGTTTAAAACAGTGGAGAACACTCTGATTGTTGTTGTTGTTGTTGTGTCTTTCGGCTTTTCCCGGTTAGGGGTCGCCACAGCAGAACTCCGGTCTGCTAATGATTGGCAGTAGATTTTTAAGTGAACACTCTGGTTGTGCACGTCTTTAATGCCTGTCATACATTTAGACCAGCTACTGTGCAAGAGGGAAAGAGGGTGACGTGTCTCAGTCTTCACCCAGAAGAGAGTCACATCAAGGACAGTAAAGCAGCATGAGGAACTAGAATTTTTTCATGTCAAAATCACTATCAGAAAGATCCCATAATATATATTAGCTAGTTATAGAACTCTTTCTATGACAAAAGAAAGCCACAATGCCTATCTACAGGAAGTAGAACCACTCAATATTAAACCCAGTACCATTTTCCTATGTGAACTAAACTATACAGTTATAAACTGAAAAACCTACACCATCACTAATGTACAAGCAGAAAGATTCCTAGACTTTGCCAATGCTAATGCCCTGAAACAATTAACACCAACTTGGGGGACAACATCTTAGAACATGTCCTTACTAATATGGGACATCTTGCACCATCCCTTGAGTATCTTCATCACTTGTTAGGTCTTATCATAAAGCTGTCTCCTTTGAAATAAAATTAAAACCAGAGATGCCTTCTACCCAAGAAACTACAGAAATTTCTTTTAAGATCAACTATCTACTGGCAAGCTTCAGATCCCCACCAGACCCAGTTAACTCCATCGAATATGCAGAAACATACAGCACCATGTACACTGTAAGAACAAGCACAGGTAAATCCCAGAAACAAATTGTACATGATGGAACCATGACATTAACATGTTTTATTATAAAAGGAAGATACTTTTGTCCAAAAGTAAAAAAAACAGTAATTCTCAGAATTATAGACCACATTCACCATGGTTTACTATCACATAGTCGAATCTCTGCCGTTCGAGTGTTAAGATGTCCAAATCACATGTTCAGAAATATCAACACCGAACACAAAAAATGTTGAAATCAGCATTTTAGTAAAGTCAACATTTCGAAAATGTTGACTTTACTGAAATGCTGCCCTTCAGCTCAATATTAATAAACACTTTTGCAGGTGGGACAAGCCCCCTTCACCCCCCCTACTTATATATACAAACTCCGAGATCGCACTACAGTGACGGAAAGGGTACATTTCCCGATCTCCACTACAGTTTGATCTGCACCGCAATGTCGAACCTTATAACAGCGAATGCTCGCTATTGTAAGGTTCAACATTGTGGCATTCATAATTTCAATTCAGCCAACGGCAGTTTCATGCAAATGTCAATCGCACGAGGTGCGATCAACAAAGTGATTTTAAGCCTTCACCATTGATATAGTTCATATTCTTAGAAGCAAAATGTAGCTGAAGGCAAGTTGATTGCAGGCATATCTTGTGAAATAATATTACCTACACTGAGGCTGAAGATATACTGAACCTACTGTCCAATAAACTCACCTCAAATTGTACCCCCTCTCCAAGATATACCTGCAACAAACTTGCCTCCAGGTATAATACAAGACCAAGTCTTAAAAGTGCTGTAAAAAGCTAAAAATACTGCACTGATGGGTCCTGACAATATCCCTGACAATATCCCGGGATGATTTAGCCATTCCTCTAGCAATACTCATCACTCTCAGCCTCCATATAGGTTTTATACCAAGTGAATGATCAACAGTTACAGTCACTCCCCTGCATATGGGAGGACCTTCCACAGACCCAGGCAATTACAGATCCATGAGTCTGATCAGCCTGCCTCATATGCAAAGCCATGGAAAGACTTTTCTGTGTTGGAGGGAAGCCTTCTAGCTTATCAGTGGGAGTGGTAAGCACTACGTAACCTATCTACCACATAAGGAGTGGTTCTGGCCCAGAAATTGTAGTTATTGGCCGTTTGGGCAGTTTTTCCATCTCTCTCAACTTTCTGATTTAAAAGCCCACATTTGCACTTGTTTCCCCCCTTTCCTGTAACTAGTTTAGTCCAGATACAGATTCTTACTTTTAGCACTTGAATTTGCTTTTTCGTGATCAGCACTTGTTCAGAACTTGTAAGCACTAAATAACCTATTAATTACTACAGCACTCAACCTTCCTCATTACCTAGAGGAAAACAGTTTTGGTACTTACTTTCCTCACTTGCTTAGAGAAAAACAGCTCTTGTACTCACTTTCCTCACTTATCTAGAGGAAAATATTTTTTTTATTCAGGCATGTCCAAGGGTCAGCTCCCAGTGTTCTCTTCTGTCAATCTGATGAATCTGGGCATCTTGGGGCAATGTAGAAATTGCCTCATGTACACAGACAACCCTCTCCTCCTACCACCCAACACTACAACCTGTGAGAGATGCACTTATCTAGCCAAACTGGAGGTAAAGCTCTCTCCAATCAAGACTGAACTTGACAGTCAAGAGGAGAAGGTAAACACTTGCACCACACCACACTCATCACATAGTTTCACTAAATCTACACCACCAAAATCCACACATAGAAACACAAAAACATTCGCGGAGGCTCTCAATAATAATCTGCTCAAGCAACAGAGACCTCCAAAGCAGAAATGCAAGCAACCTCCACCCCCCAACACAACCCAAATGACACATAGCCCACAGACTCAGTGTGCCACTCAACCACAGCCAATAAGGCAAAACAATTTACCCAACACACTAGTCATAGGCGACTCTATAGTCAGGCACACTGATGTCCCACTCACCAGACTAAACAAGGAGAAGGATACTGTCAGCTGCCTGTCGGGTGCCAGGATCTGCCACATAACCCACGCACTCAGGTCACTCCACAACAAGTACAAATATGACTCTGTCATTGTCCATGTTGGGGTGAATGACCTGAGACATACCTCCCTGGACTACATGAAAAGAGACATGGAGGAGCTCTCCGATCTTGTAGCCCAGGCAGGTATGACCCTAGCCCTGAGTAGCATTCTGCCATCACCCAGAATGATGCTGCAGTACAAGGACAAAATGATCAACTTCAACAATTGGCTAAGCTTCTGGTGCCATTCTAAAGGGATCCAATATCTGTCTGCCTGGGATGACATGGTCGACAGACCATGATGCTTTGCCATTGATGGCCTGCACCTGTCACCCCTCAGATTCTGGATACTGGCTAAGGTTCTTGCCGCCCCTCTAGTGCCTTTTTAGGCAAGGTTCAAATGGCAAATTCACGTCCGTAACAGGAACAGGCAAGCAAAAACTGAGGGTGATACTACTCAATGCTAGAAGTCTAAATCTCAAAATGCACTCACTCGAGGCACTCCTTAAAATGGAGAACATCGATATCTGTGCAGTGACTGAGACCTGGTTCAAGGCTCCAGAGACCACCCGTGCACTACCAGGCTATAACTCATACCACACTTTTGGGCCATGTAACCTGGACCAGAACACCAAATGTGGAGGTTTGTCCATATTCATTAAGGATATCCACACCTCCAGGCTAGTTGCTCAGCATAATGCAGCCAAGGTTATCCAAGTGCAACTAACTCTGGGCAAAACTGCAATCCAAATTGTAGCTTGCTACAGATCACCCACGATGCCCCAGGATTCCCACTCCTCTTTTCTTGATGTACTGGAAAATATTAAGGTTCAATCAAACACCCTAATAATTTCAACTACCCCACCATTAACTGGGAAAACTACTCATGTACCAACTCCTTCGCTCAACGCTTTCTGGAATTCATAAACTCCAATGCCCTGGATCAACTTATCCACAACCCCACCAGGGGTAATAATACCCTAGATCTAGTCATTACCAATATGAGTGACCGGTGTTCCACACCTGAAGTCAACACCTCATTGGTCCGATCTGACCATAAGCTAATTACCCTAGATATCCACATCCTGCCCCCCCCCACCCCCATTAAGGAAAGCATGGTAAAAAATTTAAGGAAACTACAGTAAAAAAAATTCTCCAAAGCCAACTTCATGCTTCTTAAGACAGAAGTGGTGAACTTCATGACACCCATACAGATGGACAATACAGTTACGACTACTGAATCCTACACAATTGCACTTTATAAGCACTTACATGAGTGCATGGATAGTGGTATCCCAAACAGAACCAAGACGCTATCCTCCAAAAAAAGGAAGCCAATCTGGTAGTCCCCAGCCATAAACAAACTGTACAACAGAAGGAAGAAACTCTTGCAAAAGAGAGTAAAATCCCACAAGTGGAGGAGCTCCCTGGTCAGCCTCAGTAAGAAGCTGTGATCCCTGATAAAATCCTCCAAAGCTAGTTACGAAAACAAAATCGCCACTGATTCTAAAGACAATCACAAAGCATTCTATAGCTATGTCAAGAATCTCAATGGCAACACTCAGATCTGCTCTGAGTTACAGCACAATGGCACTAAATATATAGACCCAACTGATATTGCCAACATCCTGGCAGATAGGTTCACTGCTAACTTTGCCCCCCTCTCACCCCCTAAAGAGCCCATCTCTATACCGGAAGAATGCAAAGTTCCTGTAATCACGGCTGCACAGGTAAAAACCACACTCTCCAAAGCCAAGAACACAGCATCCATGGGACCAGACAACATCCCAGGCTGTGTTCTACATGAACTACAGAACGAACTTGCACCCCACCTAAGTACCATGTTCAATCATAGCCTCACCTCAGGCTTTGTGCCTGCTGAATGGTGCATAGCAACTGTTATCCCACTCCACAAGGGGGGAGCCACCACGGTCCCCGGGAACTACCGCCCATTAGCCTGACGAGCCATGGAACGTATCATCATGGAACTTATAAACAAAGACATTGGTAATCTCCAAACTTTGGATCTCACCCAGTTTGGGTGTGTTAAAAGGCAGATCATGTCTCCTAAACCTGATAGACTTCTTTGAAGCAGTCACCAAAGCCGTAGATGAGGGTAAGGTGGTTCACACAGCCTATCTAGATCTTGCCAAGGCTTTCTACACCACCCCCCACTCTGGAATTATAGATAAACTCACTAAACTAGGTATAAATCCCTATGTCACAAGATGGGTTGTCAACTGGCTCACTGACAGAACCCACACTGTGAAAGTAGCAGACTCCAAATGCGACTTCAGACCAGTGACAAGTGGAGTACCACAGGGTTCAGTCCTGGATCCTCTCCTGTTTGGTATCTACTTCTCTGAAGTACAGGCTAACACACAAGGTCTTTGGCTAATGAAGTTCGCAGATGGCTGCAAACTAGGAGCCATAATCGAAACTCCTAACGATGTGGACATCCAACAAAAGGGCCTCACTGAGACAGATGCTTTGTGTCAAAGCCTTGGCCTCAAGCTCAATGCCAAAAAGTGCATTGTCATCCCCTTTGGTAAAAACTCTGTACCCATGAACTACAACATAGGCGGTAGTATACTTAACACCGAAAGTGTGATAAGAGACTTTGGGACACA
Organism: Protopterus annectens; assembly: GCF_019279795.1. NCBI lineage: Eukaryota > Metazoa > Chordata > Ceratodontiformes > Protopteridae > Protopterus > Protopterus annectens. The sequence continues at coordinate 1,742,483,197 of NC_056732.1, read as the reverse complement.
GGTGAACAGTAGTCTCTCCTTTGATAATCACATCGCCACAGTGGTCAGGAAATCCTTCTACATGGCACACCTCATCACAAAAGGTTTCTCATCCAGAAAAAAAGAGGTAATTGTTCCCCTCTACTCATCACTCATTAGACCCATTATAGAGTACAATGCCCCTTTTGGTATGTACCTCACACAACATCTACAACAACTGGAAAGGTCGCAGAAATACCTCACAAAGAGGATTACCAGCCTCAAACAGATGCCCTACGCAGACCGTCTCAAAAAACTCCAGCTTTACTCCGTCGCATATCGCTTACTCAGAGGTGATCTCTGCCTAACATACAAATCTATGTCAAACCCAGAGCTGTTGGACATGCTCCACTTAAAGAAATCCCAATCCCTCCGAGCTACATGCTCTAGGGACCTAAACCTTGTCACCACAATAAACAGAACATGCCAGAGGGACAGATTCCTGTCCCAGAGACTTCCCATACTCTGGAATAAACTATATCAAACAAAGCTCCTCATTAGCACTCTTCAGGAAAAATCTTGATGATTGGATGGGAAATAGGAAATTCACCCTGGGGATCACTTCTGTGGCTCTGCTCAACAGTGGCAGAGGAAAATAATTTTCTTGGGTGGCAAAAGCCAGGGTACCTTTTTGGCTGGACTTGTATAGTCCCCAGGGCTGATAGCCTAGTACCTATCTATGAACCTATGAACCCCATAAGTAAGTGCATTACATCCAGAACAAAAAGGAGGTTAGAACAACCCTGTGCTTCTCACTCATCAGGCCAGTAATAGTTTACAATGATATGTACCTTACCAGGCACCTGCAGCAACTGGAAAGACCTCAAAGGTTTCTTACAAAGAAAATTCAGGGTCTTCAGCATATCTCATACATTGACAGATTGAAATCACTCTCACTATACTTACAGTCTACTCAGAAATGACCTCTGCCTTGCATACAGAGCAATCTCACATCCTGCTCTAAGGGAAATCCTGCACATTCATAAATCAAATGGTATAAGACGCACTCACTCTAGGGAACTCAGCCTAGTATGTGACATCAACAGGACTTGCTGGAGAGACAGGTATGCCGCACACAAGTTATCTCTCCTCAGGAACAAACTCTCAGTTCAGTTGATGTCCCCTTACCAGGTTGAACAAGGAGAAAATTACAGTCAGCTGCCTGTCGGGTGCCAGGATCTGCCACATAATGCATGCACTCAAGTCACTCCACAACAAGTACAAATATGACTTTGTCATTGTCCATGTTGGAGTGAATGACTTGAGACGTACCTCCCTGGACTACATGAAAAGAGACATGGAAGAGCTCTCTGATCATGTGGCCCAGGCAGGTATGACCCTAGCCCTGAATAGCATCCTGCCTTCGCCCAGAATGATACCACAATATAAGGACAAAATGATTGACTTCAGCAATTGGCTAAGCTTTTGTTGTCATTCAAAGGGGATCCAGTATCTGTCTGCCTGGGACGACATGATCGACAGACCACGATGCTTTTCAGGAGATGGTCTGCACCTGTCACCCCTGGGATTCAGGTTACTGGCTAAGGCTCTTGCCACCCCTATAATGCCTTTTTTAGGCAAAGTTCTAAGGACAAAACCACCACCGTAACAGGTACAAGCATGCAAAATCTGAAGGTAATGCTACTCAGCGCTAGAAGTCTAAACCTCAAAATGCACTCTCTCCAGGCACTCCTAAAAAATGGAGAACATCGATATCTGTGCAGTAACTGAGACCTGGTTCAAGGCTCCAGAGAGCACTGCTGCAATACCAGGCTACAACTCTTACCACACTTTTCAGCCACCAAACCAGGACCGAAACACTAAAGGTGGAGGAGTGCAATATTCACCAAGGATATTCACACCACCAGGCTAGTTGCCCAACACAATGTGTCTGAAATTCTCCCGGAGCAACTAACACTAGGTAAGACAGCAATCCAAGTTGTAGCTTGCTACAGATCCCCCACTATGCTCCAAGATTCTCACTACACCTTTCTAAACATACTGGAAAATATTAAGATATAACGAAATACCCTAATACTGGGTGATTTTAACTACCCTGCCATTAACTGGGAAAACTACTGGTGTACCAACACCTTTGCCCAATGGTCCTTGGAATTCATAAATTCCAATGCCCTGGATCAACTAATACATAGTCCCACCGGGGGCTCCAATATCCTAGACCTGGTCATTACCAACATGGGAAATCGATTCCCCACACCTATGGTCACCCCCTCGTTTGTCAGGTCTGATCATAAGCTAATCACCCTTAACATCCACAGCCCACCCCCTCCCCCCAGTAAGGAAACCTCCATAAAAAACTTCTCCAAAGCCAACTTCATGCTACTCAAGTCAGAAGTGACAAACTTCATGACACCAATGCAGACAGGAACTGAAAGTTCAACTGCTGAATCCTACACTAAGGCACTGTACGAGCACATCCACTTATGCATGAATCGTGCCATCACAAATAGAACCAGGATGCTCTCATCCAAAAAAAGGAAGCCAATCTGGTGGTCCCCAGCCATAAACAAACTTTACAACAAAAGGAAGAAACTGTTGCAAAAAAGAGGAAAATCCCAGGATGCAAAAAAACTCCCTTACCAGCCTCAGTAAGAAACTGAGATCCCTCATAAAATCCTCCAAAGCTAGTCACGAAAATAAAATTGCTAAAGATTCCAAAGACAACCACAAGGCATTCTATAACTATGTCAAAAATCTAAATGTCAATGCTCAGATCTGCTCTGAGCTAAAACAGAATGGCATTAAATATACTGATCCCAAGGATATTGCCAATATCCTGGCAGATCGATTCAGTGCCAACTTCACCCCCCTCTCACCCCATAAATGGCCCATCTCAATACCGGAAGATTGCCAAATTCCGGTAATAACGGCCCCACAGGTAAAAAACACACTCTCCAAAGCTAAGAATACAGCATCTATGGGACCAGATGACATCCCGGGGGGCTGTGTACTACATGAACTACAATATGAACTAGCACCTCACCTAAGTGTCATGATTAATCATAGCCTCACCTCAGGTTTTGTGCCCACTGAGTGGTGCAGAGCTACAGTTATCCCACTCCACAAGGGGGGATCCACCTTGGATCCCAGAAACTACCATCCCATCAGTCTGACAAGCCTTATCTGCAAGGCCATGGAGTGTATTATCATGAAACTTATAAACAAAGACATTGCAACCTTCAAACACTGGACCCCACCCAGTTTGGGTTCGTGAAGGGCCGATCTTGTCTCCTGAACCTGACTGACTTCTTCAAATCAGTCTCGAGAGCCATAGACAAGGGTAAGGTGGTTCATACAGCCTATCTAGACCTTGCCAAGGCCTTTGACACCATCCCCCACTCTGGAATCACAGATAAACTTACTAAACTGGGCATTAATCCCTACGTCACCCAATGGGTTGCTAACTGGCTTACTGATAGAACCCACACTGTAAAAGTAGCCAACTCCATATCCAGCTCCAGACAAGTGACAAGTGGAGTACCTCAGGGTTCAGTCCTGGGACCGCTCTTGTTTGGCATCTACTTCTCATACAGGTCAAAACTAAGGGACTCTGGCTAACAAAGTTCGCAGATGACTGCAAACTGGGAGCCATTATTGAATCCCCAAACGATGTGGATACTCTAAAAAAGGGCCTTACAGAAACAGGTGCTTGGTGCCAGAGCCATGTGCTCAAGCTCAATGCCAAGAAATGTATAGTTATCCTCTTTGGGAAAAAACATGTACCTGTGAATTACCATATAGGTGGCAGTACACTAAACACTGAAAGTGTGATAACAGACTTAGGGACACAGGTGGACAGTGGTCTCACCTTCGATAACCAGATCGCCACAACAGTCAGGAAATCCTTCTATGTGGCACACCTCATCACTAAGGGCTTTTCATCCAGAAAAAAGGAGGTCATTGTCCCGCTGTACTCATCCCTCATTAGACCCATTATAGAATACAACGCCCCATTTGTTATGTATCTCTCAAGACATCTGCAACAACTGGAAAGGCCACAGAAATACCTCAATAAAAGAATCACATATATGTGCTACCATGCTTTTTCAGTGCACATTAAATTTATAAGTTTAAGTGATAACACAAAAAAATAATGATCTTTGAAAACATAATGGTGTACATTTTGAGCTTGTCTAGCATCACTAATGTTTGCCAAGAAGGAAAAAGCTTGGTAGGAAAGGCCAGCTTTCTTGCTGCAGTAAAAAGAAAAAGCAGTTTGTAAAGTACATGCAGATGCCACAGGATGGTCCCTTGATTACCCTGAAAAACAGGACACAGTCTCTATGCTGGCAAAGTGAAAAAATTATTTGCTTCATTTGGCAGGTCAGTTTGTGTCAGCTTGCATAATTACATCAGTCATTTTAAGACATATGTACCATCCAGTACTTGTAACATCTGTGCATGTGTTCCTCTAACAGAGAATAAAGCAGAATCTAGTTTAGTTACTGATTTATACAGGTTAGCATTAATGGACAACTATATCAAATATATAAGAACTGTATAGCAGTAGAGGCTAATCTTTTTCCACCTGTTGGTGCCAGATCTATTTTTAATCAGTTTTGCATTCCTATTACAAACCACAGTGACTATTTTAGATTTACAGTCAATGTAACGTGTTACTTCACATCTGCTATCAGTTAAGACCCACAACAAAGAGTGATAAAAATATATTTATTTAATACATGCTACATGAGATGAGCTCTCTAAGGACAGTGCTGCTTTGCAGAGGAGATTCATGTGGTCAAATATATCAAAAGGGCAATGCAAGCATATGTGGCTCATAACTATCTTGGAAGAATAATTATTTTAGTTCTAAAAGAGGTAGTTAAGCAGAGTCAGACAAATCACATCATAAACTATGTTAATTACATAAATTACAAGAACAGGTGGAAGGATGTTACCTCTTCATCTCATCCATAATATGAACATTTTATGCAAAGAGTATAATTTGCCGTTAAGTTACAGTTATGCAAAGGATAAGATAAGAGAAATATATAACGTTCATTAAGTCCATTTTATGTCAGGATGGTCTGCAGCTTTTACACGGGTCTATATTAGAACATCGAAAATTTCATAGTTCGAATCACTAACGGTCGACCTTTAATAATCGAACTATGAAAACACTGAATGTTCCTGAAAAATAATTAAAAAGAAAAAGAAAAACTAAAGGGTGTAGGCAGGGGTGCAAGCTCCCCTGCACCCCACACAACCCCAGCTACTTAAGTATACCAACTCCGAGACCGCACTACATAGAAGTAAATGGAAATCTCCCCTTACAGAGATTTCCATTTACATGTTTGATGTTCTGAAAGTTCGCTACTGTCGTGTCAACAATATCAGATTCAATATTGTCGGCTTTCGACAATCTAATATAGACCCCTTTTACACACATGGCTTACAGTTTAGAGATATGCTTCTAATTCCCTTTTAAACCTTAGTGATGAGTCTGTGCCTCTGAACGAAGAATGCAAAGAAGCCCATTAAATAACCGGGGAAACAACAATTACTGTGTTACTGGAAATTGCTGTCAGCAGGCGGTAAATTGGATTGTAACTGTTCTGAGGGTTTAAGATGGTATGTGTGTGTGTTTGCACTAGGTTAGCAGACCTGCAGAATATGATTGTGAGGCATGCAATATATGCTAAGGAAGAAAGACACTCCAAATTTGTGGGTTCAGGCACCTAGGCAGCAAGACATTTCCCTGTGGTACATTTGACTGGGGACACATGACTGAAGAGACATTCAGCTGCAGAGAAATATGGCTGTTTGTAAATTCCCTGTGAGCAAACAGAAGCATACACTGCCATGCCCACAGCTTTAATGACCAAATGCACAGGGGGAAAACGATGTCCATGGTCCCCAAGGGAACATAAGACAACAGGCAATATGGTAGACATCAGCAGCAGGCTGGCCAAAGGGCATGTCAGTGTCAGTAAAAATGCAGTGCACAATGGGCAGTGCCTTTATAATTGGAGTGTGTGGACCACTGCCCCCTTCACAGTGTCTAGGGAACATTAACTAAAACGCATACTGGAGCATAAATGTGGCTAAAGTAGCCTGCAATATTTCCTCCATGCTGTAGCACACTTCTACATGTTGTAGTTATATAAGTATGTACTGTACACTGAGATCAACACTCATTACTTCTTCTGTTGCCATGCATTTGGCTATTAAAGCTGTGAGCATGGCAGTGAGTGCTTCTCTTTGCCCACAGGGAATTTGCAAACAGCCATATTTCTCTGCAGCTGAATGCCACTTCAGCCATGTATCCCCAGTCAAATGTACCACAGGCAAATGTCTCGCTGCCTAGGTGCCTGAACCCCTTATTACTACCTTCTTTACACAAGCAGGATGTTCTGAGACCCTGTTGGAAGTCAGAGATCCAGTCCTGTAAGTCCCATCATTTCCAACAATAAAATAATTTCAGACAAACTTACTGTGACACCATTTAAGCAATTTTTCAGTGAAGGCCTCAGTCCCTATACACCCCAGTACATGGTGCTATAGTCCCCACAACTCTGCTTCTTATATATATATATATATATATATATATATATATATATATATATATATATATATATATATATGTATATATATATATATATATATATATATATATATATATATATATATATATATATATATATATATGTGTGTGTGTGTATATCTATATATCTTTATATATATATCTATAGGTTTACTATCATAATCTTGAAATTTAAAAAAAAGTGTACTTATTAGCAAATTGTTTCGCCGAAACTACACATTACCGAACGTCCCTAATGTCGTAAAATAAAATGCTTAATGCCGACAATTTCGACATTTTCAGCACTTAGCAGCAATCCCACCCTTCCCATAACTCCCTAACTAGCTAACCTAACATCCCGTTTATACAGGGCAAGCCCCAGACTCTTGAGTGGGGATGCCCCACACCCCCAACTTAATATTCCAACTCTGAGATCGCACTACAGTGAGGAAAAGGATGTATTCCCCTAACCGCACTGTACCGCGATCCCTTTACATGACTGAACATTATATTTGCAAATGCACATTTCATTCGCAAAAATGACATTCGCTCAGGTAACCTGCACACATATGAAGTATTCGAACATCTGTTGTTCGAATACTTCATAGCCGTGCAATTGCACGGTGACATTTCAATGGTAAACCATATCTATATCTATATCTATATATATTTATATCTATCTATCTATATATATATGGATTCACTTTATAAGCTCGAAATTCTGAAATCTCGAATCACAGAATCTTGAGCCCATAAAGTAGAAAATCCAAATACCCAAAACTACACAATCACGAAGCCCTAAATCCGTAAACTGCAAAACGGAGAAATTCAAACTCCTAACACTTTTAAACACCATTACAATACACATGCACACAACTAAATAAGCACACACACCTACACTTATGATATGCAGGGGGGCAAGCCTCCCTGCGCCCCCCATGCGGGGGGTTGTACCCCCAACACCCCCCTACTTAAATATTCTAACTCCAAGGTCGCACTACATACACACAGACACAAAACACCACCACACAAACTACATTCCTCTCGCACACACATCACAGTAACAACACACACTAGCACACACTACAGCCCCTACTCAACAACCTTAAACATAAACACTTACCTGAATCCATGAACACAGCGCAACACCAGGACTGCAAATTCAAATTGTCCCGCATTCAAGATTTTGAATTTTTCACTTCTGGGGTTGGGATCTTCTGATCCTTCCACTTTATGAATGGGAATTTCAGTAATTCAAGCTTATAAAGTGTTCTTATATATATTTATATATATATATATATATACATATATATATATATATATATATATATATATCTATATATATATATATATATATATATATATATATATATATATATATATAAGATGGCTCTACCTGGGAGTAACAGCAATACCCCGAGATACCATAGTTTTGGATTTAGTAAATATTTTCCTTAATCTGCACTTTTAATTCTGCTATTGCAGGGATTACATTTATGTCTCTCATTGTTTCAGTGGTACCCGGATTTGTTCCCTTGTCTACTGTGGACTCTGATCACTGCTCTGTACTTACAAATTTGGGGTTCAGGCGCCTAGGCAGTGAGACATTTGCCTGTGGTACATTTGACTGGGGATACATGACTGAAGTGGCATTCAGCTGCAGAGAAATATGGCTGTTTGCAAATTCCCTGTGGGCAAAGAGAAGCACTCACTGCCATGCTCACAGCTTTAACAGCCAAATGCATGGCAGCAGAAGAAGTAATGAGTGTTGAGCTCAGTGTACAGTACATACTTATATAACTACAACATGTAGAAGTGTGCTACAGCATGGAGGAAATCTTGCAGGCTACTTTAGTCACATTTATGCTCCAGTATGCATTTTAGTTAATGTTCCCTAGACACTGTGAAGGGGGAAGTGGTCCACACACTCCAATTATAAAGGCACTGCCCATTGTGCACTGCATTTTTACTGCCACTGACATGCCCTTTGGCCAGCCTGCTGCTGATGTCTGCCATATTGCCTGTTGTCTCATGTTCCCTTGGGGACCATGGACATCGTTTTCCCCCTCTGCATTTGGTCATTAAAGCTGTGGGCATGGCAGTGTATGCTTCTCTTTGCTCACAGGGAATTTACAAACAGCCATATTTCTCTGCAGCTGAATGTCTCTTCAGCCATGTGTCCCCAGTCAAAATGTATCACAGGGAAATGTCTTGCTGCCTAGGTGCCTGAACCCCTGTATAATATAACATTCAGTCTCTCAAGGAAGAGATTTTGCATTCTTGTATAGTCTTTAAACAAAGAGGATATTGCAATGAATTAATTATTAATTCTCTGAATAAACTGTTGTGCTTGAGAAGGGATGCCACTAGTGTGGTTATTCTTAAAACCTTTAAAAATAAAAGGCTAAAATATGTTATAATTTGACCAAAGGTGAATGGAATGCACTGTAGTGTCTTAGTACTAGGAGGAATATTGTTATTAAGCCTTCAGACAAAGGTAAAAACATAGTTGTGTTGTACTATATGCAATATTTCAATATGTGTATGTATGGATCATCTTTTGACAGTAATGTGTATTGTGTGGCTAGTGAACATGAATATTATGCAGCTATAGATAGCTTTAAATATTTGTTATATAAGGGTTACAGACTTGGCTATTTTTCCAAGCAAGATGTGGAGGTTAAATTTAAAGTGGAAGAAAGTTTGGCAAAATTTTACTGTCTACCAAAAATCCATAAGAAAGTTTTCCCCCTCCTGGCAGGCCAATTGTGGCACCTGAGAATTATTTTTTACATAATGTGGGTCTGTTTCTTCATACTTATTTTCTTGGGTATGTTATTGGTTTAAACTCTTATATACGAGATTCTTTTCATTTTCTAAAACATATTGAATCCGTCACTTGTCAGGAAGGCTTTTTTCTGGCTGGTTCTTGATGTCAAGAACCTTTACACGAGTATTACACATCAGATGGGACTTGAAGCTCTTAGGTTTTTCCTAGGCACTAGCCAGGTTAGCACTTTTGTTATAGAATTGTTATATTTTAGTTTAACCCATAACTTTTTTTAATATAACTGCATCTATCAACAGATGCAAGGTACAGCAATGGGCGCATCTTTTGCACCAATGTATGATAACTGGTAATGGGTTTATTTGAGTTAGAGTTTCTTTATAAGTTAGAGTTTTTTTAATAAGTATGTTGTTCTTTATAACAGATTTATCGATTATCTAATTTTTTTTATGTAAGGGAGGTGCATGGCTAGTGGATTATTTTGTAGCTTCTCTTTAGGAAAACCGCTTTGGTATACAATTTGATGGTGTACAAAAAGGCATTTCTGTTGTTTTTTTTTTTAGATTTGGAATTAAATATTGTAGACAATATGATTATTACAAAGATTCAGAAAAAAATTTTATGATGGTACACATTTTTTAGATAGTAACAGCTGCCATGCCCCCATATTCTAAAGGCTTTGCCTTATAATGAGTTACTCAGATTAAATAGGCTGTGTAATAACATCCAGTCTCTCAAGGAAGAGATTTTACATTCTTGTATAGCCTTTAAACAAAAGGCATATAGCAATGAATTAATTATTAATTCTTGAATAAATTGTGCTTGGGAAGTGATACCACCAGTGTGGTTAATGTTCCAGATGATATGAAGTCTGTGAATAGATACAGGAGTCGTGCAAGGAATGTTAGTGATAAAAAATATATATTTTGTCAGTTCTTATAATATTTATAGTGTTGAGTTAGTAAAAATATTAAGATACTACTGGCCATTCTTACATAAGGGGAAGTCTGGGGTTAAGAATTTACCTGACTCCTTTACTTAGCCAGAAATATAAAAAACATGGTTGTTCATAATTTGTTCTCTATGCCTACCAAACTTTTAACTATTCCTTTACAAAATTCTGGTACATTTCCCTGTGATAAATGCTCTATTTGTATTCATGGATACCCCTGTGGCAACACATTTCCATGCAGTTCATTTGGGGTCTTGTACCAGTTTGAAAGCATGTATTTTAGAACAAGTTCTGGTTAAGGATGATGTTGCACTTAAAAACAAACTGTTATATAAAGAAGCAGTCTGTATTTTAAAGTTTGGCACTTTGGTGCCTCATGGTTTAAACAAAGAACTTGAGTGGAAGGATTTTCTGTATTGTGTTAATTATTAGTTTATGTTTAATTGTTTTATTTAATTGATTAATGATGTGATATTTGTTATTTAAGTGTAGCTTGTGCTACTGTGATGTTAATTCTGTGAAAGGCTTTGCTAGCCGAGGCGCTGGAGTATTACACATTTTTGGAATTTATGCTTCTGCAGTTGGTGTTTTTTGCTTTTTCTGTAGCTTTAAAAGTAATCTATTCACCTTAACAATGGATCATTATAGAGATTGTTGGTTTGGTTGAGTCCTTTATGCATTAAATAAGATGTCATCAGAATTGAATATGTTGAACTGGAATTTTACTTCATGAAACCTTTGAACAGAGAAAGCCTGGCTGTAGTTCAGCTTCCATTGGACTTCTGTACCTTGTGTGCTTAGTAGGGTCAGCTCAGGTGTATAAAATGGGATTTGTGGATTTTCTCTTCCCTAGCACATGTTGTATGTTCAAAAATAAGGAACAGTGGAATCCCGATACTGGACCTTGAGCTACTCCAATGGGTATTGCCCTATGGTTGGAGAGGAACTGACTAAGCCTAGCATGGAAGGTACAGTTGTGTAAGTACACTTACTATAACAGTAAATATTCTAATCATAGATCACTGTTAGAGTAGTCTAAGCTAAATGGGGCCTACCCCTGAGAACCAGCCAGCTTTCAAAGCTACAGTCTGCCTTACACACACTCCAGCTGTCAGCAGCTTGAACAGATCTCCATATAAGGGCAGTTGGAGTGAAAAAATTCAGAGCATTTTTTTGCCCAGGAAAGAGGGAGGCAATTGCCTTTATAAAACAATACCATTAAATTAACTCAACAGTAAATGTACAAAAGGGAGAAACAGCCACATCCTGGCAATACAAAAGGAAAATCAAGCAAAAAAGGGAGCTGAAGGGAAGGGAGGCTACTACAATAGTGAGTTATTAGAACATTGACTGTTACAGCAAGTTTATTTATACAACTGCGCTATGTTCAGTGATAGATCACCATCACAGTAGCCTAAGCTAAATTGGTAGCATAGAAAACTAGTAAAAGGAGGAGACCAATAAACTAAGACTCTGGGATCCCATGGAAAATGGTCCTAGGAAAGACTGTTCTGGACCTGGAAAAGGAATTCAGTTGATAGTGTTTTGTAAAAGTTTTCAAAGAGGACCTTGTTACTGCCTCTAGAATATTTCTAGAGTTGGCCTGTTTCTTGAAAGTCATCAAAGGCACCAAAATCATTGTACTATACTAAGTGTAACAAAAAGCTGTGGCATGACAGAACTGCCTGGAAATGGTAAACCTTGACACTGGTAGTCCTTTCTTCTTACCCTCATATGATAAAAACAGCTGATCAGCTTTCCTGAAGGCTTGAGTTTTGTCAGGGTTGTAACTGAGCTGCATATACACATCCAGAGCATGAAGAATGTTTTCTTCCTTTTTCTTGGGTTCAGGAAAGAAGACCAAGAGATAAATAGTCTGATTCTAAATAAACTGTGAGACCACTTTAGGCATAGAAGAGGATTAGTTCCCAAAGAAACCCTACCTTTGTGAAAATGAGGCAAGGTCAGCTTATCATTAGTGCTTGCAACTCAAATACTCTAATAGCAAATGTCAGAACAATTAGTAAAATCGTGATGGTGGCTGGATATGAAGCATCCCTTTCAAAAACTGCCTGACTAGATCATGCTTAGAAAGGGGGATCAGCAAGCAGAAGTGACTGATAAACGTACCTTAATGGAAGAATAAGAAAGGCTAGAGGACAGTACCTCACACAAATCAAGAACCAGAGACAGCCTGGCCTGAAGAGGGTTCTGGTTCATGCACTGGCACCAAGTAGAACATGTTTTCCACTTGCACATATATGATTTTCTAGTAGCGAGTTTTTTTCAACTCCTTTAGTAACTGCTGCACATCCTCAGAAAATGCATGCCTACAAGGTATTAAAACTGTATCATCCTGATGTTAATTAAATTCTTTTCAGGTCTTGTGTGAGCAACACCAGTTTGTGGTGAAGCTTAAGGTAAATGCCCTTTCTCAGACTGAAAAGAAGTGAGAACCACTGTTGCGTGGGCCATAAGGGAGTAAGCACCACAATTTCAGGCAGTCCTTCTGGATCTTCAGAACAACCTTTATATGAGTGGAAATGGGCAAAAGCATACGGGAACATTGCCATCCTTGGGAATTTGAAGGCATCTGTCTTCTAGGTCTGTTTGCAGGGAGTACTGGTGCATAACTTCTTTAGCTGTCTGTTCTGAAAGAAGGCAAACAGATCTACTTGAGATATTTCCCACAGTTGGATCAAATCTTGGAAGACCCCAGGATGAAGTTTCCAATCATGGGAGTCTGTTCTGGCCCAGATGAACATGTTGGCAAACAGAATTTTCCCTGACAGAACATTTGAAGCCTACAGAGCCAAACTGAGCTGAGTTACTGTCTCCAGGACTGTCATAACCAGTCTGCAAAGAGGGTAGAATCTGGTTTATGTACCACATCACTGTGGTGTTGTCTGTCCACACTTGCAGAGTTCCTGGGGACCGTATATGAGTTAAAGTTTCAAAGCATCAATCATTGCCAACATCTTTCTAACATTTATGTACTTCTATCTATATCAAGGGTTCCACAGAGCTTGCACTTTAACTTCTTTTGAAACTGTACCCACTCCAAGTCTGATGGGTCTGTAGTTACAGACTGCATGGGAGTTAGAAGGGAGAGAGGGAGACCAGAACTGCAGGAGATCTGGTATATCCACCAAAAATCTCCTTTTTTACAAATCCCAAAATTGGGATTTGAAAGGGTAAAAGGTGTAGTTGCTGAATCCTGACTGATATGAGGTAACATTGTATTTCCTCATGTGGTGTACGGCCAAAGTCACAGAGACTCTCCATGCTTTGGAACAAAATTCCAAATTATATCAGGCAGAGCCCCTCACTAACACTCTTCAAGAGAAACCTTGACGAGTGGATGGGTAACAGAAAATACACCCCTGGGATCACTTCATTGGCTCTGCTTGACAGAGGCTCAGTTAATTAATCAATGGGGCGGCGAAAGCCGACACACTCTGGCTAGGCTTATAAATGCCCTCGGGCAGATAGTCTAGGACCTACCTATGGACCTATGGGAAGCATGAGACTCATAGATGCCATATATCCCCAAACCATAAATAATTCCCTTGTAGATGTGTAGCTTTGATTGTTGAAAGTAAAGAACTGCTGGAGCATCTGTACATTATCTGAAGGAAGAAAGTTTTTCCCAGGTAGGAATCCAATAGAGATCTTGCCTCCTGCTACAATAAAATAGTTAGAGTTACCACCTATCTCCCTCATAGGACCCACCATTATCGTAGCTTAGGGCAATTAAACTGGCTTAAACTATACAGCAACCTAACATATTCACAATTAAATATAGCACACAAACTCATTCATCACCCAGAGAAACACCCTGCACTACATAACTTATTACTGTCATACTGTTCAGCAAGGAACCTCCGCTCTAGTAACAAATTCTTATTACTTACAAATAAGTCAAATAATGTTCCAGGAGACTTGCTATACTTCCTATATGTTGCTACACTCTGGAATAGCCCTTCCATCCTCAACCCCTTTTCCCATTTTTGCACATGGGGTCGAGGTGTCACTTTAATTATGACAGTCATCTAGAGCCAAGGTTTACATTGACAGTCAACTAGCCCTGGCATGGTAGTTCATCCATAACACACACTCACATCTAAAACCAATTTAGAGTGTCCAATCCACCTGCTGCATGTTTTTGGAATGTGAGAAAGAAACTGGTGCACCCACAGGGAAACCCAGACAAACACAGGGAGGACATGCAGACTCGGTACAGAAGGCACTACAGCAGAGAATGAAACCAGAGAACCTCTTATTGTGAGGAGACAATGCTAGCTGCTGCACCACTGTACTGCCCTATCCCCATACAAACAAAACTGTCCAACAAAGTCAATAGTTTTAAATCACTGCCTACACAACATCTTAACCAATCCTGGTCCAGTACATGTTCATCTCAAGACTAAGACTTTGTGTGCACCATATGACACTCTCCAAACACTCTTTATAAACAGAATATGCTCAACCTCTCACTGAAATGACAACAATTATTTATACGTAACTGCTGCCTGTACAATCAACTAAGCTGCATATGGGCTTTCTCTTTAGTAACTTCCACCTCTGTAAAATCTTATCATATATAAATCTAACTACTGTTTGTGTATAAATGTAAATAGAAATGTGACTGCTTTGTGTTTAACTGGAGCTTAGTATAACGCAATGTAAGCAAATGGAGCTTTTTTCCCCAGGCCTCTGCTGAAAATGGATATAACCCATTTGGGCTTTTCCAGTAAACAAAGACAAACAAACAAACAAACAAAATAAATCTCAGGAATACAGTTCTGTGGTAAAGAATTTGAAAAGATTTCTGAAGGCTGATTTGAACCCCAAGTTTATAAAGATTCTTGACAATTGAAAAAAAAAGAGTCTGCAAATAAAAGAAAATACAATCATTCAAATATGGAAAGACGTAAATGACTTGAAGCTTGCAATAAGCAATGATTGGAGCAATAAACTGTGTGACAGTCTTTGATGCTGTGGAAAGTCCAAAGAGTAAGACAGAGGCTGATAATGCAAACCAGACACAAAAAAAAAAACTAAAATTGCCTGAACCGCTTGCCAATGGGAAGTGTTTTTTAAATATAACAAACACTACTAATGAAGGAACGGAACTCCACTTAACTAAAATTGACTAGAGTTTATTAAAACAAGTAACTTAAAGCCCTTTTCGCCCGGTCCTGTGACTTGAACTTCATCAGATGATCAGTATTCACATGAAAACATTTAAATATTTTTCACCCCCCCCATGTGGCTACATTTTAATACAACACAAATCATTCTCACCCATTAACCCTTAAAATATATGCTATTACTTAAATAACTTAAAACTCTCATGGGATAACCAACGAGCAGGATATAACATTGTTAAAATTGTTAGAAATATTCCTGTAACCAATTTTTATATAATAGAACATAATTCCATACAGTTCCTACAAACTTGTAAACATTTGTAAAAAATGAATATGCCCTTGACATTCAGTATTAATTAATTTTTTATATTGGTTTGAGAGCCACGGTGGTGCAGCGGTTAGTGTTGTCACCTCACATTAAGAGGTTCTCCCGTTTGATTCTCGGCTGGAGAGCCTTCTGTGTGGACTCTGCATGTCCTCCCCACAGTTGAGTGATGACAGGTAGGTGCATGCATGAATGGGTGTGCCTTCTTCGAAGGTTGGGTATCGGGCTGGCAATTCGGCACCATAAAAATCAACTGCCAGTCATTAGCGGACCGGAGTTCTGCTGTGGCGACCCCTAACCAGGAAAAGCCAAAAGACATTAGCTTTGCTTTATATTGGTTTGGTCACAGATTATGTGACAGCATATTCTGGTGTCCATTACTGAGCATATTTTGCAGTTGGAAGTTCATGCAGCTATGTGGATTCCAAACTATCCCATGAGTTCCTCTTTTTTTTTTTTTTTTTTGTAATTAACTAAAAAAACCTGTCTGTCTCTTGCTCCTGACATCCATTGGCAGGCCATTTTCGTGAGTCTGACCTAGACCATTACTTTAAGCTGATTTGTTTTGCTTTTTTTTTTACATTTTTTAATGTATTTTCATGTGTGTATGGTGTGGTTTTCATAGTTTAAAATTTGTTGTTTGCACTGTATAAGGAAATACAATGTTAGAGACTAGAGTGTAGTACTAGTGTGTGTGTTTTTTTCATAAGTAGTATGGTAAAAAAAATCACAGTTGTTGATTAACTGCACTCTGAAATTGTCTACTCGCAGAAATTACTTATGAACATCAATAACTGTTATAACAATGAGGCATTTGCTATTTTGCTAACATTTACAAGTCTGGTCATTATATGACCTGTTTTTATGCTACTCCACTTTTCTGAACTGTGTGGTGTTAGAAGCAGTTTATTTTTATTAAAAAAAATGTATTTTAGTTTTGAACAAGTTCATAGTTTGATACAAGTTAAAATATTAATATAAATAAAACACTATTGTTCTTCTGTTTATTTTGTTTCTTATTTTGTCTGTTCTTCAGTTTGCATTTAAAAGTTAGTATCCCACAATTCCATTGGAGTGGGTGTCATTACATAATTATATACGCAATTTTTATGTAAATCAGCATACAGATTTTTGGCCAGTTGTACCTATTTTTCATGGGTCTTTGTCCAGATTTTTTATGATTGCAGGTTGAGAGGTACAATGCATTTACTGTACTATAGAAATTTAATTTGGCTCCCATTAAAAATCTCTTTCATTATATATAAAGCTTCTGAAAAGGATAAATATTCAATAGAAAAATCTGAGACCACACTTTACTCAAAATTGAAACATTTACATAATTAAGAAATTCTTGAGGTGTGACCCTGCACTTCCTGCACATATGACTTAACATCCATTTCATAAAGACAGGGAACTATTTTCTTGTTCTTGCCTGAGGAAACAAGGCAAAGAAAAACATGAATATGTTCCTTAGCAAATCCCAGTGAATCTTCCCTGTCCAAAGAAATAGTACTAAGAAACTTTGTTTAATCACTATGTTCCTCTTTCTTGGCCAACTCCCTGGAAAAGGGCCAACATACTAGCCCCAGAAACAAGTTCCCTATTCTGGCTAAGTGAAGATGCTTCACCAGCCCCTTCTCCTGAGACCAACAAAAGTGGTTCTCTTTCTTACCTTCTACAGCCACAGATGGCATGGCTGGCCCCTAAGCTTTGATAGCTGCATATAGTTACACTAAGGTGACCAGAAGAAAAAGATGAATTTTCTGGGGAACATGAATCAGCCACAGAAGAATCACCCACCAGTGGCTGAGGTGCAAGAGGATCTGGACTAATATCTAAAGACTTCCTGACAGCCTTTTTCTTCTTCTGAATAAGGGAAGGTTAAACCATGCAGACTGGAAATTACTTCACTGGTAAGCAGAGAAATAGACCTCAAAAGTCAACAGCAGCATCTGCATGAATCAGTAGTCTACAGTAAAGAATGAGTGGATGTAACCTAGCTAATTTCCTTTTTTCTTCATTAACTTATTCCATTTAATTAGAGATTGGCCTTACCCATCCCATGGCTGATAATTATATATTACCCCAAATTAGAATATCTGGTATTATACCATAGATAATCTGAGGGGGACCCATGCATAGGATAAAGCATTTTAGGAACCGGCTCTGTCCATTAGTAGTACAGGGGGTAGTCCTGGGCTACATTTTCTGTTTCCCATCCTTAGATCCAAGTTGTACTTGAATACAGATGGAAATGAACTTTGTTTTATGTAGATGTGGAGTCTGTTGCAGAGCAGCAGTATCCTCTGAGAGATATAACTGTCTCTCCAAACAATTGTTTATGTTGCAGAAAGAAGTGCACATCCCTAGACCAAATATTTTTGATGACATTTGACTTTCTGATGTGCATTAAATCCATCAGTATTGGATCAGAAGATGCCTTGTATGCTAGACACATGTCACCTCTTAGCAGTCTGTAGGTTACTGAGTATAGTGACAGGGCTTTTAGTCGGTCCATATAAAACATGTTGTTTAGGAATTCCTGTGGGTGTTCCATTTGTTGCATATGTCTGGACAGATACATCCTAAAGGGAGTGATGCAGTGGTGCAGCAGTTAACATTACCTCACAGCAAGAGGTTCTCCAGTTCGATTCTCAGCTGGGGTGTCTTCTGTGCAGAGTTTGCATGTTCTCCCTCCATTCATGTGGGTTTCCTCCAGGTACTTCGGTTTCCTCTCACATTCTAAAGACATGTGTCTGGAGCGATTCTCCCTGGGCCTCCTCTGAAAATAGGCTCTGTCCTAGTTGGACTTTCTCGGTCAACAAATGTTAAATAAATAAAATTAATAAATTATATTCAATGATTAGCTTAACTATGGCTGTGTAAAGTGGGACAATGACATCCCTAGATCTAAATACAATCTATTTGTTTATAAGCAGTGCAATACAGAAGGACCTTTTTACAAAAATGGATGTATGTTGATCAAAAGTTAGGTCACTGTCCACATTTGTTCCCAAATACTGAACTGGCAAAATTTTCTAACAACTGTTACCAGTCCATGTTATTTGGCATGTTGTTGCCCTGTCTTTTTTACCTCTTTTTCAAAACAGCCTTTAAATAACAGCATTCATTTTGAATGGCATATGTTTTTGCTTTAGCTTGTTACACAGATTTTCTTTAAGTATATTCACTGATGACCCTCTCTGTATCAGCCTTCTTATCTCTTTATAATATGTTTACTGCATTCACTATATTGGCATTTGCATTTACATTGCATGTGCATTTGAAGTCTTACTGTCTTCTTTTCCAGCACATGTGTATTCATAGGTTCATAAGTCGGTACTAGGCTACTGGCCCTAAGGCCTATGCAAGCCTAGCCATAAAAATTTCTTGGAAATTTTTTCCCACAATATTTACTTCTCTGGACCCCTGTCTAGCAGGGCGACTGACATGATCCCCGGGGTGAATTTCCTATCTCCCATCCAATCATCAAGGTTCCTTTTGAAGAGGGCCAATGAGGCGCTCTGCTTGACATGTATGGGCAGTCTATTCCAGAGTATGGGGAGTCTCTGGGTCAGGAACCTATCCCTCCAGCATGTTTTGTTCATTGTGATGATAAGGTTTAGATCCCTGGAGTGTGTGGCTCTGAGGGATTAGGATTTCTTTAAGTGGAGCATGTCCAACAGCTCAGGGTTTGACATGGCTTTCTATGTTAAGCAGAGATCGCCTCTGAGTAGACGATATGCCACAGAGTAGAGCTGGAGTTTTTTTTAGACGGTCAGCATATGGCATCTGCTTTAGGCCTGTAATTCTTTTAGTGAGATATTTCTGTGGCCTTTCCAGCTGTTGCAGATGTCTTGTGAGGTATATACCAAATGGGGCATTATACTCTATAATGGGTAGAGTTACCACCTGTCCCACTTTGTGAGGGACAGTCCCTCTTTGGGCAGTTGTGTCCTGCAAAAAAATTGAAAAAATGTCAAATGTCCTGAGATTTTAAGACGAAATTATTTTCTATATTTTGTGTAATAGTTGCATAAACCAATTATTCTGCATCTGAAACACCTAAATGTTATAAGAAACAGAATAAGCAACTAAAATGCTACAAGAATAAGCTTTTATTTAGGCAAAAAAGTGAAGTTCTGTCCTTTGTGCTGGCCGTAGGTATGTTTCGCCCTTCCAAATCTGATGTCTGTACCAAAAATTTCCCACTTTGGGCATTTGAAAAGGTGGCAACCCTATGGGTCTAATGAGGGATGAGTACAGTGGGATAATGACCTCCTTTTTTCTGTATGTAAAGCCCTTAGTGATGAGGTGTGCCACATAAAAGGATTTCCTGACTGTTGTGGCGATGTGGTTATCGAAAGTGAGACCACTGTCCACTTGTGTCCCTAAGTCTCTCATCACACTTTCGATGTTTAGTGTCCTGCTATTTGCTTTGTTTCATCTTTATCAATGATACTCTGTCTTGCTGGAATTCTCTCTCTCTCTCTCTCTTTTATTCAGTCACTGAAGTTTGTTTCCTCTGTATCATTACCCATGTCTTTTATTTTTGTTTTTTGCATACTGCAGCAAAATGATTGCTCCTTGTAGTTTGCACACAGTTTACTAATGCTGGGATCTTCCCCTTATGACAGTACCATTCACAATAGTATCTTAATTGGCTTGTATGCATTCTCTTCTTCTATTTCATTATTTTTTTCTTTACATCCATTGACTTTGTTTGTCCCAAATTTCTGAAATGCCAAGAGATCTGGCAAAGTCTAACAGTTGATTTAATTCTCTCAGTTTCAATTGAGTGGCCCCTTTATTTATTTTCCAGTGTAATTCCTACTCATCATTTATGGTGAGAAGGACCCCCCCCCACTTTTTCTGTCTGCTTAACATTTTCCTTAAACTCACCATCCCCCAATTACATTGCATTGTAAAACCAACCAGCATTCTCCAAGGACAGAAGACATGTATGTTAAGTGTTATATCCTAATAGCCTAGCAGTTAGTAAATATGTAGTGATACTATCTGCTAATGTGTTGCAGGTAACAGTATTCGCTAATATGTTGTGAAAAAGACATATTGCAACACTTAGATATTTTGTGAGTGTGTTAATATTCTGAAGACAATTTGCGTATCTACTTGCACATACAGCGTTGGTCATATTTCTTTTACAGTAAGCATTACCATTTTTTTGCTGTTCTACCTAAACAGTTTGTAAAGCCTCCCTCCATTATTATTGTTTTACTGTCTGTAATATGAGCATCATATGGCAGTAATATGATGTTGCAAATAACTGTTATATCCGCTGCTTGTTTTTCATTTAATGTGAAGCTGTGCCATATCTAAGTGGAGTATTTGTCAGGTCTAAGTTGCTTAATGCTGCTGAGTTGTCTGTCAGTGATATCAGAAGGCACATTATTAACAATTAGCATACTGGGGTGACATTTAGCAGTTCAGTGAGGTCTTATAACAAATGTCTTTGAGAAGTATTTATAGATTGCTACAGTTTACCTATTCAACTGACATTTTCATTTTAGTTTATAGAACAAATGTTAAAGCCAAATTGTTTACTGGCAGAAATAAATAAGCATGTATTGCATCAGGCAAGAATTACTTTTGTGGCTATAGCCATGAGACAATAGATTATAACTGTATTTCACAAGAACAAGATTTACAGAATTACAGAAATAAATGAAATAAATTAGCCAACATCATGTTACAAACCTCTGACTTCAGTATGAGCAAGCACCGTCATTTTGTGAAATGAAACTATATTTTCCCTCTTCCTTCTCATTAAAGAAAATAGTCATAATAATGTATGAGAAGCCATATGCCAAAGCAGCACAAAAGGAATATAGCTGGGTCGGCATCTTAGACTGAGGATGTATTTTGATTATACTAAAAGGAAGATTCATTTTCTTTAAAAAAATTACTATACTGCAAGCCAACATTGGCAGCTCGAGAGATATAGGGTCAGAGGTGTCTGCGCATCATTTTGTCGGTGGGTATTTCTTGTATTTTGATACAGCTCTGATACTATACATTTTAACTTCCGTATTTGCATACGTGCTCTGGTGTGTTTTTCTGTGCATTTTTTTTCCAATTCTGATTTATTGTATGTTTATATCATTTCTTTAGTTAAGAATTTGTGCAATCTTATTGTACAATAGCCCCTAAATTAAAGTTATTCTAAAAAGAGAATCCAAACAGGTACACTATCATTGCATTTATTTTCAATGTGTTAATGAATGATTTAAGGGTATTTTGCTTTATTTTTCTGACTTAATTATGATGACACTAGCTGTCTATGGGTATTGTGGTTGTCTTTCACTGTTTTGTTGTATTAGCATTGCTTACATTCCACCAGGTTAACCTGCATTTGGAATCTGAACAGGGCTACGTACTTTTTATGGGGACTATATTAGTACTTTAAATGGAACAACTTTCTATGGCATCCAAATCCAAGGAAGCCACTTACAGATATTTGTCATCATAGCAGAATGGGGAAAACCTGGACTCATATCATTTAGCTTATCTTATTAAAATTGTTATATACTGGTTGGATGCATCTTATTCCATAAACTAGAAAATGATACTTAAAAACAATTTTTACTGAAGAAACTTTGACGTTTTGGGGGATTTCTAATTTCTATTCGTCTCCTGGAAGGTCAAATAGTATATTATTGCTTATAAGTGGTCAAACATCCTGGTCAGTGACCATTCAAGATAACAACAAAAACACTGAAGTGAAATGTTAAAAGAGACAGCGAGGTGGTGCCAGAGGCTGTGTACTACAATAGGGTAAAGAATATTTTTGCAACTACTGCTGTTTTACTGCTCATTGGTTTAATGCTAAAATTAGTAGAAGTTGGAAGGCAATGTTAGTGGTTCAGATCCTGTCAGAATTATTTCATTTTTATTTTCATTACTGCCAGCACCTGGACCCATAGACCCATTCAATAAAATGATACCAAGGACAGGACTTTGCGCTCCTGAGGGATGGAACTGTATACTGCTGACAGACCTGTTGCTGCATTCCTTTTATTTATTTATTTAATTATTTTGGTTAGGGGTGAGGTGTGTATTTTCTGTATATGTACATTCTGTATTTGAATATTTATTTACAAATTCCTCTAGCCATTATTTTGAATGTTCACTGATTAGGCCATTTGATTAACTGTGTCCAATTTATATGCCACTTGGCATCGTATATACAGATTAAAAGTTAGGTTTCCCATTGCAACTCATTCTTTCAAAGAAGTTAATAATAAAATATTATAGGTCCTGAGTATTTATTTATATTTTATATCCTCACATCTACATGTTCACATTTTTTAAATAAAATATTAATTTTCAGAACTTTATACATAGATATCCAGTCCTTAAAAATGGTCCTTTTCAATATCCCCAGCTTATCTTATGCCAAGCTTCATTAAAGGTTCTAATACAATGAAAATATATAGACTACAAATAAATTCTTTAATTTACTGGTTTGATCACTAAAAAAGAACAGTTGTTCTCCCATCAAATGGAATCATTTGCAAACGTAATCTAGACTTAGAAGGTTGGCTAATTATTCAATGTATTAGACAATTATAATCATTAAATTGCAGAGCATGACAGAAGAAGAAACTACATAACCCAGATTGTTAAACTATAATAAGTTAATATTGATAAACAAGAAATCATCACAATCAGTCTTATATTACTCTATAAAACAAATACAACAAAATACATTCAAATTAATTAAACTGAGCTAGCTACCCAAATTATATTGTCATTGGTAAGACATTGATATGAATGTCAGCTAACAAGAGTATTATCTTCCTTATTTTGAAAGGATTTATTCATAAAATGTCCCCATGATTTAGCAAGCAGCCATGCAGGAATAAGTTATTCCTGCACAGCAGGGACCGCTCCTCTGCAGCACGGCAGCGCGTCATGCATATTTATGAAGGCATGCTTCTGTGCTGTAAAACAGACACTGTTCTGTGTATGAGTGCAGGGGGTGTGTCTGAGAGCAGAGCTCTCACAATACATGTGCACCCTGCACTCCAGAATTGCCATTCAGCAATTCAAATGAGCGAGAATGCTCGTAACACCCCGAACCCATCAGGGTAAGAAATATGGATAAAGTCATAAGGGACAAGCGTCCCTACCAAGCCATAATAAAGTTGCTAGAATAACAGGTTTAACATAAGCATATAGAGCACACCTCCCAACTTGTCAGAGTAAGGAATCTGGACAAAGCCATAAGGGACAGTCATCCCATAAAGCAGAAAGTTGATAGAATAACAGGTTTAGAATTAGCAGGGATATTCAGAAGGGTACAAAGAAAAAAACACAACAAAGATTTTTTTTTTAATAAACGCGATAAAGTTTAAGCATAGCTACACAGGTGTGCCCATTGCTTAGCTATGCTTAGTCCAGCTTAGACAGCAAAAGAAGTTAAATAGCAAGAGACACCCAATGTAAGCAATGCTACAATAGTGTAGTGGTTAGAGCATACGCTTTGCAAGCAGCCATTCCTGATTTGAGCCCCACTGTAACCAATGTGCATTTTACATGTGAAAGCAGTATATAAACATTTATTTTTATAATTAGCTACGAAATAACATAATATTTGTTAACCAGAGTACTGTAGTAGGTCCAGATGTGAGGTGTCAGTGTAATAAAGTTGTGAAACCCCCATATAAACACAAGTGCCCCATACAGTATAGTCACACATGAATTAATGTAATGAAAGTATATTGAGGGATGTCAGGGACTGTAAACAGATTTCTAATATGTAATGAATGATGAATGAATCCTGTACAGCAGATAGTGTATAAAATAAAAAATAAGCAATGCTAAGCATTGCACAGCTCTGCTTACCAGGTGTAAGCATTGTGCAAATATGACAGCTAAGCAATGAGTAGCCCAGCTAAGTGGATTTGCCCATTGGTAAGCAATGCTGAACCTGCCCCTTTAAGCACTGCAAACCTTAGCTAAGCAGGTTTGCCCGTTGCTTAGCTTAGCTCAGCATATTCAAAACTGTCCAATCACAGCAAAGGATGGGAAATCAGCTGTATTTAAATTCCACAGGTGGGAATATAGCTCATAACTAGTTTCAGCTTCCCAGAGTAGGCAGTATGGCAGGAGTTGGTGAGGGCATGCACTTTTGGGACAGTGCTGGGGCATACAGGAGTCCAAGGTCATGGTAGGACTCCTGGTAAAGAACCATGATGAGAGACTGCTGCAGGGCCAGTGCCAGGGCCAGGGCTCCCAATATAAAGCAGAAGCCTGGGACCGTCTTGCCCACGATCTCGCTAGTGCCACTGGTATCTCTCGGACTGGTGAGGAGGTCCGGCACCACTATGCTGACTTGAAGCAGAGAAAGAGGGAGGTCTTGGACCAGTGGGTCCAAGAAGCAAGGCAGAGGGGTGATATCCCAGCATCATGTAAGTATTCATATCAAGAACTGTTTACTAAAGTCCAGCCTGTGTATGTGATGGATATGTATGCCTAAATATTTCTCTATTCCCTTTACAGTTGCAGCTGAGCGGGCTGTGAATCAAGAAGCCCATGCTAGCAGGCTGCAAAGGCTGCATCTCAAGGCTGGTGAGTAACAATCCTGCTTGTAGTTGTCATACCAAATAAATATAAAGTAGTAGAAAGTCACCTGGCAGTATAAAAACTGTGTATGGGTTGTACTGAATAAACCAGTCAATATGACAGTAATAGTCCTATATAGGTCATATTTCAATAAAACTGTAACTGCCTAGCAATAAAGTTCTAAATCCTGGACTGGTTGTGTTTACTCTGGTATTGTAGGGCATTTAGTGTTGCAGTCTCTGAATAGTAATGTTGTGTTAAGCAGTGTTACCCACACTGTGCTACATAACAAATATGTCTAGGAATGTCTGTATAAGACTGTTATAAGAACAAGGTCTGATTGTACAAACAAGAGAGACTTAGACATAAAACACTGAAAGAACAGACAGTAGTTTCTAAATAGCTCACTCTGATGAAACTCAAATTGTTGTATTTTAGCACACACAGTCATGGTTTGAATCCTGGGAGTAGTAGTAGTAAGTTGTATGCATAATTATGCCTCTCAATTGTACAGATTTTTGTACAATGTCCAGATAATTGGCTCATATTTTAGGCCTGTTCCTCTGTCTCCCTGGCAAATCACTGGGATGATCCCAGAATTTTAGTCACTAAATAATGACATACATTTGATTTTCAGACCTCATATCCTTCAGAAAATATATATTAAAACAAATCTAGCAATTGTCTAAACATTTATAAGAGCAATATTCAAAATATGTCCTAATTTCTACCCCCATGTTGTCAAGCTTTGTCCAGATGTTGTGCATTAAGAGATCGAGATAAATCATACCTCTCAACTGTACATATTTTCCCAGAATGTCCAAATATTTGGCTCATATTTTTGGCATGTTCCTCTTTTTTTTTCCTGGGAAATCAGTGGGATGATCTCAGGATTGTAGTCACCGAATAATGACATACATTTGAGTGTCAGACTTCAAATCCTTCAGAAAATGTTTATTAAAACAAATCCTGTTACTCTAGCAACTGTCTAAAAATGTATAAGAGCAATATTCAAAATATGTCCTAATTTGTACACCCATGTTGTCAAGCTTTGTCCAGATGTTGTGCATTAAGGGATTGAGAGTTATATGCAAAATAGCAACTAGGAATCTGGGAATATGTGTAGAAACAGTCAGGTAATGTTAACAGACATTCCCTCCACAGGTCTACCAGGTAAGACAAGTAGAATTTAGATATAAGACAGTTGACGTATACACTGTGTACAAACATACCACTGTCCAAACCAAGGCCATAGGGTATTGTAATAATACCTGTACAGCAATGATCATTAATGTTGCGAGTACTGCAAGGATATATAAGCTGTTAATTGACATCCCCCCACCATATATACAACAATAATCTAAACACACAAATCAATGGATATGTTTGCACCAAACCAACTGTTGGGACATATGTCCTATTGTTCAATAAATATTTAAATGTGTTTCTATTGATGTTCCATGTTGAAATACTTTCATTGGTGGCCTGTTGCTATCAGTGTAACCTGCATGCCATTGTAATGACCACTGTGGTTCCATATATGCATGTGTTCTGTTTGCTATGCAACCGTTCCAAATCTGGTATTTTAGGTTAATGGGAATATCTATGCATGCTGTTATAACTAATCCTGGAGTGTGTTGACTATTACTAATCCACATATGTTCTAAAACTGCAACACCATAGCAGGTTTGGGAAGGCAGGTCTCCAGATGACCCACCTCTCCCACCTCATCTGCTCATGGCAACAGGGTCCAACACATCTGGGTCTCACCCCCAGGACCTCCTCTTCTGCTGGTCCTGCACCACTTTTGGGTGGAACTTCCTCAGGGGATGGGGCTCGTCCCCCCGGGGAGTGAGCATGGACAGGATCCTGTAACATGAAATCAGGTCCAGGGTCTGGTGCGTAGGGAGCTCTGCAGAGAATTGGGAGATCTGCTATGCCAGCTTGAGGGCCACATGGCGCAATTAGAGGGTCAGCCTGTCCCTCCTGCTCAGCCCCCAGCACAGGCATCTTCTGGACCGTGAAGGTGCAGTGGTGACTACCCATAGGTGGGGACCTCAGTCCCACTGTTACCATTTAAGGGCTCATGGGCTTCTGATTTGCAAACACCCCACCCATCCAAGGTGTTTACCTCCCCACATGTGTCATATACCACCCCTGTATGCTGTTTTGCCTGTCTTGTCTGTCTTCTGACCCAACCTACCTCCCCAAATATACCTACTATCATTCCCCAACATCCCATTCTCATCTTAAAAAAAAGGACAATCTGTTCCCAAAAAAAAAATTTCTCTGCATACATAATTGCCCATTTCTCACATGTGTCCAATGGACACATGGAATCTGGTCTAAATGGCTTCACAACACATTATTGTTGTCCTCACCCCTCTCTCATGGGTTTGAGTGTCTAAATATACCTCCAAATTCAGTATATATGCACAGTACAAGAAATGGACAGCTATGGACTTTCCCCACACCCATCCCGCACATCCCTAGCTACTTTTCCTATTGTCTTTCCCTCTTTGTGCCCCATTTTTCACCACTTTCCTATCGCCTCTTTTTTCTTTTCTTTTAAAGAAATTAGCACAGGGGTAAGTGGGATTGTAAGCAATGTTAACTGCCAGTTAAATATGCTTATAGAAAGTTACCGGAAAAATGCTTAATTTGTGTAGGCATTGCTTAGCGCCATGCAAACAGGCTAAATCCCAATTACTACTGCTTAAAAGTGCTTACTCCCTCTTACCCCATGCTAATTTCTTTAAAAGTAAAGAAAAAAGGGGTGATAAGAAAGTTGTGAAAAAGGGTCACAAAGAGGGAAAGACAATAGGGAAAGCAGCTATCTAAACCAACAGCTGTGTATATATACTGAATTGAGGTATATTTGGACACTCAAACCCCTGAAAGAGGGGTGAAGACAACAATAATGTGTTGTGAAACCAGTTAGACCAGATTACATGTGTCCAGTGGACACGTGTGTGAAATGGACAGTTATGTATGGGGCAAAATTCTTTTGAGGGAACAGATTGCCCCTTTTTTTTTTAAGGTGAGAGAGGGTTGTTGGGGAAAGATAGTAGGTATATTTGGGGAGGTAGGTTGAGTCGGAAGACAGACAAGACAGACAAGACAGCATACAGGAGTGGTATACGACACATGTGGGGGGTAAACACCTTGGAAGGGGAGGTGTGTTTCGAAATCGGAAGCTCATGAGCCCCTAAAAGGAAACAGTGGGACTGAGGTGCCCACTCATGGGCAGTGACCACTGCACCTTCATGGCCACAACAGTGGTTGTGCTGGGGGCTGAGCAGGAGGGGCAGCCTGACCCTCTAATTGCACCAGGCAGCCCTCAAGCTGGCATAGCAGATCTCCAAACTCCCTTCGGAGCTCGCTACGCACCAATCCCCGGACCTGAATTTGGGTGACAGGATCCTGTCCGTGTCTGCTTCCAGGGGTGGGACGAGACCCATCCCCTGAGGTAGTTCCACCCAAAGGTGGTGCAGGACCAGTGGATGAGGAGGTCCCAGGGTGGTTCCCAGACATGTTGTGGCCCAGTGACATGGCCAGATGAAGTGGGAGAGGTGGGTCCGCTGGGACTGGCCTTCCCAAACATGCTATGATGTTGCAGTTTTAGAACTATTGTGGGTTAGTAATAGTCAATACAATCCAGGATTAGTTATAACAGCATGCATATATATTCCCATTAACCCAAAACACCAGATTTAGAACAGTTGCACAGCAAACACAATGAATGCAGATATGGAACCACAGTGGCCATTACAATGGCAGGCAGGTCACATTGATAGCAACAGGCCACCGATGATAGTGTTTCAACATGGAACATTAATAGAAACACATTTCAATGTTTGTTGAACAATAGGCAGTGTAGTAATGAAAAAAATGTGCATAATATCTAGTATTCTGGGTTTGTACTGTTAATGTGCTGAAATGCTGCTCCCACCCTGTACCAGTGCCACAGGTGTGGCTACTGACATTACGTCTCTCACACAACTATGTAGGTCGCTCTGGTATACAACTGGGGCAGCAGCCTGTAGCTGGTGAGTATGGAGTTGTTTTGTTCAGGTTTGCCACTACACCAGCTATGTTATGGCCATGCTATTTGGTATGCTTACATTTAACACACCTACCCATAATGCATGTTGTACATGTTCACTTATTGTTGCTTGCAAATGCACTGCATCACAGTGGTCACCAAGGTGGTATATCTGAACGGTATGTAAGAGTTCTGCAGTATACCTAAGAACCTGTCAGTGCAAGTTGTGCGGACAGAGATGAACATAATGGTGGGACAAATGGCCTACAGTAGGGACATGTCTGAAACATTGCGCTCATACAGTGGCTACAACACTGTATACACCACTATTACAATAGCAACTGTTCCTGATCTAAACAACCGCAAATCAGAATACCACATTCCACACCTTTTACAACCTATAATGTGATCCTAACATAAGCAATGAATGTGTAATATGGAATCCTATGTTAGGACAACAAATATGGGGAATACATACCTTAACAAACACTGGAAGCATATGTGTGCACACACACCAAATAACATATTGTGGAAGCAGCTTGTGAGATACTGATAGCATTCACTCTTCTTGAGTACACACCTTCCATCAAGTACAGGACCTCAGAGTCACACCAAGTGATGGTCTGCTGTCCAAGAAGTATGTCCATGACATTTGACCACTCACCATCAACAGAGGCAGCCGTGGTTGCACGCATCTTACAAACCATGGAATGGATCCCATATCCAAAAGGTAGCACTCAGGAGTGGGAGAAGTAGCCTTATCTCACCATTGCATATACCATGGCAAACAGGGCAGACAATCATGTATGTGTGTATGAAGTATGGGAAAACATTAATGTAGAAAATAAACAGTTGCCCATCCAAGACAGATGACAACACATGTTGCAAATTTGTCATGAAGGCTGCCCAGAAACATACAGCAGCACTGAAGGACTTGCAGGAATGTCTAGCAAGTACTGCCTGTGCAGTACCTGTGTCAACAATCACCTGGAATCTGCATACATGTGGCCTATGGGTTAGGGTAATCAGATGGAAGAGTTGTTCCACAGGAAACATCATCTAGGGCTCTCTACAGGTAGCATACACATAACAACAAGTATCCCAAAAGCATGTGTTGCAATGTGTAATGGTGTACTGAGACCAAGGCTGAAACCTACAGACAGTATTAATAAAGATACATGCGGTGTACAAGCAACACCTCACTCCACCTCAGGCCCACCATCCCCATTTTTACCTTGCTGGTGCCAGTAGACACCTTTATGTTTGCTGTACATTATCAAGAACTAGGCCAGTAGACATGGTGTTCTGAATTTGAAACACTGCAAAATAACGTGTGGTCCATAGTTGTCAAGCATCTGCAATGAGGCTGAAGATGGGGGGGGGTGTTATCCTGAAACACAATAGTAAACTGAAGCATACATCCAAAGCTCCCTATAAATGGCTGTATCTGAACACAGTCAAAGTCATGAATTGTGCCAGATATATCCCCTTACTCCACAACAATAGTGAAGGCACTGTGTGACCTCCAAGGGCTGTGCACATGAGCTGACCTTGCAATCTGGCAGAGTTTAGGGAAATTTGTAGGGTGGAGTGACCAAATAATGGCAAGTAAGGATGGGCCATGCTAGTATAGCCCCTCCTGGAATAGTGACTGCTGTAGTTCACTTAAAAGGTACTACAACAAACCATTGTGTTCAGGGTGTGCACACTTATGCAACCCACATATTGTATGCATCTCATTCAGCATCTGCATGACTAACACATTTGTTTGATACTACATTTGATTGCACAGGTCATATGTCACATATCAGGTGTGTAATGGTAACATATGCAGTACTGTGGCCCAATGCATATCATGGAAGAGGCTGGCATGTTAACAAGGGTGTGTACACTCCTCATATCCACATTAAGCTTTGAAGGCTGTCAGTGTAATTGGATTTTATTGCTCATACATCCACTGCTGATGATGAGATCTGCAAATCAGAGGTCAGGCATTAACTATTGACATCAGTCCTCATATCATCCCAGGTATGTGTCAGACAAACACATAGGGGCTTTGAGCAACAGAGGAAACATAACTGCCACACATATACACATTCAGCAATGGTGTGTGCACTCGGAAGGTATGGTGCACAGCACATGCCAGGGTGCTGTACAAGTGCACAGCAATAGTGTGTACATGAGTGCAGTGTGTTCCAGGGGAAAAGGCATCACCTACTAACACAACTCATGCATCACAAAGATGTATAATGTTGGTAACAAGGATTGAGTATAGCTCCAGTGCATGCTGTTGAGTGCCATATGTCATGCATGTTGACTGTTGGTGAATGAGAGGTCTGTGTAATATCTTTGTGCCACCTCACCTGCAAGTGTGTGCGTGTGTGTGTGTGTGTGTGTGTGTGTGTGTGTGTGTGTGTGTGTGTGTGTGTGTGTGTGTGTGTAGAGGTAAACAATAATGTACAGGTCTTAAATCACATTTTTTTGTTTTCTCCTCACAGGTGGCGAGGTGGATTAGGGTCCTTCCTGCAGGCAAACTGATGTTAGTGTCCATACAGACTCTGACAATGATGATAGGCATAGTGGGGTGCAGGCAGGGTTGTCAGGGGCTGAAGCTGTGCCATTGGTTGGCATTCCATTTTTATCCACCCCATCCTTGCACACAGTCACAATGCCCATACATACCCCATTACCAGTCCAGTGGCCATAGATGAGGGACAGTTTACAGGTGGTGGCATGGGACAGGACAGTGTGAGGCCTAAGGCAAGGCTGTCTGTACACAGCAACCATAGCTGGATGACCAGCGAGGTACCACACAGGCAGATGTACAGGGGTGCTCATAGGAGGGCTGCTAGCCATCATGCCCCTGGCAGAAGTGCCACAGCAGGTGTCACCAGATGCATGTTTCAGGCTGTCATGGAGGCACAGGCATGTATGGAACGTTATACCAAACAGAGTCGGAGGCTCCAGAGGGCTACTCATTCTGCTGTATTTGATAGCATCCGTGATCTTGCAGGTACCCACCATTATTTTGCAGAGGTCTTGTATAGACAGTTGAGTGACATGGTGGGAATCCTCGACCATGTGGTGTTTTCTTGACCATGTGGTGTTTGTGTTGGAGCATGTGGTGGGAGCAGGGCATCATCCAAGTGGACGTAGGTCAGCAACACCAACAGATGGAGGTCTACATGGATGTGCAACTACTCACAGCCACTCCCATAGTGGCAGTACCAGCACCAGCTCTGCATGTGGGTGCTGACCACACCACAATGCAGCAGGCCACGTGCATGTGGTCCTGGCTGGTCTCAACAGGGATGGGGATCCAGTGGACAATTGTCATCATCAGGGATGAGTACCATATCTGGGCTTCTACATGCTAACATGGTTCTGATGCACAGGGTGACTGTACTAAGGTTTAGCAATGTCATGCTTTTTAATGTGTTTTCAACTGGAATGTTTAATGCTTTCATGTCAGGGTGAGGAGCTGTCCAGCCATGATGCATTATAGCTGTTATTAACACTGACTGATTGTGGTCTCCATAATGTATTCTGTTTGTGTTGCGCAGTATAACAACACACTAAGTTGGGGATAGACACAATAATAACTCCAATATGGGTGGCTGTGCCCACAACAACCACATCCAACTGTATATACCAACTCCAGTATTGCTGAACAGCTGTATAGTGGGGAAGAGGGCATTTACACATCAACTAATAGTTTTGATGGAATGAATTTCCACAAGATGATTCCTTTGAAATGTTACCTTTTGTCAGCTCATTCTCAGACAAATGATCTCCTGGGACATATCATTTCTGCAAACTAAAGTAGATCCCTTCACATACACACACACTTACTTTGCAGCACTGATAGTATAACCCCTACCTAAGTACATATTGCTACTAATGTGTTTGGCCTTAATTGCACACACCACAGAGCTTTTAGGATGAGGTGTGTCCCAAATTTCCTGTTAAGT
>NC_056732.1:1742397310-1742444810 GCF_019279795.1 Protopterus annectens | reverse complement strand
TAATGGTTGTCTATATATAAATGTATGTCTTGTATTGTCTACAACAACTTCTACTGTGTTTGATGACTGTTGGCCTTGTAATGTGACACTGGGACATATAGGTCCTTGATATGAAAATGAAGCAAAATCCACCCTGCAATGGATAATGTTATTTACACAATCACACCAACACCAACCTAGGATACTGATGACCCACCCAGACTTGCCCATACTAAGTTTCAGACCCCTACCTAGCTATGTACTGGTATTATAGTGTTAAGCAGTTATCGCAAGTGCCACAGCAGTTATATGTTGGAGAGGTGTCTAAAGGTATCTTTGAAGGTGAGTGACATCAGCTGCAGTGCTCAAAGGAGGGGTGAGGGAAGTGCAGTAAGTGTGAATGACCACAAAAGCAGGTGTCAACAAAGACTCATATACTCTCACACACAGACACGCACATTTTCACAGTTGCCAGGACAAGGATAAGAACTCCTACCCAACTAGCTTGCTACACTATGGTATTACGTGGTTATCACAAGCACCACCCCATTTATATGTTGAAGAACTGTCCAAAGGCATCATTGAAGGTGAGTGACATCAGCTGCAGTGCTCAAATGAGGGGTTAGAGAAGTGCAGTAAGTGTGAATGACCACAAAAGCAGGTGTCAACAAAGACTCACACACAAACACACACATTTTCACAGTTGCCAGGACCAGGATTAGAACTCCTACCTAACTAGTTTGCTACATTATGGTATTACGCAGTTATCGCAAGCATCATGGAGTGTATAGAACTGACACTTGGCCAAAGGGTTATTTCAAGGTGATGGACATCAGCAGGAGTGGCAACATAGGCAATGGGAAGTGCAGTATGTGTAAATGGGCCATCAATCATGCCTCTGGAAACACACACACACACACACACACACACACACACACACACACACACACACACACACACACAGAAACACACACAGACACTCAGTCACACACAACTTCACATTTGACGGGACTGAGTACACAAATGCTACATGAATACTGTTTTATACTATTGTGTTACACAGTTATCACAAGCACCACAGACACTATAGGACTGAGGGCTACCACAAGGAATGTCTACAGTAATTGACATCTGCACATCATGTGATATCGGCCAATTGGATGTGTAGTGGATGGGACAGGCCTTATAATGGAATATTACCTGTCCCTGTCTGTCTCTCTCTTCCCCACATCTCTCTGTGTGTATGTTTGACCTATTATAGTGTGTTGGCCTTGGATATGTGTGAGTATTCCTATCCACTGTGTGTGTGAAGCATAAATGGTGTACATATTGATGCGTGTGCACAGACATCTGCGAATGACAGACATGTATAGTCCACTGTGTGGTCAGACATGGGCTTCATTTCTCTAAGTGTAGGAGCATGCCCAGTATGACCTTCTGTACTGAGTGTGTGAATCCATTTCAGGTAGGGTTATAGTCCAGTCCAGTGTTTGGTGTTCTCAACCTACAGATAGCAACCTGTTTATGCAGGATATCTGTAGATAGGTTGACAATATGGAGTCACAATGGGTGACAGATAGAGGATACTGTAACTATTGCTGTCTGTGCTGCTTGTGTTACATGGTTGGTGTAGGCAGAGATACAGACATATGTACTGTTTTACACTGTGATGTATTATGTCATCGACTACTGACAGATATAAATTATTTGCTTACAGTCATTTACTGGGAAATGCAAGATGAATGAAGCTGAGTCCAGTACTGTGGTCCGCAGTCTGCACATTCTTGCACACTCCTGCCATTCTGGAGGGGTAGCTACAGACACTTGCAGATGGGTCTGTGTAAATGGTCCTGCCTCTAGAAACACACACACACACACACACACACACACACACACACACACACACACACACACACAGAAACACACACACTCAGTCACACACAACTTCACATTTGACAGGACTGAGTACACAAATGCTACATGAATACTGTTTTATACTATTGTGTTACACAGTTATCACAAGCACCACAGACACTATAGGACTGAGGGCTACCACAAGGAATGTCTACAGTGATTGACATCTGCACATCATGTGATATCGGCCAATTGGATGTGTAGTGGGTGGGACAGGCCTTATAATGGAATATTATCTGTCCCTGTCTGTCTCTCTCTTCCCCACATCTCTCTGTGTGTATGTTTGACCTATTATAGTGTGTTGGCCTTGGATATGTGTGAGTATTCCTATCCAATGTGTGTGTGAAGCATAAATGGTGTACATATTGATGTGTGTGCACAGACATCTGCGAATGACAGACATGTATAGTCCACTGTGTGGTCAGACATGGGCTTCATTTCTCTAAGTGTAGGAGCATGCCCAGTATGACCTTCTGTACTGAGTGTGTGAATCCATTTCAGGTAGGGTTATAGTCCAGTCCAGTGTTTGGTGTTCTCAACCTACAGATAGCAACCTGTTTCTGCAGGATATCTGTAGATAGGTTGACAATATGGAGTCACAATGGGTGACAGATAGAGGATACTGTAACTATTGCTGCCTGTGCTGCTTGTGTTACATGGTTGGTGTAGGCAGAGATACAGACATATGTACTGTTTTACACTGTGATGTATTATGTCATCGACTACTGACAGATATAAATTATTTGCTTACAGTCATTTACTGGGAAATGCAAGATGAATGAAGCTGAGTCCAGTACTGTGGTCCGCAGTCTGCACATTCTTGCACACTCCTGCCATTCTGGAGGGGTAGCTACAGACACTTGAGGATGGGTCTGTGTAAATGGTCCTGCCTCTGGAAACACACACACACACACACACACACACACACACACACACACACACACACACACACACAGAAACACACACACTCAGTCACACACAACTTCACATTTGACAGGACTGAGTACACAAATGCTACATGAATACTGTTTTATACTATTGTGTTACACAGTTATCACAAGCACCACAGACACTATAGGACTGAGGGCTACCACAAGGAATGTCTACAGTGATTGACATCTGCACATCATATATCAGCCAATTGGATGTGTAGTGGGTAGGACAGGCCTTATAATGGAATATTATCTGTCCCTGTCTGTCTCTCTCTTCCCCACATCTCTCTGTGTGTATGTTGGACCTATTAAGTGTGTTGGCCTTGGATATGTGTGAGTATTCCTATCCAATGCGTGTGTGAAGCATAAATGGTGTACATATTGATGTGTGTGCACAGACATCTGCGAATGACAGACATGTATAGTCCACTGTGTGGTCAGACATGGGCTTCATTTCTCTAAGTGTAGGAGCATGCCCAGTATGACCTTCTGTACTGAGTGTGTGAATCCATTTCAGGTAGGGTTATAGTCCAGTCCAGTGTTTGGTGTTCTCAACCTACAGATAGCAACCTGTTTCTGCAGGATATCTGTAGATAGGTTGACAATATGGAGTCACAATGGGTGACAGATAGAGGATACTGTAACTATTGCTGTCTGTGCTGCTTGTATTACATGGTTGATGTAGGCAGAGATACAGACATATGTACTGTTTTACACTGTGATGTATTATGTCATCGACTACTGACAGATATAAATTATTTGCTTACAGTCATTTACTGGGAAATGCAAGATGAATGAAGCTGAGTCCAGTACTGTGGTCCGCAGTCTGCACATTCTTGCACACTCCTGCCATTCTGGAGGGGTAGCTACAGACACTTGCAGATGGGTCTGTGTAAATGGTCCAGCACCTTGGTAGTATGGTGGCTGAGGATCCCCTTGTACATATATCAACTTAACAGAATGGCCATATTCTGCGGTGGCCATACCTCTCAGCTGTACAAATTCACTCAGGTTACCCAGAGGCAGGGCACATATATCTGGTCAGTTCCCCTTCACATTGTGGTTTATGAGCAGGTTTGTAGCCACCCATTGCTGGGTTTGCAGGCAGGGGTAGTATACGCACACATCAGAATTTCAGACTTCACACACTCCATGACGTCCATGCATCTACACTCCCCCAATCTGTTATTCTATCCTTGTGCTAAGATTATGCAAGTAATATCCGGGAAGTATCCCTATAGTTGGCCCTTCATCCCAGCAGTATATATAGATTGGCCCCCAGTTCATGCAGTAGGACATGTGGGGCATGCTACTGGGTTTTGTCAATATGGCCTTGCATTTGTGTTCTATTGACGGCGTTAGTTTGTTATTTGGGACCCCATGAGATACCATACATTGACACTACGAGGCACAGGCCTTTGACAGAGAACTGTAGGCCATTTGGTAGTAATGCAGGCCATCTGTAGCAGAGCAGTGCATTCTGTCACTCCTACATTCCCAGCCTGCGAGCCAGTGGATTCACCTGGGGTGACAGGATAAGTGCTTGAGGTGTTAATGGCCATAGTTCATGTACATATAGACCCATTAGTCCAGATGCATGCAGGGTGCTGCTTATTGCTAGGGACACACCTGCATAAGACACCTCTTCACCATGCTGCATTCTGTGGGTATTCCCATACAGAAGTGAGGTCATACTGTACTCATTCCCAACAGCAAGGATATGACCTGTGATAAACCTGTGGCTGATTGTGGGGTGATCTTAGTGCATGTGTGATATGGAAGCTAATTGCAGCTGACTCACAGATATACCTGGGAGATTCCCATTATGCTGCCTTGGGCAGGGACATAGGCAGTCCCTCATTACTTCATAACTGTGCCTTTTGTGGTCTGCCAGTGATTGTCCAGACTACATCAGTATTCCATACTACACAGACAACTAATGTGCTGCTAACCTGTATGTACAATTCCAAAGTTGTGTGCAGTTGACAGTTACATTTTATGTGCTCTGTCTAGGGTACTTCCATCTGTATACTGTGTGTATGTATGGGCCCACATTCATGGCATGACCATCTTTCAGATAGTGACAGATATTGACATCTCGACAGTGAGTATGGATGACTGCTGACATGGGTATTGCTGAGAAGCATTGTGGATGGCACTGCAGTTGTCAGAACATGGCCCTGTCATCCGCAGTACTGCCCACAGGCCACCGAGACACAGCCCTCCATGCCTACAAGCTGACCACTTCAACACAATATTGAACACACAACAACTTAACACATGGACCCCTGCATATTGTACACATGTAACAATCTATCCTGTAGATTGGGCCAGCTCTGGTAATCTGTGCTCCACTGTTATTACACCTCACACTTACATGTTACTGCATTTCTATATGGGGTTGGGGGGCACACCTGATGACTTTAAACATTTGCTATGAATGTACTAGTATTTCAGGTACTCTGTTGGCTTCCATTTCATTTTGTATTCTGACCTATCATGCAGACTGGAGGCATATCAGTAGTGTACAGATCTTAGGTTTTATTGACCTACATTTCAGTTTCTGAATTCTTATCCTTCAGAACTGACATACAACTGCCAGACCTGTTGTAGTCTGTCTGTGTAGATCTGGAGGGGGGCTATTAACCATTGCCATCAATTGGAGGCCTTAGACCAGCCTTTCTTTATGGTCATCTACACCTGTCCTGCTGGCTGAGGCTGGTGTTGGGTATGTGAGCCGCACTGACAACCATGTGTGATTCCTATAGACACACATTTGGGCCACGACATGTTCTGCTGTGGGATTTGTCACCTTATCAAGTACTGCCTAGGATGTTGACAGCAGTATTTGTTATGAATTTCATGCTGCCCATATAAGTGTCCACTATCTGCTGCCATCCCATTCAGCCACCCGATTCCCTTGCATGCTCACATCCATACCATAGATACAACTATCAGAACATACTACTCCATTCAGCAAATGATAGGAAGACTGACTTACCTTGTGTCTGTGCAAGTATTGAGGATGATGCTGGAGGGCTGACTATGTTGGATGCACATAGTACACATCCTGTACATGGTAAAGCACAGGTAGTGTCATGTTTGGCATCCCTTTTACTGTATGTGTGAGTCAGAGAGAGGTGTCATTCCCTGGGTCCCTACCGTGTCAGTGTATGTGCTATGCGTTATCTCTTTGCCAAGGCCTAGGCATACTGGGCATGCCTCCTTCTGCCTACATGGGCAGGCTCAGGTAGTTCCTCCTCCAAGTCACTCTGTGCCTGTGATGGCCTTGGCAATGGTGGGGGGGCTGTGTGGCCTTGCCCCATGCTATTCCTGCTGCAACTGTTTCCAAAGGATCATATTGTTAGAATAGCACATACT
This sequence comes from Protopterus annectens, assembly GCF_019279795.1. NCBI lineage: Eukaryota > Metazoa > Chordata > Ceratodontiformes > Protopteridae > Protopterus > Protopterus annectens. The sequence continues at coordinate 1,742,438,604 of NC_056732.1, read as the reverse complement.
ATGAACATTTGTGTACATGTAGCTGGAGAGTACTGCAAGGCTCCACTTAATATGTCCAGGCAGCAGAACCATGACTTGAGCATCCCAAACACATGCTCTATTATGATTCTGGTTTGTGCATGTGCCTCATTATGAAGTTCTTGTTCGGGTGTGTGTGCATTTCTGAGGGGTGTCATCAACCATGGCTCCAGTGCGTAACCAGCATCCCCCACTAGGTGGCCATATGGGATGTCCCCAGTGGTAAATGACTGGTAGAGCTGTGTCATATGCCAGATGTGGGAGTCATGATAGCTTCCAGGGCTGCCAGCACACACATTCAAGATAATGCCCTGGGCATTGCACTCGACCTGGCAGTTGATGGAGTGGAAGCCCTTGCAGTTTATGTAGACCCTACCCCACTCTCCAGGTGGTGCTTTCATGTGTATGTGTGTGCAGTCTATAGCACCCACCTCAGGGTATTCTGCTTTAGGTGGAAGAGACACATATTGCTGGTCAATGCCTCACAGGTGTTGAGGAAATATATGTGCTCACTGGCATGTGCTGACATGGCATCCAGGAACTGGTGGAGTACCCTGGATGCTGATGCCTGTGAGATCCCCATGATATCCCCAGTCGGCCTTTGGAAAGTACCTGGTGCTAGTATTCTTAAGCTTACACATACCTTGGTATCCACTGGGATGGGTTCCCCACTGTTGGTTCTGTGTATGAGGTGTGGCCGGCACATCTCAACAATTTGCTGTAGAATGTCCCTGTCCACCCTAAAGTGCTCCACTATCTCCAGTTCATGTATCCCCTGGTAGGTTACCCTGGGTCTGTACACTCTTCTCCTTCTCCTCACTGTGAGTTGGTCATCAGGATTCACATCCTCACCACCCTCAGCCTCTTGCACATATTGATGTATGAGAGCAACTGCAGCCCCTAACATTTTGTTAGTTTTGTCAGGTAAAATTTCCCTGTCTGTGTACACCAGTGGTGTAGAGTTTGTGGGAAAACCAGACTGGAAGGTGTTTGCATAGTTTATAGTAGTGTGCTAGGCTGTTCCATGTGTAATTGGCTGATTCTGATACATTTCACCTGCCAGCTATGCTAGTTCTCCTTGATTGCCTTCGTACTGCTGTTTTCCCTTCCCATTGGCTTCCCGTTTAAGCCCCAAGGTGCATCACACGTATACAGTGCTCAGATGTGAACAGAGCTGCTATTTCCTGTTTTTTTTTTTTTTTAAACCCGGTGTGCAGCACGCACCCCCGTTTAGCCTATGTACACAGTGCTCAGGAACATCTGACACACCCCCTTCCTTAACTGTGCTTTGCTAAGGGCAAACACAAGCCACAGATCTCCAATGAGCTTACAGCAACCATGACACACCTCCTTATGAAGTCATTCAGCTCTTAGACTTGCACTGTCGTACTGCTGCACCTACACGGTTGGGTGCAAACTAACACTGAGAGGAAATCTGTGATTCAGTATCAATCCCCTCATTTGCATAAAACAGAATGCTAATTCATACTCACACTCAGCCTTCCCCCTTAGCAACCACTACTCCCTGGTATTGCTGTCTTATGCACACCATTCACTATCATGGCAAAATGCTGATTTGGATTTAAAAGCTTATTTCCAAATTTTTTTCTTATTTTCGGCCCGATCCCATTTGTGCACTGCTGCCCTACGCTTAAACGGCCAAAATCGGCCAAAAAATAAGTTATTTTTTTATAATTTTGCAACTATTTATCATGCCAATGGCCATATATTTAGCCATTGGAATGCCTACTCCATTGAATACATGCTTTCTTTGGAGTTGTCCTGCCTCTGTTTTGCAATTTGCAGAAATGTATTTAGTTAGTAACCGAATACATTTCTGCAGGTTACACTATTCCTGCACAGATGCCTGCCTGCTTCCTGGATCGCTAATTCACCTCATTGGCATGGTTTTCACCTTCAAATGGGGTAATTAGCATATAGCAGTGGTATGCGTGCAGGAATAGTGTTGGAGCACTCGTACACGTCCAGGAAGCTCATTCCTGGATCACTCATCAGCCATATTGCATGCAGCAGCTCTTGCACTATTTCTGCACATCGTGCAGAGCTTGCTGAATATATCTTACATTATATAAAATAAGTAAAATATTTAATAAATAAAATAACTTACTGGAGATGTAAAATGACAGTTAAGCTAATTGAAACTACATGGTTTAAAACTGCCATTTTGGAATAACATTCAAGCATATACAAAGACAGTCTAGCAAAAAAATTAAACTGATTATAAGTGCAGTTTTCTTTAATGTTGCTTGCATTAAAATAGGCTATTATCATCTACTTTGGTGTCTGTTAGCAGATGCATATTAACCATTAACAGGAAATGGAAGAAGTCTAATACACCATTGTTTCTTGAATTCTTAAAAACAGACATTACTATTTACAAAAAATAAATTGATACTGTTAACGTTTAAACATAAATCCATATCTTACTAATTCTACTTTAAACTTAATTTGTGTTTAGAGGACAAATACATTACTTTGTGATATTTTACATTAAATACAGTTTTAATATGTTTCTACCTGTTAATCATATCAAAAATTAAAAGACATATTATACACAGTATATGTGGCTCGTCTGCTGTACACTTAGCAATGTTCCTTTTTTTTTTAGTTAATATATTTCGAATTGTTAATAGCATTGTGCTAAATGTTGGACTGATAAGCACGCATATTTTTTATCAAATGTGAAATTAATCCCTTGGATTCAGAAAGGTATTGAGTGATGTGGAAGCCTTAACTCGGAAGGGTTCTGCATCATGCTAAGCTTTTCCAGTTCAAACATTGCTCTACAACTGAGGTTCCCCTCATGGGTTTTTTTTTTTTTTGCACATAGAGCAGTCTCAAGGGTGAAGCCACATGTTAATGCCCAGGGAATGGATAATGCTAATAGGCCATGTACTATCCAACAGGAATGTTTATGGGTCTCAAATTACTCAGCTGACCAGCAATTAAAATTTTCCACTAAGTGGAAAAAGTGAACTCCATCAAAAAAGTGGTCATCCATTCACACCTATGGGATTAGTAAAGGTAGAGACAAATACAGCTAAACTGTGTGTGTGAGTGTGTGTACATGTGTGTCTATGTGTCCACGTGTGAACATGTGTCTCTGTGTGTGAATGTGTGATGATGCATGTATGCATAACTGTAACAACATCAATGAGGCTCAACGAATGTGTGTATGTTGGGGGTGTGCGTGTATGTATGTTTGTGTCTGTATGTCTGTTTGCCTGGGAGATTGGTCTAATGTAAAATCCAACACAAACAAAAGAGAAAAAAAGCACAGTGACATTCAACCTTTTATTAAAATGATGAACAGCAAAGCTTTCGGGTTTCCCCTTCCTCAGTGCTTACAAGCTAAGAACATTTCATTTCATTTAAATACAGAATGTTAAAAGTCATATGATACAGCCAACCAATAGAACAACACAACTAATCAATTTCAGTTGACATCAATTAGTAACACTTCTCTTAAAAAAACAATTAATATATACACACATGAAGGTTTTTATTTAGATGTTTATTGAATGCATTTTGATATGCTTTGATGTGTGTGTGTGTGTGTGTGTGTGTGTGTGTGTGTGTGTGTGGGGGTGGGTGTATATATTAACTGTTTTTTTTTTAGAGAAGTGTTACTAATTGATGTCAATTGAACTTGATTAGTTGTGTTGTTCTATTGGTTGGCTGTATCATATGACTTTTAACATTCTGTATTTAAATGAAATGAAATGTTCTTAGTTTGCAAGCACTGAGGAAGGGAAAACCTGAAAGCTTTGCTGTTCATCGTTTTAATAAAAGGTCGAATGTCACTGTGCTCTTTTCTCTTTTGTTTAGATTGCTCTAATGGGCGGTGGTAGGGGATTGGAAATCTGGAAGCCAGTGTGTGTGTGTGTGTGTGTGTGTGTGTGTGTGTGTGTGTGTGTGTGTGTGTGTGTGTGTGTGTGCGCGCGTGTGCGTGTGTATCTGTGTATGTGTCTGTTGAGTTTGGAGATGCTGTGTCTGTATGTGTGTGGTGTGGTGTGTGTGTGTGTGTGTGTGTGTGTGTGTGTGTGTGTGTGTGTGTGGGGGTTGGAGCATGTATGCGGGTGCATGAGTGAGTGTTTTTATGAGTGTACAAGGGCTTGTTTGTGTCTAAGAAAATCTGGATCTATGTGGAGGAATGTTTGTGAGTGTGTGTGTGTGTGTGTGTGTGTGTGTGTGTGTGTGTGTGTGTGTGTGTGTGTGTGTGTGTGTGTGCATGCGTCATGTGTGCGTGCATGCTTGTGTGTGTGTGTGTGTGTGTGTGTGTGTGTGTGTGTGTGTGTGTGTGTGTGTGTGTGTGTCTGTGAGATGGATCATGTATGTGTGTGTATGAGTGAGTGTTTTTATGACTATACAAGGGCTTGTTTGTGTCTGAGAAAATCTGGATCTATGTGGAGGAATGTTTGCGAGTCTGTGTGTGTGTGTGTGTGTGTGTGTGTGTGTGTGTGTGTGTGTGTGTGTGTGCACACCTGCGCATGTGTGTGTATGGGTGTCTGTATATGTGCGCATGAGAAGGGGTTGTTTGTTAATGCAATTCATGAGCTGCTAGGGAGAACACTAACACAGAAAGGTATGACAATGCAGTGTGTTTGAGTCAGAGACATGATAATGAGTTGCTAATGAGGTACAACACATTGCAGATATACCATGTATAGAATTAGACCAGACTAGAAAACTAGAATTTTGGTTTATCCAAAATTAGTATGAGTGGTGAAAATTTTCTCTGAATCCCAGAACATGTCTCTTGTTCTCTAAATGTAAAATTAAAAAAAAAAAAAAACAGAAAGAAAAAAGGATACTAGATCTATATTCATGTCTGCATATTGAGCTTCATGTATTCTCATGAAATGTGATATGATTATATGCATTTATATCACAAGATCGAATGCTAAAAATAGCAAACGCTCTTTTATCGAACTTAAAAACCTGAAACCTTAAAATGTCGAAGGAACCGATCAGCGAATTTTTTCCCAGGGAAAAAAATTTGCTGATCCAAGAAAAAAAACAATGTACAGGCAAAATAAAGTGAGGGGCTTCGCCTCCCACACACCCCGATGTAGGGGGCTGTGCCCCCCACACACCCCCAACTTAAATATATCAACTCCAAGATCACAACACAGTGGAGAAAATAGCAAAGTCCGGAGAATGGCTCATCAATTTTTTTCCCTGGGAAAAAAATTGATGTTCCGTGCCTTCGACATTTTCAGGTTTCGCATTTTAAAGTTCGATATAAGAGCTTCCGCTAATTTAAATGTTCGCTGTTCTGATAGGAACCCAATTATTCTGGCCATGCCTCAGAGTCCCTCTTTCACAGAAATCTTCCTGCTCCTGTCCTGGAGAAGTCTGTTCATGTAATACATACTGAAGGAAGTAGTTTGAAAAAAAAATTTTTAAATTACCTTGCCCATTACATGCAGATGTTTTACAGTACTTTTTGTATTTGGTCAGGAAAATATTTATGCAGTTCCAAATTCAGTTGTGGTATTTGGCATACTAAGGAGCTTGATGCCTTTTATTGCTGAAAAACAGCAAGAAATAAATTATTGTGGGCAGAATTTCTGACATAACAGGTATGACTGTCACCAACAGATAACTTTCTTTCCCAAAAGGGGAGTATCTGTACTGTGAATCCTGTGACAGTAATGCACACTGAAAAAGTTCCAATTAATCTTTAATCCCTTAGCAACTGTACAGTTCATTGCAAATGTTGTAAATTATGCTGTATATCTTGCCAAAGATAGTGTTAAACATTAGCACCACATATAAAATTAATTAATTTCTTTCTCCTTCACTGAGCCACATTCCGCCAGAGTTTCCCATTATGAGGTGCATCTTTCCTGTCCACACTTGCAAATAGTCTGGGCTCCTACAGCTCTGGGCCAAAATTAAAAGTGGTTTCTAAATGAGCTTGCACTGTGGCTAGACTGTCTTGTAGGAAAGACAAACCCATATAATGATTCTAGATATGAAAGACTATGCTGCCCACCTTAAGACAGCCTTTTGGAGCAATCAGATTATTCATATGCATAACTCAGGCATGTACATTAAAGAGAAGGGCAACTGCTGCAATAGACCTTGTTAACATGAGCAGCTGGTACATTTCTAACTTTCACTTTATTTATTTAATTGATAACCATGTTGGTGGGATGCTTTTTATACCTCTTTCATCCACAAAATGGGCACAGGGTATGCATACATAAAAATTGAACATAGTAACTTGTGGTTTATATTTGGAAGAGTGCAGAGCATTTACATTCAGTCTCCCACTAGGTAGTAACACTTTACCATGCTGCAACATAGCATGCATATGTTCTTTTAGTGAATCATCTTTCAGTGTGGACAGCTGTACTAATTATCCTGAATGGTTATTTTAGGTCACATTATTTTTTTTAATGCTGTACCTAAACTTGGTCTTTTTTTTTTTAATTGTCAAATTAAGCATTGAAAAAAACCCTTTTGGGTGAAACTGTGGTCTGCTGGAGTTGTAGGCAGCTCAGGTGAAGTTGATTGCATTTTTACCAAATGATTGCTATTTTGGTGTTTTGGTATTTTGGGGCACGCGCATGCACACACAGACACACACACACACACACACACACACACACACACACACACACACAAACGCATTCATCCAAATCCCATTTTTGCTCATGGAGTCCAGGTGTCACATCAGTGATAATCATCTAGTGCCAGTACTCATACTGACTGGTGAGTATCACTGTCGAGGTTGTTCTTCCATAGTACACTCACTGACACCTATGGCCAAATTAGTGTGTCCAATCTACATACTGCATGTCTTTGGAATGTGGGAGGAAACCAGAGCACCCACAGAAAACCCACATGAACACAGGAAGACATGCAGACTCCACAAAGAAGGCACCCCAGCCAAGAATCAAACTTGGGGATCTCTTGCTTTGTGGGTGGCCTAATGGTTAAGGTGTTTGCCTTACAAACACAAGGTCCTGGGTTTGAGTCTCACAAGGGATAATTGGCTAGGCTTAAAATGGCTCGCAAGGGCAATTAGCCTAGTACTAATCTATGAATCTATATACACAGATTTAGGTCTTTGAATTTCATCCAGAGACTGAAATGTCAACCATCAAAACTTTAACCACAAAAGGTCAGTAACATGAAAGTCGACATGCTTCTACACATGCGCCAAACAACAATTTCAGAATACACAAAACATCAGTTTAAAAAATAGATTAAAACATAATTTTTGCAGGGGCAAGCCCCCTCCTGCACCCACCACACTCACTGCTAACTATGTATACTAACTCAGAGATCACACAATGTCGAGAAAAGGCTTTGTGTGTGTGTGTGTGTGTGTGTGTGTGTGTGTGTGTGTGTGTGTGTGTGTGTGTGTGTGTGTGTGTGTGTGTGTGTGTGTGTCTGAAAATGGTTTTAGCCATTGTACGAAAGACATTGTAGTAAAGACGGCTCTTTGCCTATACCCTCCTCAGCTCCAGTTTGGGGCAACTCCCATAGAGAGATTACCAAGTGAACTAAGTGACCTAGCTACAGCTTTGTCTAGTACATGCTGACATCCTTTCAGTTCAGTACACTTTACTCAGTTTAACTATAATCCAGGACAGGATTGACAGACAATTGCTGGGCTTAGAAACATTTTTACTTTTTAAAGGGTTCACTACACGAGTCACATAGCTAATTAAACATGAATTAGGAGTCCTACAGTGCCATCAATTAAAGCAAAGAATTACATAATAAGCAGAAACTAACAAAAGAAGCCACACTATGCTGCATCACAACTGGAGAAGACATGTTGCACATCACCATGAAGGCAGACAGATGTAGGCAAGTAAGTGTGGGCTTATACATAGAATGTGGCATCTCACAGCTGCATCTTACAATAGTCAGGCATAAGAAGAGCAGTATAGCAGCCATCAGTTAGACCACTGTATGCCTGCATGTAGGGATCATTATCGGTAGATCTTGATCAGTCTTCAGTGCATTACTGGCATTTAGAAATTAATATGGTATTGCATTTGTGGTCAGAACTGAATATCTGTAGTCTGCCAGTTGTGGCATAAACTGTAGCAACTGTTTGGCACTACAAATACAAGAACCAGTTTGTTGCAGTTAAAAAGGAGAGAAGAGCATTGTTTTCTTTTTCATTTTTGCTCCTCAGGTGTGGAGCCAGATCATGGGACGATGTCACTGGGCGCAAGAACAGCTACACACACCCCTGGCAGCATATCAAAGCACCAGCAGTATTCATAGTATAAATGGGGAGATAACGGGGTTGAAAAGGATGAATGAAAGTGGAGAAAGCAAGCAGAGGGAAGCACACACAAGGTTAACAATAAGTTAAGAAATGGGAAGAAATGGTAACTTTTTTGTGGGGGAGATCGCCATTACTTATATATAGAAAAAAGGGTTAGTGGGGAAGGTACTGATATAAGATTATGGATGAAATACAGGGAGAAGAATTGGTAGACTGTGCAGATAGAGAAAACACAAAACACAGACCCAGACATAGTGGGGTCTTACATATACAAAAAGGTAGGGATGACAGTAGATGGACTCAGGTATACATAGGGAAGACAAGAGGTAATGTTCATGGCTGGACAATGAACAAGGAATGACAAATAGCACATAGAGGAGGTAAAACACCAGGAAGTGATGCAGCAGGATCCTGGCATAGCTGAATAACAGGCTGACCCTGAAAGCATCAGTTTCAGGCATCACTCACTTGGGTACCTGATGTTAGTGGCTGGCTCAGTGTATAAGATCTACTAGTCAAGTCACTCCTAAAGCTACAACAGGACGTGTTTCATGTTGCTGAGGTGGACACCCAGTTATACTGCTGCACCTCAGCCAGGATGATCCTGTGCACAATATGTTACAAGGTCAGAGCTCTCTGGATCATTCTCAGAAGAGCAGCTTTCTCCCCTCCAAAGAGGTGGCCACAAAAGACACCAGTGACTGATCCAGGTTACCTCCGGCAAGAGAATCCTCACCTTCTTGCTGCAAGGTGGTCCTCATGGCCACTGACATCCCAGCACCAGACCTCTGAAACAGTGGAACTTCAGGTCCAACTGTAACTAATAAATACCTGAGGTTGCTGTACTTCAAAGTACCCCCCCCCCCACTTCGAGGTATCTATATTTATATCTACATCTGTCTATCTAGCTGTATCTATCTATCGATCTGGGTATGGTGAAGATGTGAGGGTCAGAGACAGAAGGCAACTATCACACAGAAGAAAAAAAACTTAAGCACTTTAATATTTGTGTTTTTTAGTATAAATATGTTTGTTTTTCAGACTGGCAGGATTCACAGTATTATGCTTTGAACATCTGACAGGAAGCCATACTGAGTAGCCACAAAATACTACATTTCAAGACAGGCTATATGAAACATGTTTCTCTGAAAACTATGAATTTTTTAAGTGAAATGTAAAATTGTGTTGATTTTTTTAGAATGGCACAAGTAAATTAATCCACAAGATATATTTAATTACTTAAGATATATTTAATTACTTGTCATGGACAAAATCACCAAATGTCAATATAAAATATGTTCTGTAACAAATCTAATGTGTTATTCATGACTAGTTTTAACAGTGATAAGTAAATTGAAAAAAAAGGGCTATTGCACCTTTCCTGTTTGAAGCTGAAATTCTGAAAGAATGCTGCTGTTTCAATAACCAGCAATGATAAAAAGGGCCAATTTTCACAATTGCAAAGCTAATATGCATGCCTCTGAATTGCAGAGTGTTAATGCTAGTGCTAATAAGCACTTTGCTGTTGTATTTATCACTGGCACTCCATGTTTCACATCAGAAGCATAGCTGGGTTGGGGTGAAGGAGATAGTCACCCCAGATGCAAGGTGTTAGGTGGCTTGATCAGCAGATGCCAATCAGTCAATAGTGCAATAATTTCAGAATGCCACAATGAATTAAATACAATTTATATGGTCTTTTACTGTCAGGGCTTAAGATATCTTTTTTTCATCTTTTTTTTTTCCTCTAATTAGAGTTAAGGGTTACCAGATCGTGAAGATGCACTGGATCAAAATCCCCAGGACAAACCACGATCCACCAAATTTCCTTCTGTAACACAGCTTTATTATAGCGATAAAACAAAGAACACAGTGCCAAGCCTGGTTAAGCGCTTTCACGTATCACCATACGCTTCATCAGAACAAAGAAAAAGTGTTAATGGCACTCATTAAATACATAAAAACCCGCCAAAATCATACCCAAATTGAACAATTGTACAACTATATTTAAAGTGACAACTGCAATATAGTAGTGAATCAAGCAACCAAATAATATACATATACAGATGAAATAGTGAATAAATAAACATGCTCTTCCAGCATATTAAACACAGTACATCTTCCAGAACCCAATTCCTAAAAATTCTAAAAAATACAAGTTTCGTTCTAATTATTTGATGAGAGTATTAAATATTAGAATAAATAAAAATTATAAATAAATACCCAATCAAATATTACCTAAAATGTTGCAAAATTCCAATAAAAAAGCACCATTCAATATTTAATAAGAGGTTTTGTTGAAATCATTTCATTAAGACCAGGGAAACATGCTGCATTCAATTTTAATTGCCATTTTATCTCTCTTTCCCCCACAATTTTCTTAATATCACCACCTCTGGGGTTGAGATACAATCAGATTTACCAACTGTTTATCGAAATATAGTGGATATTGTTGGGACAAAATACAACTGTTAACTGAATTCACTGAAACAGTACTTGACAACAATTTTATTTATCACGAAGGTGAATATTATCGACAGATTTCTGGGGTGGCAATGGGGGCTGCTTGTGCCCCCATTTATGCCAATCTGGTCTTATTGGACTGGGAAGAAGAATTCGTTCTCAGTTCGGACTGGATGAAATGGATTGGTTGTTATGTACGTTATCTAGATGATCTATTTATTTTGTGGAAGGGAGATGACACACAGTTAAACAGTTTTATAGAATATATAAACAACACCACCACATACTTGAAATTTGTGTATCAATTTAACACAACAGGTATCAATTATTTGGATGTTTATATTTTCAATGACGGTTCCACCTTCCAGTCGCAGATTTATAGAAAAGAAACTTTTAGCAACGGATATTTAGATTTTAGTAGTACACATCCCTATTTTCAAAAACGTAATATATTAAAAGGGCAGTGTATTCGTGCTGCCAGGATGACTTCTACCGAGACAAAGATGAGACAGGAAATTGAATATATAGGTGGTTTATTCAAAAAAAGAGGTTATCCGGAATATTTGGTTAGGGATGTGACTGGGTATGTAATACAAGAATGGGGTAGAAAATATTTGCCATTATTAGGTAAAGGTAATAGTTCCAATATTTTGAAAAACACCCCCAACAAGGAGACTAACTTTCAATATTCAAAATCATGTGTTTTAAGATATGGACAACATGTTGACAAGGTGAAAGACATAATTAGGAAGAACTGGAATATCATTTCCAGCGATGAGGGCATTAAGGAATACGTCATTGACAAGCCTACTTTCATACACAAAACTGGTTGTAATATAAAAAAGATTATTGAGTTAAAATCTAATAGACAGAGTGTTAGAAGGTTGGGCTCCAACAGGGGTACCAAAAAATGTGGATGTTGTGCACAATGTCCATTTATTTTTGAAGGTGTTAAGTGTACGCTAAGAAATGTCAACAGGAATACTGTGTGGTTTGTAAATGGGAACTGTCTGTCAAGTCATGTGATATATTTAGCTATGTGCAACACATGTACTTGTTTTTATGTTGGGAAGACCGACAGACAGCTAAAGAACAGAATATATGACCATCAGTATTGCATTAGGAAGAAGGATGAAAATAATGCCCTCTCTCGTCACATAGTTGGCAATGACACATGTCATAATTTTCAGTTTGCCATTCTTGAAAAGGTATATCTCAACCCCAGAGGTGGTGATATTAAGAAAATTGTGGGGGAAAGAGAGATAAAATGGCAATTAAAATTGAATGCAGCATGTTTCCCTGGTCTTAATGAAATGATTTCAACAAAAACCTCTTATTAATTATTAAATATTGAACGGTGCTTTTTCATTGAAATTTTGCAACATTTTAGGTAACATCTGTTTGGGTACTTATTTATAATTTTTATTTATTCTAATATTTAATACTCTCATCAAACAATTAGAACGAAACTTGTATTTTTTAGAGTTTTTAGGAATTGGGTTCTGGAAGATGTACTGTGTTTAATATGCTGGAAGAGCATGTTTATTTATTCACCATTTCATCTGTACATGTATATTATTTGGTTGCTTGATTCACTACTATATTGCAGTTGTCACTTTAAATATAGTTGTATAATTGTTCAATTTGGGAATGATTTTGGCGGGTTTTTATGTATTTAATGAGTGCCATTAACACTTTTTCTTTGTTCTGATGAAGCGTATGGTGATACGTGAAAGCGCTTAACCAGGCTTGGCACTGTGTTCTTTGTTTTATCGCTATAATAAAGCTGTGTTACAGAAGGAAATTTGGTGGATCGTGGTTTGTCCTGGGGATTTTGTTTCTGCATTTTGTGATTGTTGTACCCTTGGACTTTTGTCTTTTACAAGGTGCACTGGATGTCAGATGAGCCAACAATGGCTCTGTATCACATTGGCTCAGGCACTCCTCCATTCACTAGCCCATGCACATGCACATACTCAAACACATACACACATGTACTTGCCTATACACACACACACATATACATATGCAAAACACATTCCCATACCTCGTAACTGTACCTGATTTTACAGAATGGTCGTAATTTTGCCAGGTATATTTGCCATGTTCATCAATAAAGCAAGAAATTAGAGTCTCATACTTCTTGCAGTTTAGTTACAGGTTCTTGCCACACAATCTGTTGTTCTACTAACTGCTTATGTTGCTTAGAGTAATATTTCAAGTGTCCTTGGTGATTAGTGTCCACCCCATATTAAAGCCTCTGCCCTTAGGAGAATTGAAAGGTATGCAAACCACCCCACATGCACACTCACTCATACACATACACACACACACACACACACACACACACACACACACACACACACACACACACACACACAAACACCTACTCTACCTCTCCGATCACTAACCCTCCCCTTGCTGTGACCACTCCCACACAGACATATGGGATCACACATACCCCATAGATACACACACACACACACACACACACACACACACACACACACACACACACACACACACACACAGCACAGCTAAGCACTGCCAAAGAGGCAATTACACAGAGTGCAAAGTGTTTAGGAGGGAATGCGATCAGCCGATCCCCATCTTCCTTTAATGCAATACTGGCTTTTAAAACCCAGTGTGATGCCCACCACTGCTACTAATATGTGATGGCCACCAACATGTGTCATCTCCATGCTGGGCCAGTAATCAAGGAGCCTGAATCCTTACCACTGACACTGGAGAGGGACGTGCACTTGGAATACAAATGGATACACTCAGCATTTCCAGATGCAGACCTATTTGTCCCACTCCCTCTTAAGCTGGTCTGCAAATGCCCGTAACATGGCCTTTAGCACAGAGTTTAACCTCTCCACAAGGCCATAGGTCAGGGGGTGGTAGGGGGGTGGTCTTTAAGTGCTTCACCCCATAGCACTCCCACAGACAAGCCAGCAGGTCTGACTTGAAATTGGCATCTCTGTCAGTCAGTATTTTTCTTGGGAAACCTGTCCAGATGAAAATCTCTAACAAAGCATTTGCCACCTTCTCTGCCTCAATGCAGGACAGAGCCACTGCCTTAGGTATCTAGTAGCATAATGTACTACCACTAGCATATACTTTTTCCCTGTGAAACTTGGAGTACTCAGAGACCCCACAATATCCATAGCTACCCTCTGAAATGGCTCCTCTATCACAGGCAAAGGCATCAAAGGAGCTTTGACCTTGTCTGCTGCCTTGCCTACATTTTGACACTGCTTACAGGTCCTGCAGTAACCTTTTACATCCCTGGCAATCCCAGGCCAATAAAAGTTCTACACAATATATCTCTTGGTATGCTTTATGCCCATATGACCTGCAAAGGGAATGTCATGGGCTATGGCTAGAAGAGCCAGACAGTAGGCTCTGGGCACTACCAACTGCTGTATTACCTCATGTTCTAGCCCTCCCTTTGGGATCCACGATCTATACAGTAACCCTTTGTTCCAGTAAACAGAATCCCCTTTTCCTTGAGAATCAGGCACCTCTCTAGCTACCTCTTTCAACCTCTTAATTTAGGGTCTGAGAGCTGAGCCTGTCTCAACTGTCTCTTTGTAACTCTTCCCAGCTCCCCTTTCACAGGAAGTCAGGTATCCTCTGACAGTGGTACCTCACTGTCAGCTTGGGTACTACTCCTCACCTCTGCCCTTGCAGTCGCTCTGTCCAAGGGAGCATCAGTACCCACCAGCAGCTGTAGCTCACCTTCAGTCTCAGAGTTACAGGGTAGCTCCCTTCCTGAAGTAGCCACATCACCACTCCTGGCTTCAGGTGTGTGGTTTGTCTGGGTCTTCCCCAGGCTACCAGACCCACATGCTTGTCTCCAAGCCTGACTGCATGTCACTGCATGCACACAAGGTACTGCATTATCAAAATCATTCCCTATCAAGACATCTGTAGGGATATTCTCAAACACACCTACTTGCTTGCTTCCTTTTCCACCCTCACAGTCAAAGTGAAGCCTAGCCAAAGGCATTTGGAATGGGCTCTCTCCTAAATCTCTGACTGGAGTGGACTGCCCAAAGAAGTACTACTCCTCTTTAACCACTACAGACCACAATGCTATATCAGAGGCAGTGTCTCTCTTGGCAGTGGCATGTTTTTCTTCCAACAAGATCGGATATAAACTCTGCTAGTAGTTTAGTAGCCCTGTTGCCTCCAAACAACTTGATGGCATTTTGTTACTCCCACTTGCTGGCACCCCCACCTTTTGTTCCGCTCATTGCCTCCATGGACATCTATATGCTACATGATCCCACTGGTTACATTTAAAACATTTAACCCTTGATCCTGGCTGTGTACCTGAACTACTGGCTTCCCCTGTTACTGGCTGACTCTGTTGGGGCAGTGTAGTCTGCCCACCATGGGTTCCCTTATATCCATGTGCATCTCTTTCCTGTGCAGTGATGCCCTACTTGCTAAGTATAGGTCTCCTTTTTTCCCGAAGTCATCTGCAGAGTTGCATTCCCTGTCTGCCAATCAGATTCTCACGTCCTCAGGCAAATTGCTAAGGGCTTGTTTCCTCACCAAAATGTTTGCCAGCCTTTGAAAAGTGGTGACCTGGCTGACACCCACTCACCCACCTATGTAAATGTGTGCTTAGTTCAGCAGTATAATCACATACACTTTCATCTTCCTTGCTTCTATGCTCACAAAACTGTTTTCTGTAAGCTTCAGGCGTTAACTTAAAACATTGTAATAATCATTGCTTCACTTTATCATAATCAAAACAATCAGTATCAGACAATTTAGAAACAACAGTTACAGCTTTACCCTGGAATAAGGAGGCGAGGAACTGTCCCCAGAGCCCTCAGATAACATTATACTGTTTGCATACTCTTTCAAATATATGAATACAACTATCAAAATTACCACTTTATTGGTACTGAAGAAGAAGTTTACTGATTTTTATTGCTTTTGGGGTATGGTTACTCCCTTCCCCATCACCCCCATGACCCTGGCAAAGAGTCAGCATTTCCTTTTCAAGTTGCCCATCTCTCATTTTCTTCAGATTCCAAATGCTGCAGTCCCTCTACTGATTCTACTTTGACCTCCAAATGCCAGTCTCTCTGGTGATTCTAATTCCAAATGTTGGACTCCATTTCAAGTCTCTCCAGATGAATTTTTAAGTCCTCTGAGGAAAAGTTGAACTGTCCTGTTTCTGTGAGATGTAGATCCACAATGCCAGTCTGGTTGTCTTCCTGGTTACTTGTCTGTGATACAGCTGTGATTGAGGCTGCAATAATTTCTATTTTAGTCAGGTTGGCAATCACCAGTCCTTTGGCTTAACACATCTCAGCCAACTGGTTCCTTGCCAGTTTGCCATAATCCTCTACTGACATCCTTGCCTGCTCTCCCCGACTAACTAAGCTAACAAAAAAGTAAATAAATAAAACTATTGAGATATGAAACTCTGAATGTCTACCATGTGGCTGCTGAGAGTACAAACACCTTCTTTAGTGACCACTGCTTACAGGCAACAGGAGTTCAATATCCACACCATTGCTCACCATTGTGTGACCATGTGATGATCTCACCACTGCCAACAAATATGTGATGCCCACTACTGCTACCAATATTTAATGGCCACCAATATGTGTCATTCCCACTACTGGACCAGTAATCAAGAAGCGTGAATCCTCACCACTGACACTGGAAAGGGACATGCATTTGGAATACAAATGGATATACTCTGTATTTCCAGATGCAGACCTCTCAGCATCAAATACAATTTCCCTTAAGAGCATGGAGGGAACATACTGAACCCAGAGTCTGGATGTCTCTATATTTGTCTCCCTCCTGGTCCCAAATAAGACTCCCCACTGGTACAGTTGTAGGGTAGGTCCTCAGCTGAGTGTCCAAGACAAGACCTCCAGCACCCTCTCTGTAAACCAGTGCTTTGTGTCCCTGCTCCAAGTAGCTTAAACACACATACACACACCCACACCCACACACCCACACCCACACCCACACACACACACACACACACACACACACACACACACACACACGCACACGCACACACGCACACACGCACACACACACACACACACACACACACACACACACACACGACTAGGAAAGTTTGCCACAGGTTTACTAGTTATGCCCCCTTCTGCCCAGACTATAAGGTAGTTATCACTACCACCAGCCACTCCCCAATCAGCTACTCCAAGGCCCTTAAAAAGGATGTCCAATTATATTGTGTAATATTAATAATAATACAAATGGTAGTAGTTCACCAAGAAGGCAGGGCCTTCTGGAGTGGCCCACACAGTGTCCCCAAATAAATATAAGTACACTCAAAAGTTAGATACCTTTTACAAGGACCAACCACAATAACAGTTTTAAATATATTTAATAAGAAAGAAAGAAAGAACATGAAAATATTGAATATATATTTATTGAAAACATTGAAATGAACATTTGTGGACAGACTCATAAAAATAAGGAAAAAAATTCTCTGAACTAAACTTCACTATATTCCTGAATGAATCTAAGAGAATTTTACTGTTTCCTAGTTAAGTTAATTACTACCGCAAGGCAAGATGCTGTGAGTGAGGGTCTTTCTAGTCAGGCTTCCCAAACAGAATACTCAACACTCAGAGATTTTTCTTTGTAATATCTAAAATATAATTTCCAAGAGGGCTGGCAGAATGAACTCATCTGATCACCTGACTCTAGCTTCTCACAGTACTCCCCTTTGAAGCTGAGACAGGAATTTATCACAGACGTCCATAATACACACCCAAATGTTTATGACAGTGCCTGCAGCCTCCCCTCATTTCATTGTGTTAATGAACAAAGGCTCTTTCCCATACCTATCATCTCTGGTCCTACTCAGCACTACGGGTGCCATTTTAATGGTTTAACAACTTATTACATTTCCCTTATTTTTCTTAAAGTTAACCTTTGCTGCCCTAGTTTCTTCTATTAAAACATATACATTTAATTCAGTTACAATAATACATGTACATTTCTTTTCTTTTCAGCAGGGTACACTGTTGATACATTTTAACACAAGCAAACCTCACCAATACATTTTCAGCACAAACATCTGTACAAATCAGTTTGATATATAAATGACATACAGTTCTAATACATTTGTAACACAAACATCTTGCATAAATCAGTTTGATATTCAAAGGACATATCATTCTTTACAAAACTCCAGCTGGCTATGCTGGCACTTGCCCATATCATCATAGCCAGTATTGCATTTGCGGTCAAACTTGAGCACTGTAGCTCTCCATGTGTGGTCCAAGTTGTAGCAAGCAGTTTGATGCAGATTAAAAGAATACATTTTTTTTTTAGTAAACCAGGTTGAAAGAGGGTCGGACAGGGCACAGAATGGCTGGGGCAGGAGAGAGGAGGAGGCATATAGGGCATTTGGCCACCTGGTCGGTGTGCCTGTAAAAGGAATAGTATTATTTTTTTCTCTTAATTTGAAGAGTTGGGGAGAGAAGTTGGTGGGTGTGGGTGTGCAGATATGATACTAAACGAGGCATCCTGCAAGTTTAGAAAAAGTCCTTTTTTATGTTTTATTTATTTTTTTTGTGAGTTCATAGGACAGGAACAGGGTGGTTAAGCCAGGTATACTTCTGTACTCACATTCCACCCACCACTACCTCATTGCTAAACTCCATGACATTTGCATACTGGTTCTCCCATTGTAAGTAATAGGTGACTATGACCTTCTTTGGTTGTGTTAAAAAGAAGCTGGTAATGCTAATATATGCAGTTGTGCCGTTATCTGAATTACTCTGCTGCATATATTCATTACGAGAGACATTTCTGGTAAAGGACACATGGCAAATATTTGTATACCACCCCCATGGAATACCTCATTAGTATTGCAGTGGACTGTGGAGACAGCCAAATGCAATGATTCTACAGACTGCATGTAATCACTGTGGTGGGGCTATTTAAGAATCTGGGCTATCACCAAAGCAAAAACAGCCTTGTAATGATTTACTGTTTGCGGTAGCCCTTTCTAAATCCCAGAGTATATATTTGCATTTGCATACTTCAGGACTGTTTACATAAACTACACTTTGGTAAATAAACTTTTAAAACCCTGACCAATGCCAGGAAACCATGAAGATCACAAAAAATATGTAACATTATGTCTGTCTTTCTGTTTTACTAACGTTATATTCTTTAGAGCTCAGAAAGCAAGCCGAGTTATTTACTTAAAAAGTAATGATTGCTTAGTACGTGTGCATAAGCTAGTGAATCTACAGGCATGTATTATATAGGCATGGTAAACTAATTAGGTTATTTTCATACCGCATCTTTGCGTTAACAGGGAAACCTGCTGTTTGTCATGGTCTGCTTTAGCGATACTCAGAATACTGTAAAAGGATGGTCACTTAGTACTGCTATTTGACATGACATAATGGTACTGCATACCTCTCAAGCTCTTAGTGCAAGAAATCTGGACAAAGCCTGACATAATAGGGGGACAAAGGCCCAAAAATAGGGACACATTTTAAATATTGTTCTTAAAAACTTAGAAATTTGGTAGAATAACAGGACTTCTGTTGACATGCATTTTATGAAGGATATGAAGTCTGATCATTCCAGTGATTTGGCAAAAAATATCATTTTTATGAGAAACAGATCAAAAATATGAGGCAAAAATCTGGACATTCTACATAAATCTGTACAGTTAAGAGGTATGAGTGGTAGTTTTGTTTTTTTGCAGAATGACTGCTATGTTAAACTCAGAGAAGGTCAAAATGTTTTTTCCTCTTTTGTCCAACTTCATGTGAGCTTTGAGTTTATTTATTTTATATGTATGTATATATGTATGTATTTATTTATTTAAATTTGTTTATGTAAATTTAGTACAGATCTGGTTACAATGACCCTTTTCATTCATTTGCTGAGCCTAAAGGCAAATGCCACAATGGTAAAGCATACAATTTGCAATACTTATAAGCACAAAGGCAAATATGACCAAACAAACACATTATTCACAATATACAAAATTACAGTGAATTCAGTAATAAAGCAAAATAAAGAATTTGACATTAAAGACTGATACAGATAAATATGGAAGTAGACAAATGAAAAATGAGATAAGAGTTCAGCAAAAGTGTATATGCTAACATTAAGATGGGTGTGTGTAAATGATTGCAGTTGGAGAATAGCAACCCACTAATAACAGTGTGCAGCATAGAAGCAATATTTGAGATGAGGAGGACAGCCATCATACTGGTACTGGGAAGTTTTGTGGGTTTTCTGACTATTTGTATGCGCTGTTTATTTGAAGAAGCAGTGTTTTGTGTATTAAGACTTTATGGCAGTGATTGTTTCTGAGCAGATGTTTCTAATGGCAGATTTTTTTATATTTTTAGATGGGAATTTCTTTGTATACAAGTATATTTTGGTTACTGTTTATATTATTTTCAACAAAATATGAAATGTTTTCATTTAAGTTTATGTTTTATTTTGCATTTTATTATGACTCTACATTTGCTAGAGATGTGTTGCAGAGATCAGATTAATTATTTCTGTGAAGTCTGTCCTTCACTAGCATTGTGGGGCTTTGCAGTATATAAAGGAGATATGGAAGCCTTCTTCACAGACTGGGGATGTAGGTGGGCATGATCCCCTGCGCAAACACTTCTTTTGTGTCCAGTGTTCTCCAAGTTTGTTGATTTCTACATTTTAGCATCAGTAATAGCAGATATTTTAGTTATCATTTTTTTTCAATAATTTTTATTTTTGTTTTACATTTGCAAAAACCATAACCATTCCATATTTACAAAATGACCATATTTGCATGTTATACATTGTGGATAAAGTAGAAACATGTAGGTCATACAACATACCTAATTACAATATATACAAAGATGCTTTCCCAATTAGTGTCACTAGTCTAAAAACAGCACATGCAAAAATGATACTTCATCCATAGTTAAGCTGTGTACTCGTGGGAATACTTCCATTTCATTTAAGATATGGTGTACCTGGTGATTTATGCTAATAAGATGTTATAGGACTGTTCCCAGATTGCTCGGGCTTTCATATTTTTGTTTCTTTTGTCCAATACTATTAATTAACCTGAATACACAAATGTTAAGAAAATGAAAATTATACTATTTTAACATGTTTGTGGTTATATTTTGTCATTGAAAAGTTAGTCTTATTCAAAATCAGAATGCTATAGAGGCACACATTTCACTCCCACTGCCATATGGCATTTACTTGTAGTTTCAGACACAGTATTTTGCATTATCTTAACCAGATTAGTTAAGTGATTTGGAACCCCTAAGCATTTAGCCTAACTGCTTCACGTGATGCCATGTGAGTGTGCTTCTCTAAAATGAATATGTATTAAACTGACTTAAGTGCAGTGAATATGATTAGTCAAGATGCCTTGTTATACATACGTCAGTTTTATTTCATAAGAAAAAACATGATCAAGCCTTAGTCATACACCAAAGAGAATATTGAATAACATTATTGAATTATACTTTAGTGATAGAGGGAAAATGTAGTCTTTGAAGGGGCTCACTAATGCTATTTTTTTAATTTTTAATACAAAGAACAAAAATTACAAAAAAAATGAAAATAAATAAATAAAAACAATGAATGAGATTCAAAAAAAATTCCTAACACAAACCTTTAGACCCATTTGCTTAGCACGTGACCACAGAATGGGTTTCAAGTTCATGAAAATGAAACAAACAGCAGAGACATAAAAATGTACACATATCACACTCACCTGAAGTGTTCACTGCCACACATACTTTTACAGGATTTTACAGAGGAGCTGTGTGCATCCACACCACAGATCATTGTATATACCCTCCTCCAAAGGCCTAATGGAAATAAATTTAGCAACGTTATAAGCATCTACATCTACAGAGTTTTGAGCAAATTTGGACACGTCCACATCAAGGAGTACATCATGTCCACCAGTATGGCCCAGAGATACTAAGAAACCTTGAAGACATTCTAAACAAAAGCTAGCATCTGTAATGGGTAACCATGGTCTACTTTCTGATGACACTTAGATACCATCTATGAATCATTACCAAGGGCAAACACAAGCAAGTATGTGCCCTATTAAGCTTCCTGTTGAAGCTTGCCTTTAGGCAGCTGAGGACATGTTTTGGTTTCCAGTGTAGCTTATCTAGAACACTGAAGATCATAGGATCATGGGAGTTACAAGACAAATGAACTACAAGACCATTTCCACAGCTTATTAGCATGCAGGGTCAACAAGTTTGTTGTAATATGCAGATGCAAAACAATATATTTTTCTTCAAGCAGCAGCAGCAGTGGAGTTGACCATTCTTGCAAATAGTAGCACCACCAAAAGAGCACAAAAAAATGGAAGCTGATTATAAGCCCCAACCCATAAGACGTGCAGTGCAGTATGGACACTGGGAGGTAAGGCAAGCCAGCAGCTATGCAAGTTCACACCACCTGAACTGCTGGTAGTAAGTGGACCTTGTGCAAGCAATGCCACATCATCCATGCCTCAAATGCCCCCTTGTCAATTCCATCTGCTACTGTAGGTTCCATAGTGGCTGAACAGTGCCAGTGTAGAGCCTGTAGGGAGATAAATAGATTGGAGCAACTAATTCAGACGATCTCCACAATACTGCCACCTTAAATGATCTGAAAATTTGTATATTTAGAGTTGCAGGTGGAACATGGGAGAGCCTATCCTTTGCGAAAGCAATTTTTGTTTCTTTGGTTTCTATGTTTTGTTTTGTTCTTCAGTGGCATCTCAAAGTCTTCATTATGAGGTTTATGGGTATAATATTTGTGCTCTTTGTATTGATGAGAACAATGCATAGCCTGCCCTCACAGCATTGTTGTCTTCCTGGTATGGAACACATGTACCACTCTCCTGTAATGCCTCATGAAGATCACTAATCACACTCAATTGGCCTGGGAGCCAACCATAGCAAGGTGAAAGAAAAAAGGCCTTGTACATCAATGCAGTTTTTATGCTCATTGCACATCAGGAGAAACAGATCATTTTACAAGAGAAATCATCATAAAAAAATCAGAATCACAGATAGCTCTTTTAATAAGATATCAATATCACAAAGCTCTTTGGACATTACCATTATGCAGACAGGACTGCTGGCATGAAGCATGCATCCATTACAGAACATTACAAACTGATTGCAAGAATATAATGCCATACTTAAACATTCATTTGTGCATGCAGTGACTTGAAAAGGTAAACTGTATGGTTGCATCTCACTTCATGAAATAACACTTCCATGATTTTTTACTTTTTCCCTTGTGCTAGTACAACTTCGGAGTGATTATATTTAACAAGATAATGTCAGGACAAATCTCTGAATTTGGTAGGCATGAATGGGTTGCTCCTCACTTCACTTAGAGCAGTATTTTGAGTGCTTTTGATATATGAAATTTGAAAATGTGCCCCAGTAACAAAAATCATTTGACCTACCACACTTACTGGGGATACAGAAGGGAGAAAAGCACAGAAAACAATGCCTTAAAATAGTAAAAAAAAACAAACAAACAAAAAAAAAAAAAATCAAACACAAATTGTCGCATTCACTGCAATCTGAGCTAATCTTTTTATGGATAAGTAGAGCCATAACACAACTTCTTAGCACAAGAAAACTGGGCAAAGCCAAAAATAATGGGGTTACAAAGGGCCAGAAACAAGGACAGATTTTAAATATATAATATTATTATAAACTTAGAAAGTTGTTAGAAAAATAGGATTTGTGTTAGCATGCATTTTCTGAAGGATATGAAGTGTGAATCGTGTGAAACTTGAATGTATATCATTATTTAATGACTTCAATCCTCAGTGATTTGCCAGAAAACCACACATTTTATGAGGAACAGACCAAAAATAGGAGGCAAAAATCTGAACAGATGAGAGGTATGAGCGGAGCCCTTATTAATGGATATTGTCTGTGAATCACATGCACAATGCCAGTATACCAACATAAGTTAGCACAGAAGATATTCAACACATCATAGACTGCTCATTGTGTCACTGAGAGCTAGACATGCTGGTAAGCCTGCTGTGTCTGCATTGCTTGTAGTCTCCTTCTTATGGCTGCATTAGAATACTGCAATTCTCTGCATTCAGGAGAAGTTCATGTTTTTTAAACTTGTTAAACAGAGAAAGAAATAGTAACTGTTGGTAACACTTCTGTGGGATTTTAGTGATTAACAGAATGAGCGCAAGTGAAGAGGTTTGTTTCTTACTAGCAAGTGCAGAGAGAGAGAGTGTGTGTGTGTGTGTGTGTGTGTGTGTGTGTGTGTGTGTGTGTGTGTGTGTGTGTGTGTGTGTGTGTGTGTGTGTGTGAAGGAGGGAGTGGGTCCTGAAATAGAAAGAGACGTGATGGAGAAAAAGATCTCAGATAGCATGGCAGAATCTTGCGATTGTAAACATTAAATGAACTAAGGTAAATATACATTCTTAAGGAATGAGAAGGCAGAAATATGGACAGTGTCAGAATATTGAAAATGCAAGCACTGAGCGAGTCAAGGTGACTGAAAAGATTTGTTACTTTGCTTATGAACAAGGAGAATGAGAGAAAGATATGGATCTAAGCATAGTATGAGTAGCCCAAAGATAGCACACTCACCTTTGGTGCAGAAGACTGGGTTATATTCCCACACTAGGTGGATCGATTGCTGACACTGCTGTGCATCATAAGAGGGGCACGGCATGCCTCAGTGTGCTGTCCTTAAGATGAGAAATTAAACTGAGGCCCCATCTGAGTTAGTGGTAGCTCAGATGGATGTTAAAGATCCCACAGTATCTATCAAAAGGAGTAAGGTAAGTTCCTCGATGCCCTGGCCAAATTTCCCCTAGTAGTATAAATACTGCCTTGGGTCTCCTCTGAAAAGATGCTACTAGACTAGTGGAACTAACCCGGTCAAACAAAAGTAAAAAAAAATATTGGGATGTTGAATTTCAGATATGCTTGTTGACTTGTTTAGAATGTGGTCAATATTTGAGAAACATGGATATATCAGATATATGCACTGGTTCATGTTACATCAGATATATGCACTGGTTCATGTTACATCAGATATATGCACTGGTTCATGCTACATCAGATATATGCACTGGTTCATGTTACATCAGATATATGCACTGGTTCATGCTACATCAGATATATGCACTGGTTCATGTTACATCAGATATATGCACTGGTTCATGCTACATCAGATATATGCACTGGTTCATGCTACATCAGATATATGCACTGGTTCATGTTACATCAGATATATGCACTGGTTCATGTTACATCAGATATATGCACTGGTTCATGCTACATCAGATATATGCACTGGTTCATGTTACATCAGATATATGCACTGGTTCATGTTACATCAGATATATGCACTGGTTCATGCTACATCAGATATATGCACTGGTTCATGTTACATCAGATATATGCACTGGTTCATGCTACATCAGATATATGCACTGGTTCATGTTACATCAGATATATGCACTGGTTCATGTTACATCAGATATATGCACTGGTTCATGTTACATCAGATATATGCACTGGTTCATGCTACATCAGATATATGCACTGGTTCATGTTACATCAGATATATGCACTGGTTCATGTTACATCAGATATATGCACTGGTTCATGCTACATTAGGCTAATGAATAATAGAGTAACTTCACAGACAGACTTGTCATTTGTATTGTTATTGTTGCCCTGCTGTCCATCATAACACGTATCCTGGTACCTCTCAGTCTCTGAACAATGATGGAGATGAGACAGAGGCATTATCCAGACAGCTGGTTGGCCTCTTTTGTTTAACTACCCTTAGCTTAATGAGACTTCAATGTGATATAAGAGCATGTGCTTCCATGCGCACACCATCCGACACAGATGTCCTGCTGGTGTCCCCTTTACTTTGCCAGGGCTGCAGTCTACATTTCCAATTAGAATTACTAGTTAGGAAGGAGAAAACCAAAAACCAACTCCCTCTACTTCAGATAACTGCTGGAAAGAGTCGAAAGTATCTTAGCATTGTTATTCTATTAGGCATTATGACATTGCCCAGACAGCACTGGCAGTGATATTTCTTTTCTAAATTCTGTTTTTCTAAATTATTTTCTGGTGTTACTGATGTTTCATAAACTAATAAGTCTCCTGTTTGATCCAGTTATAGGTTACACACAAAATTACAACTCATAGCACATAATCACTCATCAAAACACTTCTAACGAAACAAATCCACTCTTTGAAGGAGTATCCTATCACTACAAATGATAACTCTTTGCACAGATAGGAATGCTGTTTAATGTGTACCTCACTACGGATGTGAACTGTGATTCATGACCCATCTGTGCAGCCTATGTCATATTACTCTTAACCTATGTTTAGAAGATTCATTTAATGGCTGATGGCAGTAGGATTATGTAACTGTGGCACAAAAGGTTATTGTTTTCATAGCTTTCAATAAGATTGTAAAATGTCCTTCATCTTTGGTAAGACACTAGATTTCAAGCAGACTGCAATACAAGTCTGGAATCAGAATATTCAGTATGTCAGTCTTAAGAAAATGGGTAAAAATAATTCTGTTTTATATATGCACTAATTTAAAGCATTTGACCTAAAATGTTCCATTATCTTCTTGGTTATAATACCTCATGAACATTGCAGTTTCTGTTCTTAGACTAAAGGTTAATTTTACTTTTAATTATGTGTTGTAAAATGTTACATTTTAAAGAATGATGTCTATATTAGGGATTTTAAAATTTTCATCAGCTGGTTCCTGATGTGGAAGTCAGATTCACAGTCAAGATTTTAGAAAACTTTGCTCAGAAGCAAATCACTGTGTAATGGAACAGAAAGGTTGTGTCCTGGCAATTCACTTGAGTATGCTCATGATATGAGGCTGGAAATCATGAAGAAATAGCTTCAGCTCTTTGAGTCAACCTAATGTAAGCAGAATGCCTACATTCAGTGCATTCAGAATATAAGAACAGAAAAAGTAAGTAAATAAAATGAAAGAGATAAAATTGTTATCCTGCTGCAATATGCAGTCCAGCTATGACATTGCTTCATAAGTAGTATAAAAAACTTTTCCAATTAAGAAAAAAAGGGAGGTGATAAGAAGACATATGTTGGAGATGTGAGCAGGAGGGAGCGGATCAATTACATATGTAATGGTATTGCAAGATAGAGCAAAAAAGTGGAAGGGGTACAGTAGAAGTGTCAAAAGATATATCAGAAAGATACATTTCTCGTGGGCCTTCCCTTCCCACTTATGGAGTAGGAAGTAAGGAGGATGCAGTGGTGGCTGGTGACTTCAAATTAAAGGAGGGCTGCAGGAGACAGCTGAATGGGTGGGACCAATGGGAAGCAGTGTGGTCAACTAGAAATGGGTGGAGCTATGCTCAAAACCACAACTGGAACTTTAATTAAATACGCTGCCCTGGGTGCCAAACAGTCATTATGTGAGTCCAATCAAGAAAAATGAAGTGTAGAAGAAAAAAATATTTCAATGCATTGGCTACATGACAACTTACTTAATATCTAAATGGAAACACAGATTGTGAGGCATGAAAAAATAAATTACTTTTTAAATACATTACTGGAATGCCAGTCAAAATCAAGTATAAAAAAAACAAGCAGCACTCAACTCAAACCACTACTCCTTGCACTGCAATTCTAATTATAATTTATATTCAGCTTTAGAAAATTACCAAGTAACATGCTGAAAGTAGCAATCTCTGTGATACCCCCACTTGTAAAAATGTTTCTTATCCAAAAAAGACCTGCTGCCTGACACAACTATCTACATGTTTCATGGGGAAGACATGATCAAAGTAAAAAATGAACAGCAAACAAGAAACAAGTTCAAGATAAATCGCTTAAAGGATTCCTGCACAAGTTATGGACCACACATGATAGATTGGCATTCTGTTTAGTTTACGGGTAAAGCCTGCAAAGATGACTGCAAGTCTCCAACAAAAGATGACTGCAAGTCTCCAACAAATGTAATGAGCTTCTGAAAATATTGTAATCCTGTCCTTTTATTACAAATACTGTCATATGCATTTCAATACCCAAGGCTTATATATTATCTAGTTATGTAAATATTCTCTGCATGGCAACAACGAAAAGGTTTTTAATGCTGGTAATTCTTTAACAGTATGCTTACTAAAGCTTACTTGCATCTTACAATCTCTGACAAGCTTACCTGATGGTTATTAAATCATTGCTACTTAAACACAGAGCAACAGGGCACTGCAGCAGCATGCATTTCCTGAATAATAAGAAGCATAAATCAACAGTATAAAAATATGACAGAAAACCAGAACATTCTGCAAAATCAAGGACAGATGAAAAGCCATGGTCGTACTTGTGGTCTACCTTGGATGGGGGAATACTCTGCACACTTATACTGCATAACTGCTCCTTGCCTTCCTTGGACACATCCAGAACCACTACAATGGGGAGTGGGGTGTAACAAGTATGTCACAATTTGAAATGTCTCTGGCTGACAGTGATGGCTCTGACACTCATACCTCTCAACTTCAGAACAAGAAATCTGGACAAAGCCATATATAGAACTAGAAGTGGGACACAGGCCCAAAAATAAGGACAATTTTTAAATATTGCTCTTATAAACTTAGATAATAGAACAGTAGTAGGTCTTGCATTAGTACAAATTTTCTGAAGGGTATGAAATCTGAAACTCAAATGTCTGCCATTATTTTCTAACTTCTGTCTTTAATGACTTGCCACTAATCTGCCAGAAAACTACAATTTTATGAAAAACAGACCAAAAATGTGATGCAAAAATATAAAATTGCCACACAATACAGCTGGGAACCTGTCAAAGAAGGGACACCTTTTTAATATTAACACTGTTAACTTGAGCAGCTAACAAAATAAGAGCATCTGCATGCATTTCTGAAATAAAAGTAATCTATAACTCTGATCATTACAGTTATATATAATTCTAAATCCTCCACGTTTTCTTCCAAAATTGCCATTTTGAGGAGGGATTATTAGGGGAGAGCAACATTTTGAGCCAAAATTGGGGACAGTTGAGAGGTTTGGATATTCCTAATTCTACAAAGCGATTTGCACATACCTCTCAACCTCTTAATGCAGGAAATCTGGACAAGGCCAAATATATTGGGGGAACATACAAACACTACTAAAAATTGCTCTTGTATAAACTTAAGACAGTTGATAAAATAACAGGTCTTGCTTTAGCATGCATTTTTCTGAAGGTTATGACGTCTGAAACTCAATGTTTGTCATTTAGTGACTTCATTCCTAAATGATTTGCTAGAAAACCACAAATTTTATGAGGAACAAACCAAAAAATAAGAAGCAAATATCTATTCATTCTGCAAAAATATGGACAACTGAGAGGTATAGTTCAACCAGGGCTGGCTGAGTTTGCTGCCCTTCCCCCCTTACAAAATCATGGTCGAATGGAGCCTCCCCCCTGCAGCCATTCCAATGTCCCACTCCTTGGTTATTTGTCCCCATTTACCATAAACACTGTAATGTGCATACTGCTTTACTTCTGCGATGATTTGGATTTCATTTGAAAGTTTTATTTTACATTTTACAGCACAAACCCTAATAGATATCTGTTAAACAAAGCAATGCAGTCTCACAATGAAAATAGACTTAGCATTAAAACTTCTCTGCCCTTGAAACTCACATGCATTGAAACAGCATTGAAACTCACATTCAAAGAAAATACATTTTGCCAGTGGCAGATAAAGATTAACTTTGGGCTGTTTTCAAATCATAGGCCCCTTGAACACAAACATACACATGCTCTTTGATATACTTTCCTGATTGTATTAAATTATATTCCTTGTACAATACAGTACAGTTGTTAGAGGGTATTTTAAATTTATTGTTTTGAACATTTTTCCAGTAAACAATGAAACAAAATGCATGTACCAATGACAAAACTGCCCAATTCAGAACATTTCCATCATGAAATGTCTACTCAACCTTTTACAGTCCACCAGTATCAGTAAATATGCACAATCTCTGAAGTAGTAAAATCCACATTAAAGAAATCTGTAACTAATAAAGAGGTTGCTGCTAGCAAACAACTTTATATGTCATTGTTTCATCTACAAATAAAGTGCCTGTTGCCCTTGAAGAATAAATTGCCTATGTTGCATGCATTAAAAAAATGATAAGCTAGTAATATCGCAATAGGGAATGGATGGCAAACTGATAACAGGTTCATAGTTACTAGGTATCTTCGCCAAAAAGGACTGCAGCATCCATCCCCTTTACAACAAAGTACAGTATCAGCAATGCATCTACCTACTGTAGGAGTAGAACCCACAGCCTTCTGCATCAAAAACAAGTACTCTACCTATTGTGATATTAACAATGCAAGCTGCCTCAACATAAGCAGCACTAAACTTTTGTTCCCCTACAGCTCTCAGCTCCTTGTAAAATCTACTCGACACTCAGCTGTATCTCTGAACTTTGCAGCACAAGAAATCTGGAAAAAGCTGAAATTTATTGGGGGGGGGGGCAAAAGCCCAAAAACCAGGAACACATTTTAAACATTGCTTTTATAATGTTGGAAAGTTGCTAGAATAAAATGCTGTGTTACCACCATACATTTCACTGCCACGTCTTGAACCCAGGGGACCCTGTGCAAAACAGTCAGAGAAACATACCACTATGCCAAATCAGTTGTTTTGTGAAACAGAGGAAGACTGAAATTTAAATGGCTACCATTTAGTGAATTCAGTTCTCACCATAGCGGTCAACCTCTTAGAAAAAAACATGTGGACAAAGCCAGTAATGGGGGAATACAGCCCCCAAACATTCAGTGAATTCATTTCCCACCATAGCTCTCAACCTTACCACAAAATACCTGGACGAGCCCAAAAATATGGGCAAATTTTAAATATCCATGTTATAAACTTAGACAATTGCTAGAATAAAAGGTTTTGTGTTACCATGTACTTTTATAAGAATATGAAGTCTGAAATTCAAATGCCTGTTATTTTTAAACATTTGTTAACCAGGAAACTAGTCTGACTTGGAACAAAAGCCAATTTTCAGCAGAGCAGGGAGATACACTCCAGACACATCTTTGTAAGAGATGGGAGGACATGCAGACTCCACACAGGAGGCACCCCAGCCAAGAACCAAACCAGAGAACCTGTAGCTGGCAACAATGCTACCAGTGCACCACTGCACTACAGACTTTGCAATGAAAAATGAAGATACAGAAACCACAGATTTTATGAGGAACAGAACAAATATGAGGCAAAAATCTGCAATTTTTTGCAAATGGTGGTGGGTAGGGCATTCAGGTCCTTGCCACCTGCATCCAAGGTACAGGGCTCAAGCCTGAGTATCTCTACCCACTTGTCACTATCATCATGTCGGCCTCAGCATAAAAAATGGTACTGTATCCGTCTGCATGAAATTTGAGAACTAGTTTAACCTTTGTATTGAATATCTTGTAAATCCACATTCTAATATAACCTGGTTTTCACATACAGCAATTCTCCAGGTGGAGAAAGTATAATCAACCCAACTCAAAGCTGTGGGAAAGCTCTTTATAATTAGTTATAGAAGCATCCCTCCAGAATATCTTAAAGGCCAGGTTTACAGGCTATCAAAAGCATTATATACTGCCCTAGTGATTACAAATATTAAAGTGCCCTCACATTGTTTTTTCTTCTAATGCCTGTTAATTATGAATATGGTTATCCAAATTATGCTGAGCTGTGTTTATTAGGATTTTAAGTTTATTAGATTTCTTGTTATTTCATATGTTGTTACCGTTCTATTCTTTGGATCATTGTTCATGGCTGTGTTTTTTTTTAATCTTGCTGCATTTTGCTACTGTTACTGTACTTCACTGATGCCGCATTTAAGTCTGTTCATTAACCTGCATATTAATTGTGATAAATTAAAAAAAGGAAAAAAAAAAAGGACTGTATAGTACAATCACCTCTGAAATCGTTCTGGGAGACAAAAGTAACAGAATCTTCTGCATATTGGATTATGTGAGCTGAAGAACCATGGACTGACATGCTGAAAATGACCAGCTCAAGTACTGAGCTCTGTAGGGCACCAGTATAGATATGTTTGGGAGATGATGAAATGTTATTCTGTTGTCTGAATCATTGCAATTGGTGAGATTAATTAGAAATCATTTAATAGCCATATGTTTAGTCTCAACATCTTAAGTCTAAATAGTAAGGTGGTGTGAGAGGCAGTGTCAGAGTGCTTAAGAGAGATTCAAATAGATGGAGCCCATCCTTTGCCCATTAGTTATCATTTATACTGTGCGGCTGAAAACCACGGAGTGTTATTGAAAGAAGATTAACTGATGTTACTTTATCTGCACCAGGGTCAGCTGTTGATCTCAACACCAACGCAACAGCTATTACCTGATGTAAACATTCTCATGTTTTATATTCCATTTTTTTGTATTCCTTTTTTACTGTGATATTGGTGATTTTGATGTATTAAGATGTGTATGTGATCAAATAAGAGTATAACTTTGTAAATAATAGTGCATTTTCATATTCCTTTAGTATTATGTTATTGAATTCTTGCAGATTATCTCACCAGGTCTCTGCTGAAAATGAGTTCAACCCTTAAATTTCCTAGTCATTAAATTAAAATAAAATGAATGAATGATGAATGGTGCTCTGAACCAGACATTATTTGATTATCATGTAAGAATACCAGGGATTCATTTAAGGATAATAACAAGACACCTTAAAATCCCTACTTGGTTCAGATAACAAATATACTCTGCTTTAACTGAAATCTGCTGATGACTGAGTTCATCCACTCGTTACTGAACGTGCACATGATGCTGTGAATTCGTTTATGACAGCAACAGCAGTAATCATATGGAGGTGTGCTTGGCTATCAACCCAACTCTTTCTTAATTACATTAGCTTAGAAATAAAGAGTCCCTTTAAATGCTTACACCTTGTTTGTGCAGCTCACTGAAGAACTCATTATGGAAGTGGAGCGGAACGATAAAGCTATGACTTTTTTAAAGCAGGCTGTTTTATACCCTACACATTAAAACAAGTTTCCTGACCTCAATATGAACAGAGGCAGGACAGGCAGCAAGCAGGGATCCCTCAAAAAAACTGGCTGCCAGGGCCCCTCATTTCCATGTTCTGCTAATTAAGGAATACTTTTGGCTTTAAAACCAGTCCAAAAAAATTTTTGTTCATGTCTACTGTGGACAAGCTTAGAGAATATAACAATCTTGGGATAGCTCTGAAGGGAGGAGTGTATGCATATCATCCAGGGTAGAGAAATTGTGAACATTTGGGAATGTGTTTTGGATCACACCTTAACACTGCAAGCACCATGGCTAAAAGGCAACATATTCATAGACACACAGACACAAAGACTTGAGCGTAAACACACACACACACACACACACACACACACACACACACACACCTACCTGTTTAAATGTGTCCATACTCGGAATTCATGAAGCAGCAGTACAATTCAAATCCCAAACCCTCCATGAAGCAGCAAGTGGACCGCTTGAAATCCATGCAGTAAAATTCAAGTCCCAAGCCCGCGATGAAGGTAATCCCCTGCGAGAGCTTAAAACTCACCTCTCTCCTGATTGGTCCTGTCTGCAGATGAAGCAGTCCAGAGCTCCTCTGTTCTGTGTGGTTGTCACCGCATAGATTCCTGGGCATCTGCGAGGCAGAAATGCCTTCCCTGTATCCGGACTGCTGACTCAGGCAGTCTGAGTTTGCACAGATTCCTGGGCATCTGCGGGGCAGTCTGAGTGCGTCCGCGCATGTGCGGAGTTCTGGGACTATTGAAAATAAAATATTTTGTTTTCTTAATTTTTTGTTTCATGTTTTTTTTTTCTTTTTGTTTCTAGGTGGGAGGGCTGCAGTCCTGCAATCCTATAGCACGAGCCGCCCATGGGCAGATGAGTGAGAAGAAAATGAAAGAATAGAGATTTTATAAGCAGGTGAAGTGGTTAGGAATTTAAGGTGTAGATACATAAAATCTGTCTGGGCTTAGGTAAGATGAAACATTTTAAGGAAATGGCTACAAGATATGAGGCACATGAAAAGAAGAGAAAGTTAGAGAAGGTGGGAAAATAATAATGGTGATACTCTTAAAAGCAAGACAGACGTGAGTAGAAATAAGTAAAAATGCAGTGTATTCACAAAATAAAAAGGAGGAGTTTCTGATATTACCAGGTAGCCAAGGGGAGGGAGGTAAATATGGACATTACTATGGGTGTGGAGAGAACTGTATGACCTGTAAGGATATAATTACGTGAGTATCTGTAATTTGAAAATGCAGGGTTTCATTGATGATGATTTGTATTGATGAGAAATGAAAACTTCAAGAACAGTAAAAATGACACAGAAAAACATTTCATTTTTGGCAGCCTTTCTCCTTTATCTCAATTTGTTAATCTCACAGTCAACCTATTTATGTTCCTCATTTTGAGAAATCCTATCCTTGAAAAACACCTAATTTTATATTTATAAAATTACTATGAGCATCTGGAGAAAAAAAAAACATCTCTATAGTTCAGCTTTGTCTTATTACTGTGAAAATATCTGCACAGTTAGCACTTTTGTCCCCTCAGGACTTCCTCAGACTTTGTTTAATTCAATAAAACAAATACTTTTTATAACAGCAACTTGTCATAATGACAACAGCCAATATGATCCAGTGGTCAACATAAATTAATAATGCTTCAAACCTTTCCATTTATAAAAACACTTTAAAACTTTTCGTATCATTTAAATTAGGTGACATATGAACATTCAGCTTAACATGCCATACATATTCTTTCTAAATCTAGCTGTTCTTCAGTTGCATTCTTATCATAAAAGCATTTCACAACTTCCAGAACACCAAATTTAAAGTTACACCCCTTACATCTGTTCACATCTTTTATTAGGGCATTCAGTTCATCCTTCAATCTTATTGCATAGGTATACTCAGAAATTCATTTACATTTTTCAAACAGCATATAAAGTTACGTGGCATTTCATAATCCTGCTCCAAATATTTTTGTGACACCCATTGATAAGTACTCAGAATAATTACGATTACCATATACTCTCCTCCTGCATTCATTGCCAGAGGCTTTTTAAACTTTTTTAATAGAGGTTTCATTGTCCTTCCTCTTTGATATATAACATCAGATGTTTTACCAATTAACAATAGTTAGTAGGTTAACAGATTATGTCATGAGATTTGAGGAAGAAATAATAATATTAAAGGATAGATTTTACAAGAGAGATTATTTTACCAGATAAAGAAATGATGACTGTGAAAGAAAAAAGGGATGATAAGTATTAGCTATGTATGTACATTACTACAGCAAGTATGGCAAAGCAGAATAACACAAACTAGATAAAATACGTCTATGAAATTAGTGAATTCCTTGGATACCTAGGCTATTAAAAATATTATGTTCAATACTTGGAAAGTAATTATGATATTTTCTAGTACAGCAAATAGGTTCATAGGTTCATAGGTAGGTACTAGGCTATTGGCCCTAGGGTCTATATAAGCCTAGCCAAAAAGGTCCCCTGGCTTTCGCCACCCAGGAAAATTATTTTCCTGTGCCACTGTCGAGAAGAGCCAAAGAAGTGATCCCCGGGGTGAATTTCCTATTTCCCATCCAATCATTAACATTTTTCTTGAAGAGTGCTAATGAGGAGTTTTGTTTGATATAGATAGGTAGTTTGTATGGGAAGTCTCTGGGACAGGCATCTATCCCTCCAGCATGTTCTGTTTATTGTGGTGACAAGATTTAGGTCCCTAGAGTGTGTAGCTCAGAGGGATTGGGATTTCTTTAAGTGGAGCATGTCCAACAGCTCTGGGTTTGACATAGCTTTGTATGTTAGGCAGACATCACCTCTGAGTAAGCAGTATGCGATGTAGTAACGCTGGAGATTTTTGAAACGGTCTGCATAGGGCATCTGTTTGAGTCTGGTAATCCTCTTTGTGAGGTATTTCTGCGGCCTTTCCAGTTGTTGTAGATGTCTTGTGAGGTACATACCAAAAGGGGCGTTGTACTCTATAATGGGTCTAATGAGTGAAGAGTAAAGGGGAACAATGACCTCTTTTTTCCTGAATGAGAAACCTTTTGTGATGAGGTGTGCCACGTAGAAAGATTTCCTGACTACTGTGGCAATGTGATTATCAAAGGAGAGACTACTGTCCACCTGTGTCCCAAGGTCTCTTATCACACTTTCAGTGTTAAGTTTACTACCACATGTGTGGTAGTTCATGGGTACAGAGTTTTTACCAAAGGGAATGGCAATGCACTTTTTGGTATTGAGCTTGAGGCCATGGCTTTGATACCAGGCATCTGTCTCAGTGAGGCCCCTTTGTAGGATGTCCACATTGTTAGGAGTTTCAATTATGGCTCCTAGTTTGCAGTCATCTGCGAACTTCATTAGCCAAAGACCTTCTGTGTTAGCCTGTACTTCAGAGAAGTAGATACCAAGCAGGAGAGGACCCAGGACTGAACCTTTCGGTACTCCACTTGTCACTGGTCTGAAGTCGGATTTGGAGTCTGCTACTTTCACAGTGTGGGTTCCATTAGTGAGCCAGTTGGCAACCCATCTTGTGACATAGGGATTTATACCTAGTTTAATGAGTTTATCTATAATTCCAGAGTGGGGGATGGTGTTAAAAGCTTTGGTGAGATCTAGATAGGCTGTGTGAACCACCTTACCCTTGTCTACGGCTTTGGTGACTGCTTCAAAGAAGTCTATCAGGTTTAGGAGACATGATCTGTCTTTTACAAACCTGAATTGGGTGGTGGTCCAGAGTTTGGAGATTACCAATGTCTTTGTTTATAAGTTCCATGATGATACATTCCATGGCCTTGCAGACCAGGCTCATCAGGCTAATCCGGCAGTAGTCCCTGGGGTCCATGGTGGATCCCCCTTTCTGGATTGGTATAACTGTCGCTGTGTGCCATTCAGTGGGCACAAAGCCTAAGGTGAGGCTATGATTGAACATGGTACTTAGGTGGGGTGCCAGTTCATTCTGTAGTCCATGTAGAATGCAGCCTGGGATGTTGTCAGGTCCCATGGATGCTGTGATCTTGGCTTTGGAAAGTGTGTTTTTTACCTGTGCAGCTGTGATTACAGGAGCTTTGCATTCTTCCGGTATAGAGATGGGCCCTTTTGGGGGGGGGGTAAAGTTAGCACTGAATCTATCTGCCAAGATGTTGGGAAAATCAGTTGGTTCTATATATTTAGTGCCATTGTGCTGTAACTTAGAGCAGATCTGAGTGTTGCCATTGAGATTCTTGACATAGCTATAGACTGCTTTGTGGCTGTCTTTAGAATGAGTGGCAATTTTACTTTCGTAACTAGCTTTGGAGGATTTTATGAGGGATCTCAGCTTCTTACTGAGACTGACCAGGGAGCTCCTCCAAATATGGGATTTTACTCTTTTTTGCAACAGTTTCTTTCTTCTGTTGTAGAGTTTGTTTATGGCAGGGGACCACCAGATTGGCTTCATTTTTTTGGAGGATAGCATATTGGTTCTGTTAGGGATAGCACGATCCATGCACTCGTGTAAGTGCTTATAAAGTGCAATTGTGTAGGATTCAGCAGTCGTACCTCTATTGTCCATCTGCATGGGTGTCCTGAAGTTTGCCACTTCTGTCTTAAGAAGCATGAAGTTGGCTTTGGGGACATTTTTTATGGTAGTTTCCCTAATGGGGGGTGGTGTTATTGTAAAACACCTGGAAGTTATGAATTCTACTTATAATAAGAATGAGATTGAAAAAAAATGCTAGATTCAAAAAAATATTTATGGCAGGTTAGGCTGACTGCTTGTATGATTCCTGGTTAAGTTGATATAGGTATTGGTATTCACTTGCTGCTAAGGAAGGACATGCTTCACGGAAGAGCCCTTGTGTTATGAGGTGTATCTTTCCTCTCATGGCCCTGGGGTGCTTCTTATCCCAGTGTTCAAAATGGTTCTAGGTACCTGTGGGAAGTACTTCATTACTCCAGTAATTGAAAAGATAACAGGTACTCAGTTCGTGTTCCAGTAGAAATTAATTAATTGGCAGATGAGCGCTGCTTAGCAGACTGAGTAACAGTGGTTTTAACAGGGCTTTTTATTGGATTATTAGTAGGTGGGCACAAGGTAGGTCCTTCCCATTACATTATGGGGATGTATGGGTAAGGGTTGAGTTTACTGAACTTCCCATGATGTCATGGTGGGACTGCCCTTGTGTCATTGGTGGCGGGGTACATACTGACCCTGTAAGGCTTTTACCCAAAGTATAACAAAAAGTCATTTTAATTCTTTCTAACAAACTAAGCATCTAATTCCAAGAATAAAACATCATTGTTTCCATTTTGTGTCATACAAGAAAATGTTTCTCTTGGTGGTTCATAAATTCTGTCAAAACATTTCTATCCAAAATTCAGGTATAATTGGCCATTTCAAGTTATCCATAGTTAAATTGATTCAAGTAATCAATAAGGGAAATTTCATGTATGACAATAATGTAGTTTAGATTAGAAAAAGAAGGAGGATGGTCATCAAAGTATTGCAGCTCTTTCACTGAAACTTAATCAGATCTACCAGGACAAAAATAACTCTATATGTTGTGTCATCTAAGTACTGTGGCATTTTCATTGAAACTTCATCAGATCTGTCAGGAAAAATAACTTTATATGTTGGGTCATCAAAGTGCTACAGCAATATATATATGCCCCAGAAATTTTCCCTCCTCCAGAATAGGCTTCCTATTCACATGAAACAGAGCACTCCCCTGACCATCTTCTAGCACAATCTGGACCAAGGGATGGGAAATCTCAAATTCATTCCTGGTGTGGGGCCCATGTTCCTTATGGACAGAGACAGTCTGTAAAAATATTCAAAACCCTGCTTGCTGACTCTTGTTAACTTTCCCTTAGGGATAGAAAATTGGGTAAAATCTGGTTAAAACTGGCTAGACTTATAACAGCTCTTGAACCCTTAGCCTAGTAATCTCCTATGAACCTGAAAAAAATATACATAGTAGTTAACAAAAAAAAAAAACATTGATCGCTGAAATTGCTAAACTGAGTGATTACAAAATCTTACACACAGAAAAATACAAAGTCATAAAATATTATACTAGGATTTGCAAGCAGAAATGAGAGCATTGTGGAAGAAAGATAGTCCCAATAATAGTAAGAATGACAGACCTAATAAAAAGAGTTTAGACTCATACTTAGATATGCTACCAATAGAGGTAACCCTATATCAGTTCAGAAGGAGACAGTTATGTATACATTGTGAGTGCTAAGAAGAGCACTTTGGCTAACATCAAAGACTGAAAACAATACTTAATTTGTGATCTATAATCATGCCTTGACATAGGATTGGGGTCCATATTCATCAAAGTACGTAAAACAAAACTAAGAAACTAAGCATTTGGAGAAATTAAACCAAGCTCATTTTTGGTGATAACCTTGTTATAAATATTAAAATAAAACATGCAGAAAAAGCAGAGAAGCACAATGCAAACACAACTATTACAAAATGAATTGAAGAGTTGTTCGATCAGCCAAAAGTGGTATAGTAAGAGCAATACAGTCAAAGCCAGTAGATTCAACAAACAGTGTCATGCACCACCTAAAAGAAATACGGAAAATAATTAAACTGGTTGAAGGAAGTTTAAATCATTACTAATCCACAAAATCTGGCAGATTGCAGCTGAGTGTGGTTGTAGGAAGTGCTAACTAAAAAGGTATCTAAGTTGCCCTCAGGCACAGCAATCAATATGCTGGGATACAAGTTTGGATGCTTGTGTTACATGCAGTCTATCACTGCTTACAACCCTCATGCACTAATCAATACTAGTGAAAATCAGTGTTTGACCTCTGTAGGACTATCTGAACAACACATTAAACCGAACTTATATATACAACTATAATATTGATGAGAGATGTGCATAAAAGCAACTTTGAGTAGATTATTTTACATTAATAACATAATTTCCCTAACTGATAGAAAGATCATATTGTGCAGCAGCCTATTTTTATGTCACTGACTTTCTCACTGTTGTACCTGATAATTTGATGGTGGGGGGGGGTCTCGCTGTTGTACCTGCTAATTTGGTGGGAGGGGGCTGGATTAGGGCTGTTTGAAAGCAGTATCATTAGTGCAGAGTAGTCAGCAGGCCCTTAATAAAACCTTACAGATCTCTCTCAGGTCAAGAACAGCACAAAATTAAAAGGATGAGAGGTTACTATTGAAAAAATAAACCTGTATGGTATTCATAGAAACAACTTTAAAACAAGAATACCAATTACAAATTAAGTTTTAAAACAGACATGATCTATGTGGCTTTTGGTTAGTTTGGTGTTAGTTACAGATCAGTGAACCTGAAGGCAGAGCTGATATCTGTTAAACCCTCTTCCGTTGGATATAACCCCAAACATCTGGTTACCAAGCCAAGCGCCACTTAGCTGTTTAGATATAGTAGTCACAGGAAATGAGGTCTGCCTAGGTGCTGACTATAATTTTACAGTGCCTGCAATTTGGTTTGGCCATGGAGGAGGAAAAGCATATTAAGTCTTATACTATTTTATAAATTATTCACTGAATGTGCTCACTTAAAATTTGGTGAAGCTGTTTAGTTTTTTCCTTTTTTGCATTTTCCATTTTAATTTAACGCACAGTGACAATATAGTAAGCTGTAACTGAAAACCTCATCTAACTTTGAGTATATGGTCACTGTAGGCCTCACAATGAAGTGATAATGAATGATGAAGGATAAGATATTAAGGTATTATGAATGTTGTGTGAGTTTGCAGTTATTAATCAGTAATAATTTGCAGTAGTTATTATGGTTTTAAGCTAATGAGCTACTTCATGTACGTGAAAGTAAAGGCTTAGATTTCTTCCATCCTCATTGGCCTATTATGTGATACTGAGCAAGCCACTTAACCAAGCGGTGCTCCAGAGATGCCCATGAAAAAGTAAGGCCAACAGACATTGCATGAAATAAAATGTATAAAATAAAAACAAATACTTAAATAAAATCTCTCTCTGTTTTTTCCACTGTCTTTATCTTTGTGTATTACCAAAGCTATATAAGATTTACTATGAATGTCATCTTTTAAAAGTAATAGAGCTTTGCTAAAGAGTTTTACACAGAGCTATTTTTAACTAGATACCTCTGTTGCTAAATATTCTTTTCATAAAGACATTACTTTAAATGCTGCACAATAAAATAATTTGGCTGAAATCTGGGTGCAGTGCTCACCTTGTAAATATGTACTGCATAAATCCTTTCCATTAAGATAAGCACAATACAGATAAAGCATTTATTAGTTTGCCTCGTGAAAACTGCTTACCCTCCTTTCTAAGACCACATATATCATGCTGCAAATAAACAGATGAAATCTGCTTTCAGCTAAATCCATTACGAAAGGTATGGCATTAAATAAACTGCATTAGTCTGGCACATAAGA
>NC_056732.1:1742312310-1742392310 GCF_019279795.1 Protopterus annectens | reverse complement strand
AAAAAATTACCTTAAGGCTCTGAGCAAGGGTGCAAGGCCCCCCCCTGCACCCCCCACCCCCCCCCTACTTAAATATACCAACTCTGACACCACACTTCAGTGCAGAAAAGGAACATTTTCCCATTCTGCGTGTACAGAGCCATTGCCTTTCACCTTCGAACGTTTCAAAGTTCGATCATATGGTGTCAACCGTATGACATTCGAACTTTAAAATGTTTGGCAATTTAATAGGGACCCAATAATGAGCCATAAATAATTTGAATCCTGCACTGCAATGGTATGATTTCTGCCTAATCCCTTAGGAAATTGTGCAGTTCTGGGCAAATTATTTAACTGGACCAAGGATCATGAACTACATTCAAAATCAGTTTGGAGGGGGGGTACTTACATATAAACAAAGGGTATAAAGTAAAACTCTGGTCTCTTGTCATAGTGAATGTACTAAGGACCAAGCTACATGTAAATTGGTAACATTTTCTAAAGAACTAGTGAAGGTATGATAGTGCCCTGGCAGGCTGTCACAGACAGGGCTGTCTTAAAAATATACTACAGACTGACCAGGTGATTATACCAGTCTTCACCCTTTAAGGAAGGGGCTGTTCCTGATCTTTTCATACAGATGGCCTATGGTCATGACCTCTGCGGCCTCTAGAACCCTACTGAAAAATTCATAAACCCTGTGCCCATGCTGCTCCATGATGTCCAAGAACAACGTGGCTTCTTGTCTTGAGACCCTTAGCTTTAGTGGACCCAGTTTGAGTTCTGGACCTCACCTATCACCTTCCTGTTTTTTTTTTTTCTTTTCTATTAGTGAAGTTGACCTCCAGTTCGGGACAGTACTTTTCAGTTAGGTATGATTTTTTTTCCTTTCCTTTTTAGTAGTAAAGATCGTGAGGCACTAGAACACAATCTGAATATTCCCTTAGCAAGTATACAATTTGGGTTGCATGGTTCGGGTTATAAGGGTCCTAGTGGTTATTAGCCTAGTATATACCTATGAACCCATGAACAAGACATTGCTGCTTATTTCACATGTTTCTCCCCATCTAAGACAAACACCTAACTACACCCCACGAGCCACTAAATTCTGTCCTCTCCCAGCTTGCACATACTGTTATATGAACTTTGACTTCTGCTTTTCAATGACAGTAGCTCTGCTCCTTAACTAACAAGACTAGACAGTTATTCAGGACTTGCAGGCTGATACTCTTTAAAGAAAGAAAAGCAAAGTTTCCCTGAGAGCTGGACTGGGAAATCCATGACATAGGACAGCAGCCATTTCCATATAATTTTTTTAACCTTGGGTCACCTTTTAATAGCAGGCCATTCTTCAAAATACATGATTGGTTCCCACTGATGTTACTTCACAATGGTGATGCTGCCTTCCATGAGCTGGTAAAATAAAATTTGATAAGTGACTTACCAAGTAATATACTTCTATTTAATGCAGGAAGATAATAAGAGTTGAGGATTTTGCAGTGTTAGCACTACACTGCAGTATAGGTTGCTGCATCACTGATTATGAAATGCTAAAATGAGATTTTATATGTATACCCGATGTGCTAGCAGTTCTGGTTGGTGAATCTACATGTAGAACCTACAAATACAGGTGAATGCACAATTTCACTGTGGAGTATCAGTCACAAACATGTGTTCTAGTCTTTGGTTCAATCATAATATTAAATGTACACTTTCTTCCTCTTGATCATTTCTATATTCCTATACTACATTCAAAGTAATAATAATAATAATAATAATAATAATAATAATAATAATAATAATAATAGTTTCATATTCTCTTACCATTATTTCATATTAGTAAAAACTAAAAGAAAAATCTAGCCAAGCTAGAGTTTCCACGCTACGATTCCTTGAACCTCTGGTATTAGAGGCACATGGGACATATGCAAATGAGCCTTTAAGGACATAGATGTTTCAGCTACATGGCAGTTCTGAATGCCCATATTTTTTTTCTTTTTAAGTCTGTGATGGGGAAATTCAGGCAATAAAGCCAAACCATGCTTCAGCTTTCTTATGGCTTCATCAGCACAGGATTAGTGGACAATTTGATTAACCTTTAGAAACACAGGGTTATCCTACCAAGCTGATGTCCATAACCATTAGGTTATCTGCAAAATATCCCAACTAGCAAACCAAAACAATGAATAAGAAGGTCAAACAATCAAACCAATCAGTAAAAATTAAAAGAAAAATCTAGCCAAGCTACTGTGTGATTCCTTAAACTTCTTGTATTAGAGGCACGTGGAATATAAGCAAATGAGGCTTTAACAACATCAGATGTCTCAGCTATCTGGCAGTTCTGAATGCCCATTAATTTTTCTTTAAGGACAAATTCAGACAAATAAAGCCAAACCCCACTAGCTGTGGATATGCATGCTTCAGCTTTCTTATGGATCATCAGCACAGATTAAGTGGACTGTGTGGCTAACCTTTAGAAACACAGGGATGTCATACCCAGCTGATGTCCATAACCATTAGCGCGTCTGCAAAATATCCCAACCAACAAACCAAACAATGAATAAAAAGGTCAGGCAGACAAACCAATCGGTGAAAACTAAAAGAAAAATACAGCCAAGCTTGAGTTTCCACTCTGTGATTCCTTAACCTCTTGTATGAGGGACACATGGGATATATACAAACGACCTTTTAAAGACATCAGGTACTTCATCTATATGGCAGTTGTGAGTGCCCATGATTTTTTTAAGTCTGTTATGGATGAATGCAGGCCAATAAAGCCAACCCCCACTAGCTCTGGACATGCATATTTCAGCCTTCTTATAGCTTCATCAGTACAGCATAAGTGGGCTGTTTAGCTAACCTTTCGAAACACAGGGTTATCGTACCCAGCTAATGTCAATA
Organism: Protopterus annectens; assembly: GCF_019279795.1. NCBI lineage: Eukaryota > Metazoa > Chordata > Ceratodontiformes > Protopteridae > Protopterus > Protopterus annectens. Next base: position 1,742,389,430 of record NC_056732.1, on the reverse strand, counting down.
GCCATTAGGGTGTCTGCAAAATATCACAACTAACAAACAAAAATAATGAGTAAAAAAGTGACACAGACAAACCAATCAGTAAAAACTAAAAGGAATATCTAGCCAAGCTAGAGTTTCCACTGTGTGATTTCTTAAACCGCCTGTATTAAAAGCACATGGGCTATATGCAAATGACCCTTTAAAGACATCAAGTGTTTCGGCTATATGGCAGTTCTGAATGCCAATTACTTTCTTCTTTTTAAGTCTGTTATGAACAAATTCAGGCTAATAAATGCAAACACCACTAGCTGTGGACATGCATGTTTCAATTCTGTTGAATACTGCACTGCTTAATTATGCCCACAAACTCAGTAACTCATTCACATTTAACCTTTTACCTGCTTATTAGTTACATTCTGTTGGTTACTTTTTCCCAGTCTCCCTACTATCTACCCTTCTCAGTGTTCCTTACATTTTCTGCTTCTTTTTTGTAAATAAGGATAATTGTAACAAGAAGAATCACTCTTCTTCTACCATTAAATATCAGGTTTGTAAATTTCCCATCTTTACTGATTTTAACATGTCCTATACATTCCCCAGAAAAAGGAATGTGATAATTTGACTTCTAGATTTTTTAGACATGGCCATAGTTTTATGTATGTTACATATGTAAATGCAAGTAATATTCCTCCATAAAGCATGCTTCTGGAGCATTTCTCCCCGGGCCTCCACTGAAAACAGGCTCTGTGGAACCTAGTCGGACTTTCCCGGTCAACAAATGATAAATAAATAAATAAAAAATAAAATAAATGCTGTTTTTATTTTCTTTTACTCTTTTATGCCACAGGCCACCATTTCATCAGCTGTTTTGTTTAGCACTTTTTATCTTGACTTTATCACCAAAACCACCGTAGCATTTTCTTAGTCTTACATAGTTCATAGATTAGTACTAGGCTACCTGCCCCTTGTGGGCTATTTGAAACCTAGCTAATTACCCCTTGTGAGAATCAAACCCTGCACTTTGTGTCTGTATGGCTAATACCTTACCCATTATGTCAACCCCTATACCCTTATGACTAAAAAAAAGTAATGTGCTTCTGTTAAATTCAGGTATTCAGTTTATTTATGTCTGTGCCATACAGCAACCTTCTATTTTCCCCATTGTGTGAAATATTTACATACATACATACAAATGTTTCAAGCACGGGCATTAAAGCCCTTCTATCTTGCCAATATGCCAAAACACTTGTTCCCATAATAAAGGTGCAGGCTGTTCTTAAAAATATCTAAACTAGTACTTGCTTTAATGTAATTTGGTAGTCTGTTCCAAGCATCAGCTACTCTGTCAGAGAACCAATTAGTACACTTCTCATTCCTATAGAATCTTCTACATAGGTTATCTGATGATTCTCTAGTACTTTTTGATAACCCCAAACATTCCTATAGGTAGTTGTCCCTAAATGCCCTATATACTTGAATAAGATCTCCTCTTAAACATCTGTAAGAGACTGTACAAGTTCAGATATTTAGTCTTTCACAATAACTTAGATTTTCACATCCATGGTTGCCCTTAGTATATTTCCACTGTACTCTTTCCAGTTTATTTATGCTTGTTTTCCTATAGGGTTTCCATATTGTTATTCCATACTCAAGTTTGGGTCTAATGTAACTAAGAAACAATGACTTCATTATGTTTGATTTCCTAGAATTTATAAATCTTTTTATACAACCTATAATCCAGCCTAAAGTTCTATAACTATCATTAGCCAATTGGCTGATATAATTAGAAAAACCTCATAGCTGAATCTGCCCATATACCCAGGTCCTTAAATGAGTCTACAGTTTCAATCACTGTGTGCGGTATTAAATATTCATGTGCGGTATTAAATATTCACCTTTCAGTTTATGTCTCCCAAATCTCATATGCTTAGTTTTTGACGTATTTATCAACATATTATTCTCCTGTGCCCAAATGGTCAATTTAGTCAAATTATTTTGCAGACATGCCTTATCTGTAACACTTGCAATCAGTTTACCCAATTTCAGGTCATCAGCATATAGACTGTAGAACACCTCAGATGGAAAAGTAAGGTCTGAAAGATACAATCTAAACAAGTAAGGGCCTAGTACAGACCCCTGTGAGACACCTTGACTGTAACCAAGGATTTCACCTGTCCATTTGGTGTGTGATACTTGCCATGTCCTATTTGTAAGCCATGCAGCTATCCATCTTATCAACAGTACATCAGTACCTAGTTGTACTAATTTATTGATCAGTGTTTTGTGCATGACCCTGTCAAATGCTGAAGTTAAATCTATATAAATCACATCACAGCACAATTTTTCATTCATAGCTGTTATTATATTGTTATAGAACATCATGCTACAGGTGGTAATAGATCTATTTTCAACATATGCATGCTAATATATGGTTTCAAGTCCCAACCTATCCAGTTCTGACAATAACTTATCTAGTATTACCTTCTCCATTATTTTTCCACAACATGAAAGTAGGATTAAGGGTCTATATGATTCTGGGTTTGTCCTACTCCCCTTTCCCTTAAAGACAGATTTAATAAGTGCATGTCTCCAATCTTGAGGAATCTCCCCATATTTATATGACCTAGTGAATAATAGATGTAATGGCAGTGTAAGTTCTTGCTTAAGTGTCCCCAGGTCATTGTTACTTATTCTGTCTCCTCCCTGCACTTTGTTTGGATCCAGTTTGCACAATTCTTTTTCAATATAATCTAATTTTGATTCCAGTATCTGGGGTTATCTGGAGGATGTCACTAGGACAATTTACCACCCATTTTGTGGAGCCAAACAGTTTTGCATAAGATTTTGTAAATATATGTATAATCTGTTGTGTCTGAGAATAAATTTTAGAATCTGCACACAGTTTATCAATTTGTGTATCTTTACTCCTTCCACATCTTATGTATCTATAAAAAGGTTTCCTGTTATGCTCAATATCTTTATATAAATTTTCTTCAAATTTTTCTTGATCTTGTCTAAGAGCTGCACCCCCACACCCCCCGTACTCATATATACAAACTCTGAGATCGCACTACAGTGAGGGTAATGGTACATTTCCTGATCCCCACTATAGTGTGATCTGGCTTGGAATGTCGGAATTCACAACAGCGAATGCTGTATTGCATTCTCTGATGTAAGTTCCGACATTTTTTTATGTCGATGTTTTGAGTCGACATACGTCTCTCTTGACATTTTGTAAATCGCACAAGTTGCGATTGACAAATTGATAGTAAACCAACAAATTAAGCTTTATGACCCCATGATCACTGCACATCAATGGTGGTAAAACTTGACCTGAAGTTACAGTAATTTCTTTGGGAACACAAACAATATCTAGTATATTTCGTCCCTGGTAAGTTTTTTTACAATCTGAAGCATTTGTTGTTCCTGAATATACTCTGTGAATAATTTCTTTACTAACGTTGTTGAATCAATATTATTCCAGTTTGTTTCGGGTAAATTTAAGTCCCCAGCTAATATTATACTTCCCTCCTGTGTTTCATGTAAGAAACGTATGAATTCCTCTAGGTCATCTGCACTTGACTTTGGTGGTCTGTACACTCCAACAATTGTTATATGTTCCAGAGTTGTCTTTATTGTCACAGTTACACAGTCTATAGTATTGGTATTATCACTGAACATGTAATAATCACAGGTCTCATAGCTATCTTTAATCCCTATCATAACACCTCCACCTGATTTTTTGTTAGAATGTCTGTTACAGTAAAAACATTTATACCCTGACAGAACTGGTTTCCAGTCATTGTACTTTAACCATGTTTCACAAGCTATAACAATATCAATCTTGTGGAAACGTAGCAAATTTTCTAATAAAACAACTTTATTATTAATGCTCCTAGTATTAACAACCATCAGAGATGCATCAAATGTTGCTATCTGTGAACTGTTACATTTTTGACCTGGCAAAAACTCTGGCTAGTGTTTGTCAAATATTGCAAAATATCTGCTGCAAAAATTCTCTTCCCTGATCTAGACAAATGCACACCATCCTGTCTGAACACATGTGTGCCAAAAGAAGGCTTGGATGCTCTACACATTTCCATTTTTTAAAACAGGACATTTTTTCCATGTAGGTGTTTATCCAAAAAATCTTTTCATTCACAGTGACCTGACTATCCTTTCTATAGGTGATTTGTGAAAATTACGTCCTAACACTAGTACAAGCTATACTATCTAGGAGGGCTGTCAGTTCCAGACTAACAGTCAGAGAATCTTTGTTGGTGACATCATTTGTACCAACATGAATAAAAACAGATCCATACTTCAGTACATTAAGTCATTCCAAGGCTTGTTTCACATCTTCTGTTTTTGCTCCTGGCAAGCATATCACTGATCAATGTTTATTATCATCACTGTAAATATAAGTATCATTTCCTCTAATGACTGAATCTCCAATTACAAGAATATCTTTGCTGACCATCTCTGAAGAATCTTCAGCTTCTAATACAGTCATTTCTGCTCTATCAATTGTTATGAAGGATAGATCTTCATCGCTATTAGTCTTATTAATTCCACTGTTGTCATTGCATATTAAATTCTCATCCAGCTGGCAATGTAAATCCACAGCTTGAGCCACGTAGTCAACATCTGTCTTTCTCCTCTTTTTTCTTACAGTAATGTTCTTCAATCCTTCCTCATTCAGTTTTGATTTCTTCCTTTTCACCTACCCCTTGCCTCTTTTTTCTACCTTTTCCATGGAAAGGTAATGCCTTTTTCTGTAGACTGAGGGTTTTCTGATAGATATCTTCATTCCCTGTCACCAGTGTGTTACATAACAAGGCAGAATCCTTTTTACTACATATTCTCTTTCCTTTACAGTCATTAGTCAGTTTCTTTTTCTTCCTTGTTATTTGTTGAGAACTTCTTCCTTTCTTTCTTTTTTTGTTTCCTTCTAAACAAACTGGATCCTCAGATTGCTGAGTACTTGCATCCCCAATTCCATAGTTCTCAGGGGCCTCATCATGTTTCATAGGAGTTGAATGTTCTTTGCGGAAAATAGATACATCATTTCCTAAATCTGTTCTATTTGTTCTATGCCTAACATTATTTAGTTCATCAGTCCAGTCATTAATATATGATACAACAGTTCTCCAAGCCATGCCAATTGCACATGTGCAATCATCATTATTAAGCTGAGATTTGCTTCTAACAATGGTAAGCAAATCATCCAACTTTTGACACGAGGAACAAAGATCACCAGTGTTATCAGCTGTTACCTTTAAATATGCATAGCATTTATTACACTGTACAAGATACTTATGCATTAGCAAATAGTTAATTGCATACTCATTTAAGGAATCCATATTCAGCTTTAATTGAATAAAATATTACAAAGGAAAAAAAATACACAAAGTCAGTAGCAAAGAATTCAAAGGAACTTAAATCAACTTCTGTCATAAAAATTATACCAGCAATATCCAACAAAATAATAAAATACAATAAAGTTGTTCTGACCATACAAGTTCTACCAGCCAGACAGAAGTTGTAATTTCTTTACATCTTCTTGTGTGCAGTAGCTTCTGCACACTATAGCTCGCAGTCACACCTCCTTTTAACAGTAAAAAATAAATAAAACTTCTCTTACCAGTCAACCCCACAACAAATCACAAACCAGGACAGGATTGTTTTGATATGCTCAGAATTTTCGTCTCTGTAGTCTGTGTAAATTTATAGCTGTCTAGGCCTCTTGTGGTGGCTAGTGCTTGTCTGTCCAAAACCTATCCCTTTCTCACAACCAAAAGTGAAAGTAAAAGTAAAACAACAAAATATGAATCAAAGTAAAGCTTGTTAATAAGCATTCTCTTCCTACCTACAAACAGTTAGAAAAAGTGATAACAAATGCAATATAAATTAAAATAAAACTGCTCTTACCAGTCAACTCCACAACAAATCACAAACCAAGACAGGATTGTTTTGATATGCTCAGATTTGTTTCACTTTGTTTATACACTTCTGATGTCTTTATTACATCATTTTGAACCCATGCTGAAATAAATAAATTACTAAGCAATTTACTGAAGCAACACATCATTTGCCACTTGGCCTCCTCTTTTTGTTTTTTGTCTTGATAAACTTTCAGTATATATATATATATATAGTCTTTGGGTATACCTCCTTTAACCATTCTGTATTCATAAAGGTTAGGCAAGGTTTGAATTCAGTAATATCCTATCTAATGTATGTATAATTAATTAATTCATTCATTCATTAATTAACTAATTAACATTTCCAGCAACATTTTGGTTCAATATAATTCAGACAAAACTCATGTTTAGCTTTGACAAGCCTCCTATTAAATCTTATAAAATTAAATATTGTGACATTAAGTCATTTCCACACAACTCAAGAATATCTGTTAAATCTTTTAATTGGTATACATCCAAGTCATACATGTATTCATAAATTGTTTCTGGAAACATTCCACTTAACTGGATGTGTAAATTTTTTTAGCCAAAAAATTCCAACCCGTATTCAATTTACAGATTGTTTAATAGTGCATGAATGTTCATTTACAGCATTTGTCATTTTTTTCTTATTAATTTCTTATTCGTATACTGCATATTATAAATAACATTTGAAATCATTTTATATAGACTCAAATATGTAAAATCATATTGCAACCCATTTTATTCAAGACCCCCTAAAGCTTCTTTTAAGACATGTATCTACTTTTTAAAGAACAAAGAAAAAGTTTAAGAACATGGGACAATTTGCAGAATTGCTGACAAGCAAATAATAGCAATGAATCACTTTATGAATGTCAGAAGTCATGTGATTGCTACACAAATTTAGTTATTAGTTTTTATTTGGGTAAAATCCAAAAATAGAAATCCCTGGTATCCCTCAAAGACTCAGAAAAAAACAGTATGCAACCTATACTGAGTCCAAAACAAACCAAGAAGAAATATCACAGTGTGGAGGGTTTAATGTTCACTTCCTAAATTATGTTATGCACTTAATTCACATAATAAAAATCAAACTGTAAAATATAACCATAAAATACCTGCTACAAAATAATCAAACAGAAAATATTAGGTAGTCCACAGTTGAGTTAAAAATGGACTACCATTTATTGAAACACACAAACAAGCGGTCCTAGCTGAATATAAGGAAAAGCATCAAAAACATTCCTTATTTATATATAATCAGGTTGTTAGGAGCAAGGGAGTAGTTACAGATGGTGCTTCTGTTAAGAGATCTATGTGCATAACATAATTTAGGAAGTGAACGTCACACCCTCCACACTGCAAAGTTTTTTCTTGGTTTATTTGAGTAAAATCCATTTCTTATGGCCAAAAGCATTTAACCGTTAAAGCTTCTACTTGTGGGTGACAGCTGTCAGTTTTATTTAATTGTTTTCTTTTCTTCTAAGATTAGATCTTCCAGTCGTTTCTATGCCATGCTGCCTTTCACTTACCATATATCTAATTGTCCATTCTACAGTACTGCCTTACGTTTTTGTATAACTATAACTCCTTCATACTTCACTCCATCTCGCCCTATAAAATATGCCATATTTTTAATTAATTTTTATTTTTATACTTGGGTTTAGAGGACAAATTTCCCCAACTTTTAAGATATCTAACAAAATCAGTTCTTTTTGAATTAAAATTCATTAAACATATCTTACTAAAAGTGTATTAACATCATCAAAATGTAATTCCTCAAACATAGTTTTTTTTGTGCAGAACATACAAATAATACACTTTGTGTAACTCGTATACGTAAAAGAAATTAACTTAAAGGGCATAGTACATATAAACATTACATACCACTTAAACTGATAAAAAGCTGTATAGACGGCAATGGTTTGTATTCATCCCCTCGAAAGTTAATACCTGTTTTCCGCACAACAGCTTTGATTATTTTCACTGGTTTTCACATTTCTTGTTTATATGCCTGTCAGTCAGGTACTAAATAAATGACAAAATTATGCACACTGTTTTGAGGTGAGGTGAACAAGACTGCTATACTCATCTACTTCTATAAACCTAGTTTGAAATGGAGCAAAACTGGGAACATTCAGTTATAGCATGACTAATCTTTAAATGAGGTTTTGTGATATAAGACTTGACATATTTAGGTAGGGAAGTAAAGTGCTGGAATTCTTGTTACATACACAAAATGAAATTACTGCACAGAAGTATACATACTGGCTTAATATAACATAATTTTGCATATATTAATTACTTCAGCACTGTACATTACCTTGTCATTATGTTGCTTTCAGTTTAAATTATATATGAGTAACTATCTGCAGAGTTGCTCTAAGTTATTTTATCCACCTACTCTTTATTCCTGATGGTACCATGACCATTACTTAGGAAAAGAAACATCTGCTCTACCATGGAGTTCTACATGCACGTAATACTTTATAAGCTCATTGGTAGATAAAACACTATTTTCCTTGATCGTAGAAGGCAAACAAAAACTGTAGGCAATTCCACAATATATTAAAAAAAAAAAAAAAAACATGTTTGGTGGCAAGTGGTCTGCATTTCAGCTGAACAGTTTCAATAGTGGTAAAGAATGCATGACCAACGAAATGCATTGCTCAGTATTTACCTTTACTAAGAAGCACAATTAATGCAAGATATATGCAGAAATATAAAAAAATGGTTAAATTTAGGGAAGAGCACTGCTGGTAAGATGCAAAATTTAATTAATGTAGCATTTTGAATTCTCTGAAGGATCACAGCTGTAATTTATACTCACATACTTCTAGCCAGTATTGTACAGTTCAGTGCAAGCCAAAAATTGTAACTGGCATATGTTTGTTTCATATCCCTTCTTGTAATTACTATGCCATTTTAACATATTGAGAATACTATTGATTCAGTACTGTTTTTTGAACTTTTATTAAGAAATTCTTAAAATCTTCTAATGTAACTATGACAGTCTGCATTCTCTCTTGTGGTGGTTCTTTATTCATGTATTTTCAGACTTCTTTCTCTAACAATTGCATGTGACTCTTAACTACTAATAACACAAACCATAAAGGTATAATCTGACAAATCGTTAATGTCATTTGTAATATTATTATATAGTTTCTCTTTTCTTAGATATTGTTTCAACATATGCAAAATACTTCTCAACTGTAAGTTTTGTGTTTGCCTTTCAGTAATCATTTCTCTTAGTTATTTAATTTTAGTTGGTTTTCATTTACAAAATGTTTATTTTATCTTAAATTCATAGGTGAAATCAAATAATCTAAGCAGAATATATCCAAATTATCCGTAATATGTGTGTGTGTGCCTGTCTCTCTCTCTCTCTATATATATATATATATATATATATATATATATGTGTGTGTGTGTGTGTGTGTGTGTGTGTGTGTGTGTGTGTGTATAGATATAGGTAATATTATTACTTCACTTTTATTTACTATGTCACAAAATGATCATCCATAAACATACATTTCATTAATATCAAGAAATATCATTGTTCTTGCTTCCAGTGTTTATATTTTTCTAACTTTTTTATACTATAAATGTTATTTCTAATCCTATAAACACATTGGTTCATATTTTTAACAACATCCTGACTACAAAATGTAAAATTTGATTAAATCATTATCATGGCATAATCATAAAGTCTATGCTCTTTGAGGTGGGTAAAGATGTGGTTTACATATCCCTTTGGTTTCATGAGCTTTACCCCTAGTTCAAATCAAGGCAGTCATGAGTAACTCTCACCACAACTCAGACTCTAACTTTGGGTTATTCTGCAAATATTTCTGGAACAATAACTCTGCTAGGTTAATTACTGTCATTTTATGAAGGCCTCCAGTTTCATTTAAAGGAAAGGTTTGGAGTTTATGCTAAATAAAAAGGCATTAACTCAGGTGAAAGACATGCTAGTATGGTCCAGAGGGGTGTAATACTCTTTAATTTGTAGTGTGTGTGTGTGTGTGTGGGTTTGTGTGTGTGTGTGTGTGTGTGTGTGTGTGTGTGTGTGTGTGTGTGTGTGTGTGTGTGTGTGTGCTACAGAGCAAGAATAAAAAAAAATAAATCCTTATTTGCAGTGTCATCTTAGTGTTCCTTCTTGGAAATGTTTTCAAACAAGTGAGTATTCATATATTGCTACTGAGATACACTAAATATATCTCCTTATCATCATAAAGATCCAATGTGGATTATACTGAAGTGTTTTTGGTACACCTTGAGATCCAGAACATCCTACCTGAGTTTGTGACAGATATTTACTGCAGCAAAACATTGAAAATTAATCTGAGAACCAGCCCTTAGTATACAGGGTAGGAGTTACTGTCCTACCATATGATCATCTGATATTTCCTTATATTCTCTGGTAAGATCTTCCATTCGAATGCTGATTTTCCTTGACAAACTTGGAAAACCAAGCAGAAATTTTTAAAGTGTTACTGACTCACATACTAAGCATATGGGAATAAGGTCTTTGATTTCAAAATAGATTCCCAGTATCTTTTGGAGTGACACTTGTTTCTAGACACTCTACACAGGTTTAAAATAATACTGTAATTTTTCCAAAATTCTCTGACAATATCTTTTATATGTTTCTATTATTTCATTGAATTTGCCCAGAATCTACATTCAGTTTTATCATTTATTTTTTACTTGATAACTAGGTATATGGATCGGTCCAAAGACACTTGGGCTTTGACCTGGACCTGCAGTAGGGACAAATATGTAAAAAAAACAGGTAACTGATCACACTTCATATGTATGCACACAATAACATGTTGACAGTCTTGGCTATTAATTCATTTTTATATAAGTAAATCACATGATATAAGCATAAATGCTGAACATAATTGGATTCAACTCATTTGTATTAACCAGGCTGTGAATAATCTAACCTACTATCACATGGTATACCTAAATGTTATCACAGAGTCTGTATCAGGCTGAAACCTAACAGGCTATATCCCTGCAGAAATAGCTACATTTTGCTGTAGTAATGTTGGCCATACATTCTTGTTCTGCTTTTGCTATTCTACACTTTTTATAAAGTAATGTATTCTGCTTTGCTAGCTGCCCCATATCACAGCTGTGTTCAATTTAGGAATATTTACTGTTGCTATGTTATGATTATCCTCTTTGATATTTATTATACTTTAAATCATTTTATTACCGCTTGCTTGTCCTTGGTACCATTGCAAAAAGTTCTGTAAAGTTCAACAGTCAGTGAATTAGTCAAAAATAAACATACAAGTAACTGATGTAAACAATCAAATGCATGTTGATCACATTTTTCAGCACAAATACACAGATTATGAACTTTGTATTTTAGGCTTGTTAAGTGATTTCAGTTGCACAGCATGCAAGCATTTGAATTAATCATGTCTACAGTGTATGTATTTATTTATTTGTAATGTATTTTATTTAATTTGTTTATTTTTGTTTACTGATGTAGTGCACTGAGCATTACTGACCAATTTCAGGCTCATTTATGTTGAGATACAAAAAATCTTACAAGCAACAAATACAGAAATGTAGGCAGTAACAGAACAGTTCAGATTAGTTACATAGAAAAACTGTGTATATACATTTTAGCAAAGAAGCAGAGTGTAATGTACAATCAAGTAGACTGTAATCTACAATATATATATATATATATATATACACACACACACACACACACACACACACATATATATATATATATATATATATATATATATATATATAATATATATATATTACTTTCTAAAGTGGGTCACACTTCAGTAAATCTGACACAGGAGAAGAGACTTGGAAAGGAGATAGGACAGTGTGTTAAGTGATATGTACTGTGTTGAAGCAGCAGCATTTGACATGGACAAAGAAATCCTTTTTCAGTTGCATCCTGAATTCGGAGTAAGCGTTGATTTCCTTCAGGTCAATGGGGAGAGTGTGCCAAAGAGTAAATGCTTGAGAGGCGAATGCATGTGCAGTGCTGTGAAGTTTGCTTCTAGGGATAATGAGAATTGGTAGGACTTGTGGGTAGTGTCTCAGGTTCTGCAAAGAGTTTTTTCATGATGTCTAGCTGCATGGGAAATAAACGTGTGAAGCTGAAGTAGTTTGTAGAGTTGGGATCCTAACAGTGGGATTGATGTTCACTTTTTCTAGAATGAAACAGTGGTGTTCACAAAGAGGCAAGTTAGTAATGAATCAGCAGATGCTGTTAGAGATTGTCTGGAGTTTGATTGTGTTTTTCTTGAAGGCAGAAGCAAACACCGGAAGCCACATTTAAGCTGAGAAAGGAGAACTCATTTCTGATGGCTGTTCTGGCTGGTTGGCAGAGAGATCTTTTTGGCTGAGAGCAGGAAGAAATTTATTTTTGCTATCACTTTGTCTTTGTGAAAATTGAAGTCTATTGATCAATCAAGCCATAATCCTAGGTACTTAAAGGCTGAGGTTGTTTCAATGGAATGGTTGTGTAAGACAGAGATGGTTAAAGACTCAGATACTTGGTAAATATTCTGTGGAGTTTTGAAAAGGGTAATTTTGGTTTTGATGGGGTTGAGGAAGGTTTATGGTTTATGAACAATTGGTGCATGCCATGAAAGTCAGAACGGAGATGGAATTAAATGCTGCTGTGAGCATGACTTGATCAATAAATTATTGCCTCATCACCTTAGAAGATGAGTGGAAGATGGGAGAGGTGACAAAGAAGTTTTTGTTTTTTTTATTGGGTGCTTGTTGTAATGATAGGGCATTTTCAAGTATTTAACTGTGCACTTTTGGTTAATATGCACTTCTGCAGAACTCTTTTTGGTTTTAAGATAAAAGCTCTTAACTGCTGTTTTTGGAAATAAAGTGTTTCTAACTGGAATCTTTGCCTGCTTCCATTTGGTTCGAATTATTTTTTAATGAATACGGAGAAGGGGAAGGGGGCACAAATGGATCATTGTTGTACACTTTTGGTAACAGGTGCAGGTTCTGATTGTTGAGAGGGTCCTATTTAACTCAGCAGTGCTTGCCAGTGAGGATTTGTTTAAACTAGGGAGTGGTATATGGACTGATACCATTTGCAATTAGTTTGTTTTGGAGAAGATAGTGGTTAGTGAGGTCAAATGCCATTATCAGATGTAAAAATAGGATATCTGTAAGGAGGCCATTATCAGAGGTTTAAAGGATGTCATCAGTTAGGTTCCAAAGTGCTGCCTTAGTACTTTGTCCAGGCTAGAATCCATGCTGTTTGGAGGAGACCAGGTGGCACTGCTGGATAGAAAGAGAAAAAGAGAGTTTGGTATAGACTATTATTTCTAGATGTGTGTCAAGAACTGGAAGGATGGATGTTGGCCAGAAGTGGCAGGTATCTTTGGGGCTGGTTTGCTCTGGGAGGGGTTTAATTAGAGTTGTTTTCCAAATTTTTGGCATGATGTTTTGGTTGAGACACAGTTTATATATGTGGGTGAGACATAGACGATCACTGCAATGAAACATGGATCAGAATTTGTGTGTCAGTGGAAATATTGTCAATTGGAATAGAGACCTTGGCACGTATGCACTTGAAGTGGAGGAGAGGGATGAATGTTGGTGGGGTGGGAAATGCATGACCTCTGGGTGGGAGGTTTGGAGTTCCTTTAAGGAAATCCTCCAGAGGAAGTTTTGTTGTGCCACACTGAATGATGTTTGTAGATAGGGTGTCATGAGGAGATTTTCATCCTGTAAGAAGGTTAACTTCTTTCCAAAAGTGTTTGGGAAACTGTAAAAGGGTAATGTGTTTATTCATTGGAGATTTTTTTGTGATTTCTGATGGTCTTCCTGGCTAAGATGCATAAGGCTATAAAGGAGCTGTGGTTATCAGTTGTGAAGGTATGTTTCAATTTTTGCTATGCTTCATCCTTTAGAGTAAGAAGATGTTTGAGTTCAGTGGATAGCCATTCAGTTTTGTTGGGTTAATAAGGCCTGGATAAGTGGGAGAAATTTGTCTTGCACCTGGGGTAGAAAATTGGTTAGGCTTACAACTACTGTATTAGGGTCATGTAAGGAGACCATATGGTTCCAGTTGTGGGCTGTGAGAAAGTTTTTGAGTTTGTCAATATTAATGTTACACTGGTTTCTCAAGTCTTTTAATATTGGTGGGAGTTTTATACGAAGGTTGACAATCATAAAAGTGACTCGGTGATGGTTGTTTAGTGATGGTATCAGCATGTTTTTGTTGATGATGGGAGTTTGGTATATTTGTAATAATCAAGTTGAGTGTTGAGTGCTTGAATGATCTGAGGCGAAACCTTGTTAGTTCTTTTATAAGTTGAAGGAAACCTAGGTCTGCTGGGAAAGTACCCACATCAGATGAAAAAGGGCCACAATAATTTATACTGAAGTCACATAGAATGATTATGTTATTACTTTGACAAAGTTTTTAAGGATGTTAATGATGAGTGATTTTAATGTATTTAAGAAGGGCTGTATGTTGTAGTGATCTCGAATGGTTCATTTTTGTGGGTTGGAAATTTTAGGAGACTCCATTTAGGACTGGAGTCTGAGGAGGACTTCCCATGGGTGATGACTTTTTGGTTTAGGTTATTTTTGGACATAATTAGAGAGACACCATCAGATTGCTTATATGGTCTGGAATCATTTCCATACTTAAAGGAGGTTAGAAAGTGTTAGAAGTTGAGGGAGTCTTGCTAAAATGTCTGTGTTGTGCTGGCAGATAAAAGCACTTATGTGGTCCAGCTTCAATAACACTGTTTGTCTATAACATGCAATTTAGGCTTTTATTAATAGTTATATTTTGTTTTATGGGGGGCAGTTTGCAAGCACAACAGTACCACCAGCAGTACTGAACATCTGTTCAAACATTAAGCTTTTGCAGGAAGAAAGAAAACTTAACAATTTTGGAAAAAAATGCCTGTTGAATAAAAAGTAACATTTAAAGGGCTGCAACTAAATGTATTCTGCTGATATAGCTGCAGTGATACCTTAGGGTTGAAAGCCACAATTACCACTATGGCTGTTTTGCCATCATTTATAGTCTGGCAACATTTTCTGATTCCTGTTCATTACAGGGCATTTGTCCATCTTGAATGAAGCTGGAGCAACTTTTTCCTGTCTGAAGTGATTTACAGCATAAAGAAGTTTCCCTGTGATAGTATATGGCTCTATGAAACTATCTTAAATTGCACACATGTAGTCCAGGATTTAAATATATATCAGGATGTCATGTCAGTATCTGAATTGCTGATGATTGAGGCTTGGCTAGGGAACCTGACATTGAAAGGTGGCAGGAAGAAGTGTCTCTGAGTGACTGATATTCAGCTCTTTTACCCTAAGGGAAGGGGAGATTCATCAGTGCTAGCCCATTGCCTAGTGAAGAATAGTACAAAAGGATGGCAAGGTAAAACTGGAAAAGGAGGCATCTAAGGATCGCATGCACATAACTGTGATATGGTGCAGTTGATATCTGTCCATACTCACTAACAGGGACGTTTGGGGATAATAGCAGACAGCCCTACTTGAAAGCAGAGGGACAACATAGCATGGTTATCTCGGTCCCAGACACCAGACAACTGGAAATGCTTTCTGCTGACCAGAAAGCTCTCTGGTTATTTAAATTTAGGTGTAAGCCAGTCAGTGAGTCTGATGCAGGAATACCTGGCATACAGCAGGTGAATCACTATCAGGGAGAGGAAACTCCAAATACTTTCTCTAAGTTTGCAGTGAACAAAGTCAATGTGTGATTTTACAGCAACGTGTTGAGTTCTGAGTATCATATTTGTTTTCTCAGTTTTGGTCTTTTTCTTGACGTTTTCATAATTTTGTTGTCGATTTTCAGTAATTTGTTATTATATGTACTGATAAATGATAAAGTGTGGGGAACCTCAGTCAAAAACAGCCATAGCAAAGCAGTAGTATGTAGATATTAAATGTAAAATAAATAAAATAAATAAATAAACATATACGTGTGTGTGTGTGTGTGTGTGTGTGTGTGTGTGTGTGTGTGTGTGTGTGTGTGTGTGTGTGTTTCATTCCCACAACCTCCATCTGTAAGTCACTTAATAAGGTATTGCTACTGAGTCACTCTTAAAACGACAATGTGTACATCCAGTGGGCTTACATATTTAACAAACAGCATATATATATATATATATATATATATGTAGACAGTGACAAGTACACACACTCACACACACACACACACACACACACACACACACACACACACACACACACACACAGCACAGTGCAGTAGCAGTGGATTATAGCAAAATTTTTGTAAAGTTGTTTCTTCAAACCTGACTTTATTGAAACTAATCAGTGAAATATGTGATTCCTCAAAACTTGCAGCTGCTGCAACAGCTGGGTAACATCTATTTGCAAGTAAGAAGACAAGCAATCCATGTTCTGCATTCTTCTAACTAAATGTCCCCAGCTGTAAGGTTTCGGTAGCTGGGAATTTTGATCAGTATTAACTTTTACACAACTAGATTTTAAACCTGATAGAAATATTTGTTGTTGACAGTTCATCAAAAGTTTCTTTCAGAATATCTTTATATTAGAGACATCAAGGAAATGATTCGAAACATAGTTCAAGCAAATGTTTGCTAGAGACAACCCAGTAAAAAGAGACTGTTAACAGTATTACAAGTCACCAGAGCAAATATTGGTTAACGTGCAATTGCACTTTCTCCAAGTAGTAATGTGTAAAAAAGGGAAAACCCACACCAAACATGAGCAACAGAGAATCAAGTTAATAAAAACAAAACAATGGCTGGATGAATAACAGTGGTAGAAGGAGTCAAGATTCAGAGAAAGAAAGGACATGACAGTGCAGATAGCAGTGACATCATGTCTGCAAATGTAAGATAAACTAGAAACATCATCATCCATGACTGTATTTTTTTATTTATTATTTTGTTGACTGGAAAAATCCGACTAGACCAGAGCCTATTTTCAGTGGAGGTCCAGGAAGAAATGCTCCAGATGCATGTCTTTGGATTGTGGGAGAAAACCCATGTGAATGCAGGGAGAACATGCAAACTCCATACAGAAGGCACCCCAGCCAAGACTCGAACCAGAGAACCTCTTACTGTGAGGCGACACTGTTAAGCACTGCACCACTCCACTCCCCTGTAGGGAGACTTGCTCATTAAGTTCCGTCACAGTTGCTATTAGTTCTAGGATTTTATGTGTGTTAGAAATTATGCTTCCTGTGTCAGAAAGGCTACAGAAGGCAATGGCGTGAAACATTTTGCTGATAGCATAGGCTGCACTGAC
Source organism: Protopterus annectens (assembly GCF_019279795.1). Lineage (NCBI taxonomy): Eukaryota > Metazoa > Chordata > Ceratodontiformes > Protopteridae > Protopterus > Protopterus annectens. The sequence goes on along the minus strand of NC_056732.1, from coordinate 1,742,372,202 downwards.
AAACATCATGTCTTGCAGACCAGAAGTCAGTAGTTAAATAAGAAAATTAATTTAAAACTGAGAAAAGCTGGGCTCAGTACTGTAAAAAGTATGGGTTGTGATACATCTTTGGGTCAGCAGTACTCTTCAAGCGACAATGATATAAATCTTATAATTAGTTCCTCTTTCCTTTTCCTTGAGGTAAAATAAAAAACATCAATGTGTCCTATCATGCTGTCATAACACATTGTCAACATTGCAGTTGTTCTTGATCCTTTTAGTACAAAATGGACCAGCTCTTTATTTCAACAGTCCACAATCAAAAGCTGGGGATGGCATAATAGTTAAGGTTTGCACCTGACAGGCACAAAGTGCAGGGGTTAATTATCACCTTAGGAAGGATGACTAAACTTAAGTGCTGCTCATGTCATTAGCCTAGTAATCACCTATGTGTCTAGGAAAAGAAGCCTCATTAATATCATTTTGGGGAGAGGGCTACATATAATGGTTAAGGTGTTTACCTCAAAGACAGAGGGTACAGGGTTTTATTCTCACATTTCAGGGAAATTATCTAGGCTTAAAAGTGGACCAGAAAGACAGCTACCCTAGTACTCATCTATGAACTTGCATTAGTCAAAAGTATATAAGCCCATAGGTAATCCCTGGTGATCAGAGAGGAAACTGATATGTAACACATGCTACTTTACTGACAGACTGATGTATATTTATAAGAACCCTTATACTGTTCATGTTTGACTGCATTGGCTGTTGCTTTGTCAAACATGCTCCATAATGCCATATCCGAGGCTGGTGACACGACAAAATGAAAACAAGTGAGTTTTTCATTTATTTGTTTCTTCTTTCCTTTGAGTTTGCATAACTTCAGAGGTAGAGATTGGGGTTAGAAATGTAGACCATCCATGCTGAGGAGAGCAAATTATACAGCTCCCATGCAAAAGCATGTTTAGCATCTTTTGGACACATTTGTTAGTTACATTTTGTGTTTGTGTTTTAAGGGGTTTAATGAAACTATTAGCTTTACAAAATCAAGATTTAAAACATCAGAACATAAATGTTTAAACCCCTTTTCCCTAGATCCAATTGGGTGGCCTAATGGTTAAAGTGTTTACCTTACAAACACAAAGTGCAGCATTTGAGTCTCACAAGGGATAATTGGCTAGGCTTAAAATGGCTCATAAGGGCAGTTAGCCTAGTATGAACCTATAAAAGGGAAGCACCACCATTTTCCTATGAGACAAGATAACATTCCTTTAAAAAGGCCAATTTATCGTTGTCTCACAGTGAATGGTTTGCAGTGTCGGTTTTCACCCAGGATGCAGTTTGTACTGTCCTGTGATTGCCTGAGATGTTGTTATGGTCTTCTGTTTGTTTACCCAGCAAAAACACATTGTGCTTGGCAAACTGGCAATCCTCTTAAACTGCCCATAAGTGTGTGTGTGTGCATCGTGTGTGCGTGTGTGCGTGTGTGTGCATGTGTGCATGTGTGTGTGTGTGTGCGTGCGTGTGTGTGTGTGTGTGTGTGTGTGTGTGCGTGTGTGTCAGTCTGTCTGTCTGGTGTCCCTTCTAGGAAGCTGCCTCTGTCGTAAACTCCATGAGGAACAGTACAGTATCTACCTTCCCCTAACCCCATATAGAATAAAGCAGGTATTACAGCACAAATGAATTATGCATTTAGTAATACATCATGGGGCAAATCATTCCATTGTCTAACAGAATATAATAGTTGCACACTTTCTTGGAATATAAATAACATGTTAGCCACTTTGTCAGAGAGCTCTTATCACTGTCATCATTACAAAACATCCCGTTGATTCAAGTAAATAAATCCAAAATATTTCCACTGACCACTGGTATATTATCTTCACATCTGAAGTGAAAGAACATCTATAATACTTGTGTGGCTATAGTCTACTTCTAGGTTACCTGACCTTTTTTCAGGTGATATTTGCTATAAACTTGAATTCTATTCTCTCCCTATGTCTATGTAGACTTTTTGATCATTCTCTGGTTTCTTTCTGTCACCCACTACCAGGTTGGTTTATTGGCTTCTATTGTCTGCCCCCTACAATGCTCTTATCTTGATTTCCTGGCTCAGGCTTTAGCTGTAATGATCCATAAAGGTATTTCTTTCTCGCCTGGCTAAGATATAAAATTAAATCAAGTTCAGCCTGGTGCTTGGTCTCTGAATTTGGTCAAGCGTATCTCCTTGTCCATTGCACATCTTGTTTAGGCAATAACCGGTATTGCTTTTTGTTGAGACAGTATGCTATTGCTAGCTTAGCTGTATCAGCTTCCCTAGTTGAATGATATTTCTTCAGTAAAGCTGATCAACTGCTATCTGAATGCACTCTTTTCCTCACTATCACAACCCTTCTGTGGGGCATAGGCTGAGATTATGAATATTGCCCTATAATTACACTGAAGTCTGACTGCAATGAGTCTGTCATTAATTCTAATGATAGCCTTCACTGCCCTCTGAAGCCTCTCTGTCACCACAATTCCCATGCCATTTCTAACCTGTCATACTCCTGAGTAGTAGACTCTGGATTCAAAGCCAAGTAGCTCTGTTGCACTGCCCTTCCATCTTGTCTTTTGGATACATAGGATGCCTAGCTTCCTCCATACCAGTATGTCATCCACTTCCAAGCTGCATCCTGTCAGTGAACCTAAACTGAGTGTAGCAATTCTCAGATCATGTTTGGCAGTCCAAGCTTTTGCTCAACAGCCATCCCAGGGAACCCAGGCTGGGCAACTGGACACCAGCTGGCCAGTAGCTTATTGACTCAGGGCTGCTGGGCAGCAGGCACACACTGGCCAATAGGGGTGAATACACCCCTCCTACTGTTAACATGGGTCCCTGGCATAGGTCAGAGTAGGCCGGGTCTTCAACCCACTTATCACTGGTAAGTGCCCATGCCCATCTCGTGACATTAGTCAACATGACTGAATAACCTAGAGCCATATTTTACAGTGTCAAGTGGCTAGCCCTGCCATGGCGTACAGTCTGTGATCCATGTTCTTTTATCTTGAGGATACTGTGCACCACAGTAGATGCCCAAAGTGGTTAATCTATGCAACTCTTCTCCCTACAGGACACCATGTAGAGTCTGCACTGCTACCAACAGCTCCATTCATTGGTGAGTTTGAAATGGAAACACCAGTTTGTTTTTTGGAGGTGGAAAGAACCCCACAGAGATGCAGGGAGAATATGCAAATGCCAAACAGGCATTGGCCAGAGGTCAGAATCGAGTCTTGTACCTTATGTATGGGAGGTGAAGTCCTTAGCAATTATTCCAGCTGGTTGTATCATATTGTTCCTGAATGCAGTATAACTAAATGTCCACATATCAACACCTGTAAAAATGTCACCAACAACTAGACTGGGTCATGGCTGAAAAACCTCTTTGGACCAGTCCACTTACCTGGTTAAGAAAGTGAACATCAACAGGTGGCAAAGATCAAACTGCATAAAAATGGCAAGAACACAAATTATAAGGCAACAAAGAACATAATGTCAGTTGCTGTTTTTCATAGGAAGTCATAGACGGTACATTTTCCAAGTATGTGCTGCCAGTGATTGCTGTCTTTTGGGACATTTCTCTCTTCTTCATGTTTGTGCAGCTATATAGTTTGTATATTCAACTTTAGGGGGGTGGTAGCTGTCCCTCACATGAACAGGGGAGGGAGAAGATTGTCTCCCTGAAAAACACATTTTCAGTTAGAAATTCCACTCATTTGAGATTTCAGACAGTTGTTCTTGGTCTTTCTGTTCCTCGGCATCTTGTCATTTGAAATTCCATACAGGATCTTTAAACGTTAGTCAATAAACAAAATGCTTAAGTAATGTAGACTTTCAGTCTGTTACTGGTTCTTGGATATTTTTTATTTCATCCCCCATTCCCTACATCCTTAACTTATAAATATTCATCCTTTGCATATGAGGCTATAATTTAATTTCTATTGGCTTTCGTCTCACTTAAATACAAATAAACATAGTAAGAATACTGTAGGCTGAAATTGTTATTCTCACTCCTAATTTCTATTTAATTTTGAATTCTGCTTATTGGTGTTACAAATCTCTTTATTTGCTTTACTAAGAACTAATCATTTCAGGTAAGCATCTATATGACCCATACCACCTAAAACTAACTTATATAGTCCTTTTTCTAAAATGCGCACTTTGTCATTTCTATCAAATGCAAATAATTTAAATTGCCAATTATTATATTGTTACTTATGGTATAATTTATTTTTGGATCTACAAAAATAATAATTTCTATTATGAGTAATTCAAAATATTAAAACTGTGTTTAGTGTCAGTCAGTGAAATGTATGTCTGTTATTTCCTGCAATATGACTTGCCTATAAACTTAGCATTTATTCATAGAATTTTATTAAATTTGAGGCAAGAAAAATTCACGTTTCTCTTCAGAGGAGGTTTATACTCATGTATAGTTCCAGTTTTTAAAGTGAAAAGCTATTTCCTTGAGTTTCATAGCATTACTGCTTTGTCTGTCTGCTTTTATAGAATTGTGAAACTATTCCTTAATGCTTTTTAGTTGCCATAGCAAATGTGGTTTACTTTAAAATGTAATCCATGACGTTATTTGTTTAGAAGTCTTACGTTGAAGTATTGACTGTTAAGGACTGAACTACATATGCCCAACTCCAGATCTGAATACCGATGTTAATTTCCTTTAGTCTTTTTCTACCTTTCTAATGCACTTATTTTTATGCATCAGTCTATTTTACTAATTTCCTAGCATCTACCATATGTCTCTCTGTTACTTCCTTTTGGAATAGACCTACAATGAGATCATTCGTTCTCTTAATGTTTAACTCATCTTTCTTTATCAATATATTATTTCTTTTCATTTTTGCCTTAGGAACTTTTTTATTGGCCACTACCCATATGTTACTTTACTAATTCATTTTTTTACTTCTTATAGCATGATGTAATACTCCATATGAATCAGTCTTTAAAGCATGATGTAAGACTCCATATGCATCAGTCATTAGTTTGGTATTTCTACATTTTGTCTTTCCTGAATCCATAAGTCACTCAGTCATATGCCTCAGTGTGTAACTGATGGCCCTCAATTCACCATTTAGGAAACTTCAGACCAAGTCACAGGAGACAGACTACTTGTTTTTTTCTTAAATATTCCCATCCTTAGACCTCATCTAACCTGAGAAAACATGTGCTGTTTGAGATATATAAAGAGACTTGATTTTTCTAATAAAACCCAATATTGCAATACAGATCCCCTCTGGCTCAAAATAATCCACCTAAGCTTTGAGGCTGTATCCAACAAGCTTAAGCTATTAGAGATTTATATTCAGTGGAAAACTAAACAACAATATTATTGCTGTCTTAGATACCCATCTAAAACTTAAACTGTGTTTACCTACTATTTTAATAAGAACTGTCAGATTTTCTACTCTGATACAATGGGAACTATAATATAAATGAGGTTGTTTTTCTCATTGGCAAAATAACATCCTACTACTGCTTACTTTATGTATTGGTACATTATACTCAGGATAAAATCCAGACCGAGTTACTGGTTCAATAACCCTAAGTGTTCAATTCTGAGAGGTGAACTAATTGCACTTAGTTACTGGCATGCCATTTTTCACTGACACAGACTTCATCTTTGTTTATTCATGTATTTTATTTGCAGTATTGTCCATTAATGCTGCTTTCCTTAGCATAATTTCCTGTCTGGATGTAGATGTTAAGGGCAAATAACATCAGTGGAAGTACTGTAATTAGTATGAATAATCCATCAGTTACATAGGACTCAACAAATCATATATATATATCCCAACATTTCATTCTTTTAAAAGACAGTAGCAGAAAATGAATGATCTGTTAAAGGATGGTGGGTGGCCAATGCCTATTCTGACAAGGAACAGATGTGAGTTTATCCTGACAAGTAACACGTGTGAGGCATAGAAATAGTCCTAGACAGGATACCCATCCATTGCAGAAGGTGCACATATTCACAAATACAACCACTGGAAATTTGGAGGATGAACATGTCTTTCAGATTTGTGATGAAGACAGAAATCTTGACAAAAATTCATGTGGACACAGACAGGGGCATGCAAACTACAGAAAGAATGCACCCCAGTCAGGAAGTGAACCATAGAACCCACAGCAGCATGTGAGTCATACTGCCATCCAATGCAACACAATAAGATAATAATTATACTGACAATAATTAAAAACACCAAGTAAATATAATGATTTCATTTTAGCTTGCTTACTTCAGTTAATAGGGATGAGATCTACTGTTTAACACTGTCAGATTTCAAGCCACATTCCTGCACAACTAATACCACTGAATTGTGTAACATTCAAAATTTTGGCGATATTGAAGTGTATTAACCCACCTGATGCGCAGTCACAAGCCACGCCCAAACCCCGCCTGTGACAGCGATGTCAGTACACTGCATACCTTTTGATTGAAAGCTGACAAGTCATTTTCCCTAGGTAGGAATAGGACTAACACAAGTTAAGTTTGAATTTACTGAACGTTTGACCCACTGCAGGTTTAACGGTAAATAATAAAATCGTTGTGTTTAAGTTTACTTTTTCATGCGGTACAAAAGTTATATACAGCCTATGCCGAGAAAAAGGGTGGAAGGGTGTTGGTGCAGTTATTTTCGACTATGCATTAAAAGCAAATGCTGTGAAAACATTTGGTATTTTGCATAATTAACCTGGATATCCTAAAACTCTTGCTTTCCCATGTGCATGTCCGTGCTACAGTACAGTACTTGTTTTGCATTTTTGCAAGAGAAGACTTGTCTGTCACTTGTAGGTAGTAATTGGTCTTTATTCTGGCATGCTGTGTATTGTGGACATCGTACTACTATCTTCGGTTTGGTATCAACCAGTGTAATCACTGCAATGTGTGCAAGTGTGCTGAATGCCAACATACCCCTCTCAGCTGTCCAGATTTCCACCTCATATTTGTTATCCCTTTCTCATGAAATTGTGGGTTTCTGGCAAATCACTAGCAAATCATTGAGGGCAGTTCTTGGATGGTGGTAGGTAGGCAGGCATGTCTGTACAAATGCACCCATTGGGGGGTGATTAACTGTTCCCTTAGTTTATGAGACTAATAACCAAATATTTTCTTTTTGTGAGGGTTTCATATCTGTCAGAAAATACACACTAATTTAAAACTTGTTATTGTAGCAAATTCTAATTACAATCCTGTTATCATGTCAATCATGGAAAATTATCGTTCTTAATTGCCGCCCTCCGGCACGTCAATCACGGCGGCCACACCCATTCCTGCGCAAACTAACTTGTGGGCTAATACACTTCAATATCATCAAAATTTCATCATTTACATTTATGTTTGAAGTTATTTGTTCTGTTTACTATGTAACCAGTAGAGATTTCTTGCAAAATAAATCAGATCACAGAGTCATGGCTGCAAAATAGTATTATGTAAGTATCGTGCCACATCTGACTGAAGTCTGGCATTCTGTACAGCATTGCAGCCCAAGAGATAATGCATGTCATTTGCCATTACTTTTAGATGCAACTTAATTTTTATGTGCTTTGTTTTTCCCTGGATATACGCATCTGTAAATGAAGATATATCATTCCTTATTGAAATTCCATGAGTCAGAGACAGGTATGAATTCATAGGTTCATAGGTTCATACTAGGCTATCTGCCCTGGGGCATTTATAAGCCTAGCCCGATTGTGTTTGGCTTACGCCACCCCTTGATTTGAGTATACTGTGCCCTTTTTAAAGTTTAGTTTACTGTGCCTCTGTCTAATAGTGACATGGAAGTAATCCCCAGGACAAACCTACGATCCCCCATCCACTCATCAAGATTCTTCTTGAAGAGGTCAGTGAGGTTCTCTGCCTAACATGAACTGGAATTCTATTCCAGAGCGAAGGGAGCCTCTGGGTTATGAATCTGTCCCTCCAGCATGTTCTATTTATTTCTGTGCTGAGGTTCAAGTTCCTCAAGTGTGTGGCTCTAAGGGATTTAGATTTACTGAGGTGGAGCATGTCCATTAATTCTGGGTTGGACATTGCTTTATATGTCAGGCATAGATCGCCTCGAAGTAGGCGGTATGCAACTGAGTAGAGCTGGAGTTTTTTTAACCGAGCAGCATATGGCATCTGTTTGAGTCCCTTGATCCTCCTGGTGAGGTACTTTTGGGGTCTTTCTAATTGCTGCAGGTGTCGGGTAAGGTACATCCCAAAGGGGCATTGTATTCTATGATGGGCCTGATGAGGGATGAATAAAGGGGCATGATTACCTCTCTTGATCTAGATGTGAATCCTTTCATGATGAGGTGGGCTATGTAGAAGGTCTTTCTAACCATTTTGGCAATGTGGTTGTCAAAGGAGAGATTGCTATCAACTTGGGTCCCCAGATCCCTAATTACTTTCTCTGTACTTAATGGGTTACCACCTATGTGGTAATTTGTGGGCACATTGTTTTTGCCAAAGGGTATGACTATAAACTTTTTGGCATTTAGCTTTAGACCATGGCTCTGGCACCAGTTAGCCGTCTCTGCGAGACCTTATTGAAGGATGTTTGTGTCAGCTGGAGAGTCGATTATGGCGTCCAGTTTGCAGTCATCTGCGAACTTGGTGAGCCATAGTCCTCCCAGGTTGGCCTGTACCTCAGAAAAGTAAATACCGAACAAGAGAGGTCCCAGGACAGAACCTTGTGGGATGCCACTTGTGACCGGTTTCGAGTCTGACATGGCCCCAGCAACTCTGACTCTGTGGGTTCTGTCTTTGAGCCAGTTTGTGACCCATCTTGTGACATAGGGGTTTATATTTAGGCTGGATAGCTTATCTATGATGCCTGAGTGGGGTATTGTGTCAAATGCCTTTGCAAGGTCCAGATAGGCTGTGTGGACTACCTTCCCCTCATCTATGGCCTTGGTGACTGTTTCGAAGAAGTCGACCAGGTTCAAAAGGCAGGATCTGCCCTTGACGAAGCCAAATTGGGTAGGATCTAGTGTCTGTAGGTCCCCAATGTCTTTGTTTATGAGTTCCACGATGATCCTCTCCATAGCCTTGCAGACTAGGCTAGTCAGGCGTATGGGGCGATAGTTTCCAGGGTCCGCAGAGGCGCCACCTTTGTGGAGTGGGACCACTGTTGCTGTACGCTATTTTTTGGGCACATATCCTGTAGTGAGGCTGAGATTGTACAGCAGTTTTACTTGAGGGATTAGTTCTTCTTGGAGTTCATGTAGGACGCAACCCGGGATGCCATCTGGTCCCATGGAAGCAGTGTTTTTTGCTTTGGAGAGGGCAGCCTTCACCTGAGCATCAGAGATGTTTGGGAGGCTGCACTCTGCCGGGATAGATACTTGCTCTTTTGGGGGGGAGGGGGGAGGAGAAGTTTGCACTGAACCTGTCTGCCAGGATATTGGGGATTTCTGTGGGTTCAGTGTATTCTTTTGTCATTTAGAATCAACTCAGAACAAGTCTGGGAGTTGCATCCCAGCTTCCTAACATAACTGAAAAAAGCCTTATGATTGTCTTTAGTGTCCTGTGCAATTCTTCTCTCGAAGCTGGCCTTGGAGGATTTTATGAGGGATCGTACTTTTTTGCTAGTACTGATCAGAGATGCCTTCCCTTTTAGGGATTTTGCTCTATCATGTAGTAGCTTCCTCCTTCTGTTGTACAGTTTATTTATGGCTGGGGTCCACCAGACTGGATGCCTGCCTTTGGATGATTGGGTCTTGATTTTGTTTGGGATAGCATGATCCATGCATTCTTGGAGATGTCCGTAGAATGCGTTTATATAGGATTCTGCAGTTTGGACCGTAGTTTCCACTGGCTGTGGGGCCTTGAAGGATTCCACTTCGGTTTTGAGAAGTGTGAAGTTCACTTTTGAGAAGTTTGTCACTGTGGTTTTTCTGGGCTGGGGGTGGGGTCGGGATGTGAATATCCAGTGAAATTAATTTATGGTCTGATCTTACCAAAGAGGCATATACTTCTGGTATGGAGCATAGAGTCCCCATGTTGGTAATGATCAGGTTTAGTATGTTTTCCCCTCTTGTGGGAGTGGTGACTAGTTGTTCCATAGCATTTGAGTTTATAAATTCCAGGAACCTTTGGGCTAAGGTGCTGGGGCTTGAGTAATGCTCCCAGTCTATGTTTGGGTAGTTGAAGTCGCCCGATATAATGGTGTTCAGAGAGATCTTCATGTTCTCCAATGTTTTCAGGAAAGCTGAGTGGGATTGCTGACTTTGACAGGGTGGTCTGTAGGATGCTATAAACTGAAAAGCAGTCTTGCCCACTGTCAGTTGCACATGGATGGTCTCCGATACTTCGTGCAATGCCACTAACCTGGAGGTGTGGATATCCTTGATAAATATGGAAACTCCCCCTCCTTTTGTGGTTCGGTCCGGGTTTTGGGGCCGAAAAGCATGATATGAGGTATAACCTGGTAGTGCTGGGGTGCTCTCTGGAGCCTTGAATCAGGTTTCTGTCACTGCACAGATATCGATGTTCTCCATACTGAGGAGAGCTTCGAGTGCATGCATCTTGAGGTTAAGACTTCTGGAGTTTAGCAGCATTACCCTTAGTTTCTTGTTCCTTGTGCTGTCTATGGAGGTGGGTTTGACTTTTGAGCCTTGCCTAAAAAAGGCACTATGGGGGTGGCAAGAGCCTTTGCCAATATCCAAGCTTATCTATGATGACAGGTGCAAGCCGTCCCTAGTGAAGCAACGTGGCTTGTCGAGCATTTCATCCCAGGCTGACAGACACTGGATCCCCTTTGAATGACACCAAAATCTTAGCCAATTGTTAAAATCGATCATTTTGTCTTTATACTGTGGCATCATTCTAGGTGAGGGTAAGATGCTGCTCAAGGTCAGGGTCATACCGGCCTGGGCTACATGATCAGAGAGCTCCTCTATGTCTCTTTTCATGTAGTCGAGGGAGGTATGTTTCAGGTCATTCATGCCAGCATGTACAATGACTGAGTCATATTTGTATTTGCTTTGGAGTGACCTGAGTGCTTGCGTTATGTGGCGGATCCTAGTGCCCGACAGGCAGCTCACTGTGACCTTCTCTTTATTCAGCCTGGTGAGCGGGACGTCAGTGTGTCTGACAATAGAGTCACCTATTACAAGAGTATCAGGTGTGTTATTCAGCCTTAAGGGCTGTGACTGCTTGGCACACTGACTTTGTGTGCTATGTGTTGTATGTATTTTATTTTGGGGTAGCGTTTGCTTGGATGTCTGCTTTGGAGGTCTCTGTTGCTTAGGTAGATTTTTATTTAGAGCCTCCGAGTATGTTCTTGTGTTTTTATGTGTTTGGTTCGCTATTGTGGTGGGACTATGTGATACTGGAATTGTGTTGTGTGAGGTTACCTTCTCCTCCTGACTGGATACACCAGTTTTGAGATGAGAGAGCTCAGCCTCCAGTTTGGCAATATGGTTGCATCTCTCACATATATTCAAACCTGTTTGGAGGAGGACAGGGTTGTCCGTGTACATGAGACAGTTGTAACATTGCCTCAAAATTCCCAGATTCACCAGCTGGACTGGAGAGGAAACCATTGACTGACCTTTGGACATGCTAGAGTAATATAGGGAACTGAATTAAAACGGACCAATAGGGGACAAGGTAATCGTAGAGAGTATAAGAGTAAGTAGTGCTTATGGTTTATTAGTGCTAACTTGTAAAATTACTTATTTGGACCAGTGAGGGGCCTTAGAATGAGAATATGGTGTTTACTTTGAGAGACAGAGCAGTTCTAAGGGAAAAAGTGAAGAGCAGACTTCGTGGAGCCAGGAATAGTTTAAACCCAATTAGGCAAAAACGCACAAAACCGCGCAAAAGAGGGTTTTAAGAGAGGGAGATCAAGGAGTTAGGAATTGACCCAAAATGGCCAATAAAACTACAGTTTCAAGGCAGTAACCACTCCTACAGGGGCAGGCAGGCTGCTCAATGTTTATCACTGCCACTGATGAACACAGAGACTTCCCTTTAGCCCAAGCAAACAATGGCCTCCAAGAAACTTACAAACAGTTCAGAACAGCAAATCTGTAACTGAACTTTTTTAAATCTCAGAAAAGTGGGAAAAAGGCAAGATTTTTTTTTTGTTTTGTTTTTTTTTTAAGGAAAGCAGAGGTTCACAAGTATCAACAAGTTAGAACAGTGCAGTAAATGACCCCACACTTGAGTGCTAGGCCAGAGACAGATAAAATGCAAGTTTTAAGAAAAAAAACGATTTTAAAAATAAGTGCAGGCAGGAAATTCAGTAATCAGCATTAGGTTGTGTTCTAAATACAGTTACCAACACAGAAATCAAGTTTGACAAGCCAGAAAATGTTCAAAAGTAGGCGGCAATGCAGAAAAACTTAAATAATCTGAAGCAAAATACTTAAAATCTCAAAAGTGGCTCCTTTCTTCTCTCAGCGTTTTCTCCTCTTGGTGGGTGCTTCACCAACAGCCAACAAGTCTGAAAAGACGGCAAAACCACGAGGCAATTGGGTTTTAAGAGAGGGAGATCAAGGAGTTAGGAATTGACCCAAAATGGCCAATAAAACTACAGTTTCAAGGCAGTAACCACTCCCACAGGGGCAGGCAGGCTGCTCAATGTTTATCACTGCCACTGATGAACACAGAGACTTCCCTATAGCCCAAACAAACAATGGCCTCCAAGAAACTTACAAACAGTTCAGAACAGCAAATCTGTAACTGAACTTTTTTAAATCTCAGAAAAGTGGGGAACAAAGCAAGATTTTTTTGTTTTTTTATTTTTTTTAAGGAAAGCAGAGGTTCACAAGTATCAACAAGTTAGAACAGTGCAGTAAATGACCCCACACTTGAGTGCTAGGCCAGAGAAGATAAAATGCAAGTTTTAAGAAAAAAAAAACGATTTTAGATTTTAGAATTCAGTAGTGACCTCAATTTTCTAGCTGCAGGTTTTCCTGAAGGTGGTGAATACAAAAGTACCAGTATACTAAAGATAGATGGAGACTATCTGTCTTACATCATCTGCTGAAATGCTGCATCTAAGATTTAAGTAGCTACTGCCTTTCCTCTCTACCTTTTATTCACTTCTTTCTATCCCATGAGTTTTTGATCTGTTCTATAAAGCAATGTACGCCAAGTCGCCACAAACCTTTTCTGAAATAAGGTATCTATATGCATTGATTCTACCTTCCTCCACAAGCTGTTAATGTCCTCTTTCACCCATCATCCCTCATTCTTCATTCTCTGTTCTTCTGTCTCCTTCCTGGCTCAGAGAACTCTGTAATCATATGCTGTCCCTTACACCTGTTTTCTACACAGTCAGTGAATTAATTCAGACTGTTGTTATGCTAATTGCCCACTCCCTCACAATCACAGAGATACTACCCTGGACCTGCATCTCTCGTGGTAAGGTTTTCAGAAAGAAACAAGTGATCACGATATATTGCCAGTACTTTCTACATGGGTCAGCATTCATAGCAATACACTGTTCATTTTGCTTTGTCAAGTCCATTTTGTATTTCACATGGCATTTTCATCTGGAAGAAATTACTTCCAGAGACATCCCCTCTCCTTGCTTATTCAATATTGTCGGCAGTCCTAGCTTACTTATTGTTGTCTTTCTGATTATATTTCTTCCCAGCACTTAAACTGTTAAAGTGCTTTGCGGTGAACCTTGTCATGTGTCTGTATTTGTTGCTCCTCTCTATAAACCTCTGTAGAGCCTTCTTGATTGTGATACTTCAGCCTTTTCAGTGTTATCAGTGAACAGGTTAATCTTGCTTTTATTGCCCTTCCACTCTATTTCACAAAGGCAGAATACTACGTACCTCCCCCATACAATCTATCTTCCTGTTTTAAAATTAGTGGATCTCTCCAGAGACTGGTAAAGATGAGTTACCCCCTCCTTTATATCTAACTGCTTAGTGCACACTGCAACTCTTAGGATATTAACCCATTTATCTGCAATACCTGGTCCAAGACAACCAATAATTGCAACGTCCACATTCTGCATCTCAGCAGTCATCTTGGGATTAGTGCTTCTGTTTTGCTCCTGGTGAGAGAAGAACCACAGGGACATTATTGCATGCATACTGCTGATCACCAGAAAGCCTGATAACTGCTTCAAATGTGCCAGCTTGTAATTTGTGCTGCTGATTTGCTCCTGGTAAGATCAGAAGCAAGGGCATTGATTCCTGACTGTCTCTGACTGGGCAGCAAGTGTCAGTGTAGGACCTTACTGATTGTCCTGGCTGTTATTCGAGGCATCTACCAGGAAAATATACAACAAGTCTACCCACCCCTGTGTCACCTGGACAAGACTGTTGATTACCAAAAAAACTGTGGACTGCTTCTCATCTTAGGATTACAGATACTGTTTTACTTCAACTGAGAGAAGAAGCAGAGTCACTTTATCCCAGCAGCATGAAGCCAAGAGACACCATTACTAGTTGTAGCCAGGTAGTAGCCAATTAGGTGAATCCCCACTATTCATCTTTCTTGACAAAGCTAATTATTTATTTTCAAAAAGTACTGTTTGATTAGTTACTGTTTAATAACTTAACTTCAGAATATCTTCCTAAATATTTTGTCCATAAATTGTCATGGTCTAATTTAGTTGTTTCCCCTCAAGAGTTTGGCAGTGTCCTGTACAGACAGGCTCCTTGAGATGACATTTTTCTTGTCATTGAAATTTCACCAATACTTAGTTGCACACAAAGCAACTAGTTTGTACAGTGACAAGCATTGCCCCCAAGGTTGCAAACCAGATAATCTTGACTATACTGTATATTCTCACCACAGCCTTCTAATCAATAAAAAAGGGCCTGCTTGATATAGGCTTGCTAGGTGTAGGCATCCTGAGGCAATGTAGAAAGTGCCTCATGTTTACTGGCAACCAGCTAATTCTCAAGAAAACTGAAAAGATATATAAGATGTGTATTCACACAGTGCTACTGGTAGCAAAGCTCTCACATAAAGGCACTCCAAATGTCAATCAGGTTGCCAGTAGTCCACACGATGCACCCACCACAGACACACACACACACACACACACACACACACACACACACACACACACACACACACACACACACACACACACACTGAAGTAGACATATAGAAACACTTATGCTAAGGCATTAAAATGTAATCTTCCCAAACACCAAAGACTTGCAAGATGAAGTGCGCATAACAAATGCCCTCAACAGCCTCAAATGCACTCTTTCAAGACAACACCCCCACCAACACATACAGCCACACCTCATGGAGCCTCTAAGGCAAGCCACTACCCTACTCAACATTCTGGTCATTGGAAAATCTATTGTGTGACACACACTTATATCCCCCTCACCAGGCTGAGAAAGGAGAAAGTCACAGTCAGTTGCTTATCAGGGGCCAGGATCTGCCATATTATGCATGCACTCAGTTCACAGGACTCAGTCATGGAACATTTGGGTGTAAATGACCCAATAACATAAAGAGAGGCATCATGGAGCTCTTAGAATATGTGTCCTAGGCTGGTATGAGCCTAGCATCAAACAGCATTCTACCTTCTCCAAGGATGATGCTACAATATGAACAGAAGACGACTGACTTTAATAGTTTCTGGTGTCATTATATGGGAGTGCAATATTTGTCAACATGGAAAGAGAAGGTCAACAGACCACACTCCTTTGCCGAGGATGGTCTGTAAATTTCCCCTGTAGGCTTTTGAATATTAGCTGAAACATTGTCCACCCCCATAGTGCCTTTTAAGGCAATCCCAAACTGAGAATACTTTTGGCATAGCAAATCAAAACCATGAAAACTAAAAGTGTTACTGCTCAGTGCTAGGATTCTAAACAAGAAACTCCACTCCCTACAAGCTCTCCTCATCCTTAGAATGCTGATGTCAGTGCGGTCACTGAGACATGGTTTAATGCCATGGAAAGCATCCCAGCAGTGCAAAGCTACAATGCATTTCAGACATATGGACCAGCTGCTACACAGGCAGGGACTAAAGATGGAGTTGCCTATATTTACATCAGAAATAACTACTGTATACCTCAGGGCTGAACAAATGTGATGATGACCTTGACCTTCTCTCCATTCAACTCCCCAAAGGCCAAATCCCATACCACTTCCTTGCAATAATTATCCCACTGTTAACTGGGAATTATATATAACACCAAATGTGCATATTCTTAGATTTTGTAAACACAAAATCCCTGGACCAGATTGTCTGTGCACAGAATAGGGACACAAACACATGGGATCTAGTCTTCACTAATATGGAACAAGGTTACACAGCCCCCTAGTGTAATGTCCTCTCTGGTTAGGTCAAGTTCTCCTCTGAAGTAAAAATAAAACCTGGAACCAAAGCTAACCCTGAAATGTTCAGGAACTACTCTAAGGATAACTTCCTACTGTTAAGTGATTTAAAAGACTTTCGGCTTTTCCCGGTTAGAAGTGCATACATGAACTCCGGTCCGCTCATGACTGGCAGTGGATTTTTACAGTGCCGAATTGCCAGCCCGGTGCCCAACCTTGAACGAAGGCATGCCCATTCATGCTCACACCTACCTGCATGTGTTTAACGTCACTCAACCATGGGGAGGACATGCAGACTCCACACAGAAGGCGCTCCAGCCGAGAATCGAATGAGAGAACCTCTTTCTGTGAGGTGACAATGCTAACCACTTCTTACTATTAAGTGATAACCTGTCAAAATTGCAAACCCCACCTAAACCCTGATAACATTGCTGCCTATGCAAAACTGTTCATAGAACCCCTATACAAGCATGTTAATAGCTGCATAGAGGTAGCTGTACCCACCAGGAATAAGTACAGAACAAACAAAATAAACAAGCCACCCTGCTGGGATTACAACATCAGTAGGATGTATAACAGAAGGAAGAAAATCATGGCAAGACTTAGGAGGTGTAGCACCCAGAATGACAAAAGCACGCTCATCAAACTACTCAGAAGACAAACAATGTCTGCCAAAGCCAAATTTGAGGTAGATTTGGTCTCCCAGACCAAGGACTACCAAAAAGCATTCTTTAGCTATGTCCAAAAATTCAAAAGCAATGCACAATTTTGTGTAGAGCTCTATGTTAATGGAGCCACCTATACTGAACCAGAAGATATAGAAAACCTACTGACGGGCAAATTCAGCTTTAACTTTACTCCCCTCAGAAAATACCATTAAATATAACTCCCTCAGCTATCACTAAGGAACAGGTCCTCAATGCTCTCAATAAGGCCAAGAACACTACTTCAGTGGGCAATAACTTAGGCTGTCTTTTAAATAGTATGAAACATGACCTATCAGGCTGTCTGGAGTCACTACTTAACTACAATCTCCAAACAGGCTTCATGCCTCACGAATGGAGAACAGCAGTTGTCATCCCTCTGCACAAAGGTGGGCCATCTACAGACCCATAGGTCTCACTAGTCTGATGCAAAACCATGGAAAGAATTATCATGGAAATACTCAACAATGGCATAGGAAACCTCCAGAAATTGGACCCATCCCAGTTTGGTTTCATCAAGAGCAGATCATACTCAGTCTGGTGAACTTTATGTCACCTGGTGGCTAGCCAGCTGTCTCAAAGACAGGACCCAGGAAGTTAGAAATGGGGAGTCCACCTCCACACAGAGGCCAATCACCAGTGGAGTCCTTCAGGGATCAGTCCTGGGGGCACTCTTTTTTGGCATCTACTTCTCTGAAGTCAAGGCTGATGTCAAGGGCCTATGACTGAACAAATATGCAGATGATAGCAAAGTAGAAGTAGTCAGAAAATCCTCCACCAACACTAATGTTGTCCAAGAAATGTTGTCACAGACAAATAATGGGTGTCACAGCCATGGATGAAAACTAAATGCCAAGAAATGCCTAATAGGATCCTTCAGGGAGTCAGCCATCCTGAGTAAATATAATATTGACAACACAACCCTAAGATTTAAATTCTAAGTCAGGGACTTGGGGACATACACAGACAGTAATCCAGTATTTGACTATCATGTGTCATCTGCAGTTTGAAGTCATTCTATGTTGTACAACATATAATTAAAGGTATGGCATCTAGGTTCATGGAGGTCATTGACCCACTGTATTCAGCATTCATCAGACCTATCATTGAGTACAATGCCCATTTGGTATGTACCTAACCAGAAGCATCCAACAATTGGAATGTCCACAGAGGCTCCTCACTAAAACAATACAGGGCTTAAATAACATGTCTATGTCTACTGCCTCAAAGCCCTATTTCTGTATGCTGTCTCCTACAGACTGAAAAGATCGATTCCTGGCTTACAAGGGATTGTTGGTCCCCCACAAAACAAACTACACCGGAATTACCCATGTGTCATATAATAGGATCTGTTGGAGAGACAGGTATGTACCCAGAGACTACCCCTTCTTTGGAACAGGATCACCATCCACGTGAAGCAGACTTCCTCCCTAACCCTATTTAAGTATAGCTTGTGCAACTGGATGAGGAAAAGAAAATTCCTCCCTGATTTTGCACCTGTGTCTCTAATGGACAAAGGCTGCCTGTAAGGGTTTCTTTTCTCAGGCCCCTGCTTGTAAATGTTTCATCTCCCAGATCCCAGCTTACACTTATCAAGGGTACCAAAAACTTTTCAGAGATTTGGGTTGCATAGCTAGGCTTAAAAAAGCTTAAAAAAGCCCCAGTGGTCATTAGCCTAATACATAACTATTTTGAATACTTTATCATCAGCAAACAGGAAAATATTGATTTTGACTACTTTCTTGATAACAAGCAAGAAAAAAACAGGTTTAGATGTTTTATATGCCACCCCCACCATTAGCAACTATTATTAGCCATTTACTCCACTGAAAGAATTCCTCAGGGTAGATACCTACAGCATCTATGTTAACAGCTACATTTCAATTGAAATAGTTTCTGCAACCACCATCCATGTTTTTAAAATAATCCATTATGCACAATTTTAGCTTTTGGGGCCTTTGTTTGACTCCTTTCTGTGTTACAATATGTCATTATAGCTACTGAAATGAAGGCTTTGGAGAGTCTGATACAAGGCCACTTACTCCAAACATGACTCATTTGCAGTAGTAAATGAGACAGAAATGGCAAAACATTCCCTCTGTAACACTACACTTCAGCTGGTAAAATATATCCATTAGAGTTTCTTTTTTCCCTTTCTCTAAGATGTATGAAAAGTTCATAAAACTAAAGCTTTGATGACTGAAGATCATAAGACTAATGTCAAAGTCCTCAAACCTTTAAAGAATAAATCTCAAAAGACAGAAACATAAAATCTTGAAATAATGCTAAATGCCTGCTCAGAAATAAATATAAAGCATGAATTTAGCAAAATAAATAAAAATAAATGAGTGATTTTTTTTTTTCCAGCAAGTATTTCTGCATGTCCTCCCCGCGGTTGAGTGACACAAAAGACATGCAGGTATGTGAGTGCGTGAATGAGTGTACAAACCTTGATGGTTGGGCATCTGGCTGGCAACCCAGCACCATAAAAATCCACTGCCAACCATGAGCAAATCGTAGTTCCGCTGCGGCGACCCCTGACTGGGAAAAGCCGAAAGACATTACTTTACTTTATTTCAGAGTGGAACAGCAGTTAGCACTTGTGTCTCACAGCACTTGGTTCTCTAGTTCGGTTCCTGAATGACTTGCATTCTGCACACAGTCTGCATGTCTTCCCTCTAGTTCGGTTCCTGAATGATGTGCCTTCTGCACACAGTCTGCATGTCTTTCCTCTAGTTCGGTTTCTGAATGATGTGCCTTCTGCACACAGTCTGCATGTCTTCTCTCTAGTTTGGTTCATGAATGATGTGCCTTCTGCACACAGTCTGCATGTCTTCCCTCTAGTTCGGATCCTGAATGATGTGCCTTCTGCACACAGTCTGCATGTCTTCCCTCTAGTTCGGTTCCTGAATGATGTGCCTTCTGCACACAGCCTGCATGTCTTCCCTCTAGTTCGGTTCCTGAATAATGTGCCTTCTGCACACAGTCTGCATGTCTTCCCTCTAGTTCAGTTCCTAAATGATGTGCCTTCTGCACACAGTCTGCATGTCTTCCCTCTAGTTCTGTTCCTGAATGATGTGCCTTCTGCACACAGTCTGCATGTCTTCCCTCTAGTTCGGTTCCTGAATGATGTGCCTTCTGCACACAGTCTGCATGTCTTCCCTCTAGTTCGGTTCCAGAATGATGTGCCTTCTTGCACACAGTCTGCATGCCTTCCCTCTAGTTCGGTTCCTGAATGATGTGCCTTCTGCACACAGTCTGCATGTCTTCCATCTAGTTCGGTTCCTGAATGATGTGCCTTCTGCACACAGCCTGCATGTCTTCCCTCTAGTTCGGTTCCAGAATAATGTGCCTTCTTGCACACAGTCTGCATGTCTTCCCTCTAGTTCAGTTCCTGAATGGTGTGCCTTCTGCGCACATTCTGCATGTCTTCCCTCTAGTTCGGTTCCTGAATGATGTGCCTTCTGCCCACAGTCTGCATGTCTTTCCTCTAGTTCGGTTCCTGAATAATGTGCCTTCTGCACACAGTCTGCATGTCTTCCCTCTAGTTCAGTTCCTGAATGATGTGCCTTCTGCACACAGTCTGCATGTCTTCCCTCTAGTTCGGATCCTGAATGATGTGCCTTCTGCACACAGTCTGCATGTCTTCCCTCTAGTTCGATTCCTGAATGATGTGCCTTCTGCACACAGTCTGCATGTCTTCCCTCTAGTTCGGTTCCTGAATGATGAGCCTTCTGCACACAGTCTGCATGTCTTCCCTCTAGTTCAGTTCCTGAATGTTGTGCCTTCTTCACACAGTCTGCATGTCTTCCCTCTTCATACATTAATTTTTTTTTTTGCCAGATGCTCCAGTTTCAGCAAAAACTGCTGTTCTATACTGTTTGCAAGTGTGTGTGTGTGTGTGTGTGTGTGTGTGTGTGTGTGTGTGTGTGTGTGTGTGTGTGTGTGTGTATCCTGTGGTACGCTGATATCCTGTCTAGGATTAGTTTTCTTTCTTTCACTCATTAGGTGTTTGGATAGCCTCCAGCTCCCCAGGACCCTGATAAAGGAAGTATTATAGAATGAAAGAACAAATAAATAAGTAAATGAATGCTTTTCCAATTAAATATGTATACACTCTAGTCCCCAGATTTTTGCAACCTGAGATTTAGAATACATATTTGTGGGGATTGTGGGGATAGGGGTGCAGAGATCTTGCCTCCCTGCAGAAAATATTGTTTGTTTTCATTTAGTGGGTTATGATTGTGTCTTGCATTTATTTGCATGTCCACATCTGTATTACTGCAGGATTCTGAATCTGCTTTTTAATTCCAGTCATTTAATGTTTAATCTTATGACAGAATACCATAATTTGAGAAAGGTATTAGAACTGCTCATGTTTTTTTTTTTTTGCATCAAAATTCTCAAGCAAAAAAAGTCTTGTTTTATGAAGACTGAAAAAAAGCGATTAATGATATTGATGATTTCTAAAGAAAAAGCACAACAAAAAATATAGAAATTGGTTACTTAGGTAGTACTTCATGCTATATATGGTTCAATTTACTGAAAACATGACTTGCCAAAGATTTTCTCACCTTGGGGAAAAAAGTTTGCTCTTGGTTTGCAGGTGGTTGCCATCTGTGCACCTTCCTAAATATATCAAACTCTATTTCCCTGGCTTCACTGGCAGTTTTTTCTTTTTTATGACTTGAGTGGTGTTCGAAAGACATGTGTGAATGGGCGTGTCTTTGTTGAAGGTTGGGCGTGCATTCAAAAGACGTGTGAATGGGCGTGCCTTCGTTGAAGGTTGGCCGTCGGGCTGGCACCTCGGCACCATAAACATCTACTGCCAATCATTAGCAGACCGGAGTTCCACTGTGGCAACCCCTAACCGGGAAAAGCCAAAAGAAGACAATGACATGACTTGATCTATTAGCTAGATATGCAAGAAGAAGGCAACCTATTACAAAAACTGATGTTTCTGGCTATAGGGTATGCATATCATATTAATAAAAAAACAAATATCAAGTACTACAGTAACTGAAACAAATTTGGTTTAATAAAATGTATAGTGTTAATAACAAGTAATAAGCCAGAAATGCCTAACATTAAATTTCTCATAATCTGTACAATATATATTTATAAAGGATGGCTTGTTTATAAAAATGCTTGTTCTTCAGCTCTGTCCTCTAAATCTTTCAAATAACATTTTGAAATAAAGCTAAAGGAATTATTGACTTGATTTTCTACACTTTTCAGTCTGACATTCAGTGCCAAACTACTCAGATGACATAGTTCATTATTAAAAGAGGCCTTCAATGATGTCAAAATTAAGTCAAATGTGTGCAGTAGAATAACTTCAGAAT
Source organism: Protopterus annectens (assembly GCF_019279795.1). Taxonomy (NCBI): domain Eukaryota; kingdom Metazoa; phylum Chordata; order Ceratodontiformes; family Protopteridae; genus Protopterus; species Protopterus annectens. Next base: position 1,742,349,852 of record NC_056732.1, on the reverse strand, counting down.
TAATATAATACATCTACATGAGTAGTATACTGAAAATGCTAGCTAAAAACATGTTAAGCAAATGCAATTGCAATTTATAACACATATTAGTGAATACAACAGCAAGGCATTCTTAAAATTCAGCAAAATAGGTTGGTGCATTCCAAGTAGGGGAGAGAGACCCTCGAAATACGGGTTCATAGGTTCAGTTTTCATGACTACTTCTTAATGGAATCAAAAAGCTCAACAACTGTAACACCAAGATGATATTTTCAATTTGATGTGTATACATAAAGGTTATTTGTTAAAGGAAGTTAGTAACTAACTTCTGATTGTAAGGAGAAGCTTTTTCCATAAAACAGAAGGAACTGTGTAATGGTTGCCACCTTGTTTCTTTTATTAATGCTTATATAAATATTAGGTTTTCCAGGCTAATGCAGTGCATTCCAAGCATTGACCTTCAAATATAATCAGGCCATGCTCTGTCAGAGGTCACTTCTAAGTAAACCATATAAAAAGAGATTATAATGACAATTACTTAAGCCCTTCTGAATGTTTAAAGTTTTCCATCTTTAAGTTTTTACCTTCTTCAGTACAATTGTACCATTCCAAATTGAGTTAGGTGGCTTGTTTCAAGGTTATAGTATATAGCATTCTACTCATTAATGTATTGGATCACTGAAACACGAAACAGAAAAGTGTTCTTCCCATTCAGACTAGACATCCTCTTAAAAATTTGATGAGGTACATGATAAGCTTTTCTAACTTTGGTCATACTAGTCAAAATCGGAATTAAGGTCTATCATTATCCCTAGTTTTCTAAGGATGGTATCATTTTAATGATTTGATTATTCTTTGTTATTGTAATTTATATTAATTTAGTCAAGCTTTATGAATCACCTTGCCTGAAGAATAACACAGCAGTAGCACCATAGTTACTTTTACTGACATTAAACGTGGCGTCATTTACTACTGTACTAGGTGGGCATGTTTTGTAGACCACCTTCGAGAACTTCAACACCCTGCATTAAAATAATTGTGTCATCCGGTTGGCAATCTTCACCACATCTAACCGCACACTGAGAACTTATGGGTCAGTGTCCAGAGGATACTGATGGGAATGACACAGAGCAATTATAAAAGAGAGCGCTCTGGGGCAGACTTACACAAGACATGTGAATCACTTGCGTTTGTGGAAGAACATTCAGAGAAAGACTGGATTATAAACTAAAGAGAAGTGGAAAGTAAGCATGCTAGAGAAAAGGAGGACAGAAATGCATGGAGATGAATGTAAAATACAGCACAATGAGCAGATGGACATATCTTAACCTATGTGACTTTAGACAATTCTGGTAGATTCTCACTATGTATCCATATTATGATGTTGTTGAAGCCTTTTAGGAGAAAATTACATTCACTTGAATAGAAGTAATTCAAAAGTCATAAGCTTTGGTGATATTTGTATAGTGAATTCATTTATAATGCAAAAGGTTTAATAAAATACTTTGCTGATTGTTTGGGATAAAGATCTAACTTTTTAAAACCATGTGGAAATTATGTCTCTGTAGCTAAGATGACTAGATTAATGGAGGTTCCCATTTTTCACAGAGTGCATTTAATGGCATTTGACTGGCTTCATTAATGTGGCCTACAGCTGTATAGAGCTACTGCACAGTAGAAACTACATAACAGAGCCCTAAACAGTTTGCAGAAGTGTCCATACTCTGGAGAATCTGCATACACTACTGCATAACTACAAGTCTTTAGGTACAGAGAATGCACCATATTCTCTGGTTCATAAACTTGTAAGTCTAAAAGCAATCACTTCAGGAGCTGCATATTTTTTTTGTGGGTACAACTGATACAACTTAAAATACTGCCAACGTACCTGATATCCATGTACATGTGATGCACTACTTGGTATTACACAAATTAACAACAACTGCTCTGGTAAATGTAAGAAAACAATAGCAGTACTATAGCAAATGGATTGAAACACACATACTATAGCTATACTGTGCTGCATTCACACTAACAGACCATCACAGAAACACATGAATATGCCCCAATCCAGTAACAAGAACAATCTTTCACCAATAGTAGAGACCAGAGTACCAAATAGACACTCCATCCAACAATCGAACCGCGGAACCTCTTGCTGTAAGGCGACAACACTTCCGTTGCACTACTACACCACCCATACTACATGACTTCTACATTAAATACCATCATACAACTTTCATCCTGTCACATACTACATGTACAAGGTCATACTCAGCAAAGGTGTTGTCAGGTTTATGCAAAGTATGCCCTGAAATTCACTTTTAAAACTACTTATTTTTGGGAAATCCTGGATGAGTGTGGCTAAGAGCAGTAAGTGAGGACATCCTCCATCAGCTATAACATTTGCTTTCTTTTCTTAAATTCGGGGCATAACATACAGTAGCACTGGAATTAACAGTACAGAAAAGGCTTTGCTATCAAGAACCACATTGTCTGTGATGTCTGGTTGGAGGAGGGGGTGACAGTTACAGTCTATAACGCAGCATATACTGTACGCCACTCTGGTGTAATGTTCCAAAAATTGTGACTACAGCCCTAGTCAGTTATAAACAATATAGTTGGTCCTTCCTGTTTTAAATCGTTTACACAAAAGGTAATTGCATTTAGAATTTTGTTTTAAATAAATATGTGCCACCTACCTTATTAGTTCTTTTACGACATATAAGTATATAGCTTGTGTTTATTTTCAGAGTGTCAGTGTATTTACTAACCATGTCATATTCTGTTTGTATTGTTCACAGTGTTGCTTGTTTCCATTAATATAGAATTATTTCCAGCCCACTACTGTTAAACTACAAGTAAAAGCAATAAAATTAAAAGATAAAAGTAGAACAATAGGGTTTCTGATATTAAAAGAAAGTGTACAAATTGCAGAATGTGGGTGAGACCTCCCGTAATGCTATATCAGCGCTTTGGATCTTTTAATCTCAGAGCCAGAAATAAACTTCACAAAAAAATGTCACAAAGAACTGCAGAAATATAAACAATAATATTCGAATGAGAGGTGGTTTTGGAGGAAATAAACAATTGTATACACTTACATTGTAAAAAATTTCGACCTTTCACAAGTTCGAATTTCTTATAGTCAAGAGGTAAGATCAAACTTGCAAAAGTTTAAAATTTAAATTAAAAAAAAAATAAAAACAAAAAAAAATGTTTAATATTTTTGCAGGGGGCAAGCCCCCCTGCACCTCCCATACTCCCTGCTAATTAAATATACTAACTCCGAGATCATATTACAGTGAGGAAAACAGTAAATATACCATTCTGTGCTGTATGGCGATCTCCATTTAACTGGCTCAAACTTTCATAAGTTCAACCTTATGGTCTTGAAAATAAGAAATTCAAACTTGCAAAAGTTTGAACTTATATATATATATATATATATATATATATATATATATATATATATATATATATATATATATATATATGTGTGTGTGTGTGTGTGTGTGTGTGTGTGTGTTGACATATAAAGGTATATATATCTACACACACACACACACACATAAATATATTTGTCAGTTCCATACCATACACTTTAGTCAAAACTCACATAACTGATTACCGTTTATAGACAACTGAAGGAAATTAAACAAAATAAATGTTTTTGTAGGGAGCAAACCCATCTGCACCACCCACAGGAGGCTGTGTTCCCTATACTCCCAAAACACAAATGCACACATGTTGTTGACAATATATCTTATACTCAAAACAAATAGATTTCCCTTCATTTTACACTTGTATACATAGACATCCTTTCGACTAACAATATCTCATTCAAACACACATGGTTTGTTACTCCAATCACACATTAACACACATATATTCATTGAAATGGGAACAAATGAAATAGTCCAATTCTCCACAGAGGAATAACTAACTTTAGTCTACAGCCCTCATCAGTGAAATAAACAAACAACTCAAGAGCTTAATAAAGTCAACCAAAGCCAAGTTTGAGGTTAAACTAGCTACCCAATCCAAGGATAATCACAAGACCTTTTTTAGTTATGTTTTTAATCCCATAACCACAATGCAACAATGCACTGAGCTGGTTTCAAACAGCAGGGGCAAGTTTATCACTCAGAGGATACTGCTGCTTTTGGAACCAGATACCGCTGCTCTGGAGCAAACTTCCCATCCACTTAAAACAAAACTCATTACTGTCCATATTCAAGCACAACTTGAATCAATGAATGGGAAACATTTACCCCAGGACTGTCCCCTGTACTACTAATGGACAGAGGCAGCTCCTAAATGCTTCATCTCATGCAGGGGTCCCCTCAGATTATATGTGATCCCAGTTATTCGCATTAAGTGTGACATATAAATAATGACCATGGGATGGGTAAGGCCAATCTAACACCAAATGGGATAGGTTAACTCAAGCACCAAATGATAAACTGGCTAGGCTTAAAATGGTTCACAGGAACAGATAGTCTGCTATTTACCTAGGAAACCTATGAACTTTTCCAATGGATTGCAATCTCTATATAGGACAGAAAAATTTAATTGCACATCCCCCAAACCCAGTTAGCCTACGGTCACACAAAAACTAGAAAAAGCATCAGGTGCAATTAAACTGGATTTTCAGTTAACATTTTTGTTGAAAAGTGAATTGAGACTTTCAATTAAATGTTTTTAATGAAAATTAAGTTAAATTTAATTTAATGAAATTGCATGAATTCATATATATGTATATAAATAAATGTGTGTTTAATCTGGTTTTACAGAGGATTAATGGACTGAGGATCTTAAACCCACAATAATCATTAAACTAGAACTTTGAGGTCCACAATATTGAATTCCTGGATTTGTTCCCTGTATTTCTCATAGTAACTCTCTTTCTTGGATCCACAGTGGCAGGGAGGTTCAGTATGTCATGGTTTTATGGTACTTTTCCTCACCTACTGGGACCTACAATAAAATGAATTTATTGGAGCTGCTTGGTCGTCTATTCTGTGCCATTCTATTTAGTTTTCAGTTTGCTTTTTCGGCACTTGCTTCCATGTTTTTGTGTTCAATATTTCATGTATTTCACTCTTTTAGGTTTCACTGAAATAATCTAATGGTTTGCCCATCACAGACTTCTGGGCCACAATCTGGTGGTCCTAGATAAAACCCTAGTAGGCCATACATACACACACACACACACACACACACACACACACACACACACACACACACACACACACACACATATATATATATATATATATATATATATATATATATAATACCCAAACAATATTTATCAGTACTCACACTCCCCCCTACACACAGACACACAACCACAAAAAGATTAAAACAACTGAAATATGCATTTATACAGCGGTCTATGCCCCCTGTGATGTGGGGCCTCACAACCCACACCTCCTTATTTATATACACTAAGTCTGTGGCCACATAATCCTGACAACAATGAAAAACCCTTCAAACTGCTATGCCTAACCATGGCATTTCAGAGATACTACCATTTGATTAACTCTTAACCGCCTAATCCAAGGTCAACTAAATGAGTACTTCACACACTGAACTCTGGTATATGATTATTTATATGAACTATGCATCTTAATAAAGATTTACACACACATACATGCAAACTGACCTTCTTTCTCATAGAAACATAGACGTGCTTATGTGCAACATTTTAAATCTGACAAGTTTGAAAGTGAGTTTTTTCATATTTTTCACCCAGCATGTTTTACATTTTTTTTCTTTTTTAGATTTTGTATAGACTTAATTTACTCTTTTACAGTTATGCAATCAATAGCCATTCCTAACTTTATCTGTTTATATGTAATTTTTACAATAACCAATAATTTTCCACCTAAGGATTTTTATATCTATAACAAAAACCACAGCGAAGGACCAACAGCTAACACAAAGCATTATTGAAACAGTTGAGTGCTTTCTTCCCTTCTGTGATAAGGGTCTTCAGAACAAAATTACAAAATCATTTTGTAATTTTGTTCTGAAGAAGACCCTTATCACAGAAATGAAGAAAGCGCTCAACTGTATCAGTAAAGCTGTTCGTGTTAGCTGTTGGTCCTTCACGGGTTTACTTTGTTTCACTGAAAGCTCATTTTACTAAATTTGAATTCACCGATTTGGTGAGGGTGAATTCAAATTCAGTGAAATGAGCTTACAATGAAACAAAGTAGACCCATATTTCACCCTGGCCAAATCGTTGTAAGCTCAAATTACTGGAAACTTATTTCACCAAATCTCATTTCACTGAAGTGAAGTACTGGGACTGTGTAGAGTACTGTAAGGCACGTAAAAGGTAAATGCCCTTTTTCCCACACACTAGTGCGATCCTGGAGTTAGCATATATAGTTAGGGGTGTGTGGAGGAGTAGCACCCCACTTAGTTTGGGTATATATTGTCTTCTGGAGAGAGTTAGTCATTGGTGTTGTAAGTATGCATGTCTATGGTTTAAAATGCATTGTTTTGAAGCTTTTAGTGAAATATAATATAAAACCAAACTAGATGGGGGCCACACACCCCCACTCCACCCCCAACTATATATACTAACTCCAGGATCACACTACGGTGGGGAAAAGAGCTTATACCTTTTATTTGCCTTACAGTACTGTACACAGTGCCAGTACTTCACTTCAGTAAAATGTGAAATAAGTTTTCAGTAATTTGAGCTTACAGCGATTTGGTCAGGGTGAATTCAAATTCACTGGAATGAGCTTTCAATGAGACAAAGTAAACCCATATATATATATATATATATATATATATATATATATATATATATATATATATATATACACCAGATATATACAGTTTGCCTTCAAGCTGATGTCTGACTTTAGTTATAACTGCCCCGGCTTGCTCAACAGGATTATTATTTGTCTGAATTCATCCAAACTCTAATCTGTATTATTTCAGGCAGACCAAAGAATTTATGAACATGAATGCCTCCCTTTTTGAGAAATAACCTAAACTGTGCCACAGCTGGATCTCTTAAGGGGTATTGGAATAGGGGGCTAGAATGAAATGCACAGCAAGTGATTCAGACACAGTCAAGCAACAGCTCGGTACTTTGCAGCACCATCATCCCTGACAAAAAGCTAACAACAGGTAAAGCATAGGCAGCTTGCATTCTGCACCTCTATTAATCTATACACATCAAACTTGAACTCTGGCCAGCTCTGACAAATATGTAACTTATATCACATTTTGATCCAGGCATCCCTTCAGAAATGCCACTGTTTCCTAAATTGTTTCATCCGGCTTGATTATTTTTAGAAGGACTGCAAGAAGTGGACTTGTAGTCAGTCATAAAAAATAATATGCATACTCCACTTGAACTATATTCAGTGAGTCAGTTCAAGTTTTGTAACACTAAAGGTACACAGAAGCTTTACCTGCCATACAGAGTTTTATCCATCACTTAAATAGCACAAGTAACAAAAAACTGAGGGAAATGCTACTCAATGCCAGAAGTCTAAACCTCAAAATGCACGCACTCTATGCACTCCTCAGTATGGAGAAAATCGATATATGTGCAGTAACAGAAACCTGGTTTAAAGCTCTAGACAGCACCCCAGCACTACCAGGCTACAACTCATAACATACATTTCGGCCACAAAATCCAAACCGAAATACAAAAAGCGGGGGCGTATCCATATTCATCAAGGACATCCACACCTCCAAGTTAGTGGTACAGCACAATGTTTCAGAGATCACCCACATGCAACTAACAACGGGCAGAACTGCAATTCAAATTGTAGCTTGCTACAGATCACCCACCATATCCCAGGACCCTCATTCCACATTTCTGTAAACACTGGGAAACATAAAGGTCCTACCAAACTCCCTGATATTGGGTGATTTCAATTACCCAAACATTAACTGGGAGAACTACTCAAGTACTAACTCCCTTGCCCAACATTTCCTAGAATTTATAAATTCAAATGCCCTGGATCAACTGGTCAACACCCCCACCAGGGGTGACAGCATATTGGACCTGGTCATCACCAACATGGGTAACCAATGTTCCACACCAGAGGTCAACCCCTCGCTGGTTAGATCTGACCATAAACAAATCACTCTGGATATTCACATTCTGCCCCCACCCCGGTCAAAGAAACCAGGGTGAAAAACTTTTCGAAAGCAAACTTCACATTACTTAAGACCGAGGTGGAAAGTTTCAAATCCCCCAAGCTAAAGGATAATGCTGCCCAAGCTGCAAAATCTTTTACTAATGCACTCTACGGGCACCTACAAGAATGCATGGATCATGCTATCCCAAGCAAAGCCAAGACTCACTCCTCCAATAAAAGGAAACCAGTCTGGTGGACCCCTGCCATAAACAAACTATACAATAGAAGGAGGAAACTAGTACAGAAAATAGTAAAATCCCAAGAAGGGAAGACATCCCTGATCAGTATCAGCAAGAAACTACGATCCCTCATAAAATCATCCAAGGCTAGCTTCGAAAAAAAAATTGACAAGGACTCCAAAGATAACCACAAGGCATTCTTTAGCTATGTCAAGAATCTAAGTGGCAAGTCCCAAATCTGCTCGGAGTTAGTGCAGAATGGCACAAAATACACTGAACCGACTGATATCGCCAACATCCTGGCAGAGAGGTTCAGTGCAAAATTCACCCCCTCTCACTCCCAAAAGAGACCATAACCATACCAGAAGAATGTACTGCCTCTGAAATGACAGACACTCAGGTTAAAACAGCCCTCTCCAAAGCCAAAAACACAGTATCAATGGGACCAGATGGTGTCCCAGGCTGCGTCCTACATGAGCTCAAAGATAAACTAACCCCTCACCCAAACACACTGTTCAAACTCAGCCTCTCCACAGGTGTTCCCCAGGGCTCAGTCCTAGGACCCCTCCTGTTCAGCATATACTTCTCAGAGGTACAGGCAAGCACAGGAGGACTATGGCTGACCAATTTTGCAGGCGTCTGCAAACTAGGGGCTATAATTGATTCTCTCGCTGACACAGACATCCTCCAAAAGGCCTCACTGAGACAGATACCTGGTGTCAAAACCATGGCCTCAAGCTAATTGCCAAAAAGTGCATATTCATCCCCTTTGGAAAAAACAAAGCACCCACAAATTATGACATAGGTGGTAGCCCCCTAAATACGGAATACAAAATAAGGGATCTGGGGACCCAAGTAGATAGTAATCTCTTTTTTGCTAAACACACTGCCAAAGTGGTTAGAAAATCCTTCTATGTGGCCCACCTAATCACAAAAGGGTTTGCATCCAGATCAAAAGAGGTCATTGTGCCCCTGTATGTATCACTCATCAGACCCATCATAGAGTACAACGCCCCATTTGGGATGTACCTTACAAGAAACCTGCAATAGCTGGAAAGACCACAGAAGTAACTCACCAAGATGATCACTGGCCTCAAACAGATGCCCTATGCAGCTCGATTGAAGAAACTCCAGCTGTACTCAGTTGCATACCGCCTACTCAACGGTGATTTCTGTCTGACATACAAGGCCATGTTCAACCCAGAATTGATGGACATGCTCCACCTAAAGAAAACCATATCCCCTCGAACCATACGCCCTAGGGATCTAAATCTCACCACAACAATAAATAGGATGTGCTGGAAAGATAGATTCCTGTCCCAGAGGCTTCCCATGCTCTGGAACAAGATTCCAATCTACATTAGGCAGAGGTCCTCACTAAAACTCTTCAAGAGAAACCTTGATGAGTGGATGGTAAACAGAAAATTTACCTCAGGGATCACTTCAGTGGCTCTGCTGAACAGAGGCACAGGGAACTAATTTAAGTGGGACGGCGAAAGCCAACACATTCTGGCTAGGCTTATAAATGCCTTTGGGCAGATAGACTAGTACCTACCTATGAACCTATGAACTTGGATGAAAGACAATGCAGGAACAGCACTCAGAAATGTGTATGTAGTGATTACCTATTTTTTTTTTTTTGAAAGTTCCTAGGACTGAAAATAATACTGCTAGCAACTGTATTTTATTATCTTGTCTACCATGGCAGTGCATGCCATGATTCTACCTCTGAAGGCCATCACTGACCATCAAAGGTTCGGAGATGTACTTAATTGAAAGAATTCTTGGTAGCTCCTACTTCCTTCAAAGGAGGTCTACCTTTTGAACAGGTAAGCAATTACTGGCAAGATATGACTTATTAAAGATCAAGGCCTGCCAAATAAATAACTGCTTGTGATAGTTGATAGAAGTGAATTCTGTTCTATGATTGCCTGACTTGTTTTATCTCAGCCATGTATGCTATTCACAGTAATTGCCTACTTTGTATCCTGTGCTGCATTTTATCAAAGTGTTCCTGTTTATAATGTTAAAATAAGGCAAAGTGCAAATTTGATTTTTGATTTTTTTATTCTGTCCCTACAGTACATTCTATGCCAAGCAACACTGACTAATCAAACACACGGAACAAATGAGCTCTAATTCCAATTCAAATTTTAAGACCATAACTTATATTTTCACACTATATTGAACTCTTTTTACATTTATACATAGTCCCTAGGATTCAGCAAGCTCTGCACGGAGTACAGGAATAGTGCAAGAGATGCTGCATGCAATATGGCCGCCAGGAAAGACCCCTCCCCCGAGACGTGCATGAGCGAGCCTACACTATTACCACACAGACACCACAGCTTTATGCTAATCACCTCATTTGCTGATGAAAACCATGCAAATGAGGTGAATTAGCGATCCAGGAAGCAGGCAAGTGTCTGTGCAGGAATAATGTAACCTTCAGAAATGTATTTGGTTACTAACTGAATACATTTCTGCAAATTAAAAAATGGAGGCTCAAAAGAAAGCATGTATATATATGTAGTAGGCATGCCAATGGCCAAATATATGTCCATTGGCATGAGAAATATTTGCAAAATCATATAACTTTAAATTTTTTTTTTTTGCCGATTTCGGCCATTTAATCGTAGGGCAGTGGTGCGCAAACGGGATCATCCCGAAATTAAAGAAAAAAGTTGGAAATAAGCTTTTAAACCCAAATCAGCATTCTGCCATAATAGTCAATGGCATGCATAAGACAACAATACCAGGGAATAGTGGTTGCTAAGGGGGAAGGCTGAGTGTGAGTTTTGTAACCATGTATTAGCAGTCAGTTTTATGTAAATGATGGGAGTGATATTGAACCACAGATTACCTCTCAGTGTTAGCATGCACCCAAGTGTGTAGGTGCAGCAACACCATTGTATAAGTCTAAAAGGTGGATGACCTCATAAGGGTGTTATGCATGCTGTAAGCTTATTGGAGCTCTGTGGCCTGTGTTTGCCCTTAGCTAAGCACAGCTAAAGAAGGGGGTGTATCTGAGGTTGCCTAGCAGTGTTTACATTGTCTAAATGGGGGTGCACCCCATGCACCAGGTGTTAAAAAAAAAACAAGAAATAGTTACTCTGTTCTCATCTGAGCACTGGGTATGCACGGTGCACCTGTGGGCTTAAACAGGAAGGCAATGGGAAGGGAAAACAGCAGTAGGAAGGCAATCAAGGAGAACTATCATAGCTGGCAGGTGTAGTGTATCAGAATCAGCCAATTACACAGGCAGCAGCCCAGCCCAGCAGACTACTATAAACTAAGCAAATACCTTTCACTCTGGTTTTTCCCACAAACTCTATACCACCGGTGTACACAGAAGGGGAAATTTTACCTGACAAAATTAACAAAATGTTAGGGGCTGCTGTTGCTGTCATACATCAATATGTGGAAGAGACCGAGAGTGGTGAGGATGTGAATGCTGATGACCAACCCACAGTGAGGAGGAGGACAAGAGTGTACAGACCCAGGGTAACCTACCAGAGGCTACATGAGCTGGAGATAGTGGAGTGTTATAGGGTGGACAGGGACATTCTACACCAAATTGTTGAGCTGTGCTGGCCAAGCCTCACACAAAGAACCAACAGAGGGGAACCCATCCCAGTGGATACCAAGGTATGTGTAGGCGTAACAATACTAGCCACAGGTACCTTCCAAAGACCAACTGGGAATATCATGGGGATCTCACAGGCATCAGCATCCAGGGTACTCCACCAGTTCCTGGATGCCATGTCAGCACATGGCAGTGAGCACATATATTTCCTCAACACACATGAGGCATTGACCAGAAATATGCGTCTCTTCCACCAACTAGTAGAATACCCTGAGGTAGTGGGTGCTATAGACTGCACACACATACACATCAAAGCACCACCTGGTGAGTGGGGTAGGGTCTACATTAACTGCAAGGGCTTCCCCTCCATCAACTGCCAGGTTGTATGTGATGCACAAGGCATTATCTGGAATGTGTGTGCTGGCAGTCCTGGAAGCTATCATAACTCCCACATCTGGCATATGACACAGCTGTACCAGACATTTGCTAGTGGAGACATCCCATATGGCCACCTAGAGGGGGATGCTGGTTATGCACTGGAGCCGTGGCTGATGACACCCATCAGAAATGCACACACATCCGAACAAGAACTCCATAATGAGACACACAAAGAATCATAATAGAGCATGTGTTTAGGATGCTCTAGTCATGGTTCCACTGCCTTGGCATATCCGGTGGAGCCTTGCCGTACTTTTCAGCTACATGTACACAAATGTTCATTGTATGTGCCATGCTATGCAACATGATCCTGTGGAAACAGCTGCAGCAGAAACAGCATGGAGCAAGGCCAGAAAGCCCCCCACCTTTGCCAAGGCCATCACAGGCACAAAGAGACTCGAGGAGGAACAACCTGAGCCTTCCCATGTAGGCAGAAGGAGGCGTGCCCAGTATGCCCAGGCTTTGGCAAAGTGGCAATGCATAGCACATACACTGACACAGTAGGGACCCAGGGAATGACACCTCTCTCTGACTCTCACATACAGTAAAAGGGATGCCAAACATGACACTACCTGTGCTTTACCATGTATAGGGAGAGTACTATGTGCACCTGACATAGTCATCCCTCCAGGACCGTCCAACATAGTCAGCCCTCCAGGACCGTCCTCAATACTGGCACAGCTACAAGGTAAGTCCCTCTTCCTATCAACTGCTGAATGGAGTAGTATGTTCTGCTAGGTGTATCTATGGTATGGATGTGAGCATGCAAGGGAATCGGGTGGCTGAATGTGATGGCAGCAGATAGTGGACACCTGTATGGGCAGCATGAAATCCATAACAAATACTGGTGTCAACAAAGAAGGCAGTACTAGACAAGGTGGCAAATCCCACTGTAGTACATGCGGTGTGCCAAATGTGTGTCCATAGGACACAGACATGCATGTCAGTGAGGCTCACATATCCAACACCAACCTTAGAAAGGCAGGACAGGTGTAGGTGACAATAAAGCAAGGCTGTGCTAAGACCTCCAATTTATGGCAATGGTGAACAGCCCCCCTTCCAGACCTACACAGACAGACTACAACAGGTCTGGTAGTTGTATGCAGTTCTGAAGGGTAGGAAGTCTGAAACCAAAATGTAGGTCAATAAAACCTAATGCATGTACTCTACTGATATGCCTCTAATCTGCATGATAGGTCAGAATGCAAAAGGAAATGGAAGCCAACAGAGTACTTGAAATGCCAGTACAGTCATAGCAAATGTTTACAGTTGTCAGGTGTGCCCCCTCCCAACAATCCTATGTAGAAATGCAGTAACATGTACATGTGGGTTTAATAAAAGTGGAACACAGATTACCTGAGCTGGCCCAATTTACAGGATAGATTGTTGCATGTGTACAATATGCAAGGGTCAGTGTGTTAGGTTGTTGTGTGTTCAATATTGTCTAGAAGTAGTCAGCATGTAGGCATGTAGGGCTGTGTCTTGGTGGCCTATGGCCAGTACTGTTGATGACAGGGTCATGTTCCGAAAACTGCAGTGCCAACCACAATGCATCTCAGCAATACCCATGTCAGCAGTCATCCATACTCACTGTCCAGTTGTCAATATCTGTCACCATCTGAAAGACTGACATGACATGAATGTGGGCCCAGACATACACACAATACACAGGTGGAAGTACCCTAGACAGAGTACATAAAATATAACTGTCAACTGCACACACCTTTGGAAGCGTACATACAGGTTAGCAGCACATTAGTTGTCTGTGCAGTATGGAATACTGATGTAGTCTGGCCAATCACTGGCAGACCACAAAAGGCATAGTTATGAAGTAATGAGAGACTACCTATGTCCCCGCACAAGGCAGCATAAGGGGAATGTCCCAGGTATATCTGTGAGCCAGCTGCAAGAAGTTTCTATATCACACATGCACTCAGCTCACCCCAGCATCAACCACAGGTTTATCAGAGGTCATATCCCTGCTGTTGGGAATGAGTACAACATGACCTCCACTTCTGTATGGGAATATCCACAGAATGCAACATGCCGAAGAGGTGTCTGTTAGAAAAATATGTATTAGTAATATGCATGCTTAGTGCATTCAAGGTTTAAAAGGGTTAATACATTTATTCTGTTCACACTGCATGAATCTGCACAGCTACTAGAGACATTCCAATCCTATTTATGTCATGAAAATATGCACAGCTATGATCTGCGTAACATTTTCTGTAGAGTAATACAGAAAGCTGTGTCTAACTACGTCATCAATAGAATAGTAACATTTCATAGAACTGTATAAAAGTAGCATACTGCTTACTAGTAAATCAGACAAATCCTGTATTTGCATGCTTTGTCTCCTTGCTGCAAGTAATAAAGGGTGCCATACTTGAACCTTACGTGAATTGGTCTTTGAAGTTTTTTCCTTTGACAGATTGGTCCTTCGGACCGGAATCCTCTCTTCACCTTGGATCAGACGGGCCAGGTGGTTGAAACCGTACGGGGAAGAAACCAAATTGGTTCTTCTTATTTGAAAAGTCCTCCGACTGAATTGTTGTACAAAAGAGGCCAGCCACTTTCTGATCTGCAACTGAAGGATGGATCTCCGAATTGGTGATCAATCATGTGGGCTCAGGTAAGGTGAATCTACTTTTTTCTGTTTTCTGTTTTAGATCAGGGACTAGATTTGTATTGATTTTGTCAGGACTGTAATTTACAAGTCAGGGACAGAAAAGATTATTGTCTTGTCATAGATCAGGAGAAACAGAATAAGTAGGCAGTCATTCTGAAGAGACTATAACAAAATCCGTGGTACTATGTTAAAAATAAGAGAAGTTATGTAACGATCAAAAGAGTAGAACAAAATGGGTAATAATTGCACAAAAGGTCCCCAAAATCCACCGTTAACAGAAGACGCAAAATACATGCAGTCGCAGCGTGCCGACAATATTAAATATTGTAAATAATAAGGAAGCAATTTTAATAATGAAATATGAAACTTTGCAGCCTTTAGGAATGAATAAAGAGTGCAATTGGCAGAACCTCATGGGTTAATTGTTAGCTTAACAATTAGGAACTGATTTTATTATGTAATGAATTGTTAATTGATATGGCAGCTGTATAAAAGGACTGTGTGAGTGAGCTTTACTTTTTTACTCTGTAAAGGCTTGCAGCCGAGGCGCTAGGAGAGGAGAGACAACTAAAAGGTTTTTATTAAATTCTTATTTTGGAAAGTAGAGCTGTTTTCACTGGTCTTTTGTGTGGTTTCAGAATATTAAATATTATTCAAAATGGGTTAATAAATATGAATTCGATGGAAAATTAGAAAAATCCTCGCTTATCAAACTTGTCAAGCAGCTCAAAACCAATTCCAAAGGTCGGGTAAAAAAGCAAATCAAATTAGGAATTCCTCAGGCACACAGGTGGATTGAGGAAGTAAACCGCAGGGAACAAAAGAACAATTCAAAAACAATGTTTTTAGATAAGGAGGACAATAACTTAGTAATAGCATTGGCCCCTCTGCCTCCCTTACCAGAATATGAAGCAAGTGAACAGGTTAGTCCTCCCACACGATATCCTGTCGTCACTGAAAATAGAGACATTGTGAAAATAAAACCATTTATTAGAGATCCTATCAGGACCAGGTCTCGAACAAGGGCAGGTAACTCAAATGAAGGCATTAAATTATATCAAATGGTTAAAAATTCACGATCTATGAGTGAAGAAGAAATATGCCCACTCATAGAAGTACCCAATCCTCAGGCTGGACAGGACAATCAGGACCCAACTATTTTAGTGTATAGACCTTGGACTCCGGAAGATATCCGGAAATCACTGAGGGAATTCTCCATCCAAAAGTTAATTTTAGAAAATTCTCAAAAGATTTGCAAGAAATGAGGCTGAGTTATAACCTAAATGGAAAAGAGGTAGAAAAAAATAGTTAGACAAATTGTGGGGCCAGATTGGCACATGATTAGTGGCAACTGGAATCCCCGTGACGCTGCACAAAGACCCCTCCCACATAGCAGCGCAGAATTAGACAACAGAGTAAAAGGTCTTACAGACCGCATCTCTGAAAAATGGAAGCCTAGGGCAGACTGGACTTGCATTAATCAATGCATCCAACAAGAAGGTGAAACTATTGACCGGTATTATGCCAGACTATTAGAATGTTTTAATAACCACTGTGGAATGCAGGTTCCTGAAGATCAAACACAAGATTCCCCATATGAACAGCAGTTAAAGAATGCATTTTTAAAAGGCAGTATTGCACCCATAAGCAGTTTTATTACAAAACACATGGTAGACCATCGTACAAGCAGGTTACAGTCATTACTTGACTATGCTAGGCATGCCGAAAGGCATTTTAATAGCAAAAAGAAAAAGAAAGCTCAAGTATTTTCTGTAGAAGATGGAGCAGACGTTTACGTAGTACAGTCTGGGAAAAAGGGTAAGAAAAACGCACAGGGAAACAAACAATCTGATCAACGATCAGAGGACTTTGAAGGGCAAAAGAAAAGGGGTGAATGTTTCAAATGTGGTAAAAAGGGACACTTGGCAAAGGATTGCAGGAAAAATAAGAAGGCAACCACGGAAGACAAGGAGGGTGAGGACTGACTATATGGTAGTCAGGAATCACTAGAAGGGGATAGCAAAGAAAGGACAAATGAGGATGTGATAGAGGGAGTAGAGGATGTGACAGAAGAAATAGAGGAAGTGCAAGAAGTTAGTGACAGTGAAGAAAATGAAATATTAGACCTAGCTTTATTGAGCTTGGAGATCTATTTAGCAGACACGTAACCAGAAGTTACACTCTTGGTAGAAAGGAGGGAAGTCAAATTCTTGTGTGACTCAGGGGCATCACGAACCCTGATACATCCCTCCAAACTGCCAAAAAACACAGAGTCACCTGATTACATACTGGTAAAAGCAGCTAATGGACAGCTGTATCGGGAGCCCCTCTCCCATAATATTGCAATAACTGATCCGGTTTCAGGATTGACTCAGAAAAGCAAAATTGTTGTTTCTGCAAAATGCCCAGTAAACCTCTTGGGCAGAGACTTCATGCAGCTATTTGGTATAGCAGTAGTCCCAACCATGCAGGGTATGGAAGAACAGCGACAAATTGATACCTTTGCAGTGCAATTGGAGGGTGAAATGTTTTATTGGTACAGCCAGGACTTGGTTATGACTGGTCCAGGGACTATGACCGAAGTATTAATGAATGTAGCCATCAGCAAGTTCCCCTCCCTTGACACTGATAAGCAACACTTGTTGCACTGTACCCTGTATTATTGTAACACACCAGGACCTGATAAAGAATATGAGCAAGAATTGTTTAAAAATCATGCAAACAGATTGATATTACGTAATCTGTACTGGGACACAATAGGGAACAGTGTAGCCAGCTGTTCATTGCCCCAGGAGTTCTTTACACTTTATAAATCTAATTGATTACCACATGTTAGCTTAACCAGGAACAAAAATATAGAATGGGCAGACCTAGGAGAAAAAATCACGAGATGGGAGAAACAGACAGAATTAAAACTGTCAGAACAGGGAATACAAATACAGAAGTTGAATTGGATAACTCAGACCCACCCAGCCGTGCACTTGCAGTCTAGCAAGGACAGCTGATTAGCACTCCTATTAAAGGAGGAAGAGAATGCCTTACAAAATATACCAGAGACTCTCTGGTCAACAGGAAAGTCAGATGTAGGACTTAGTCGTACAGCGGGACCAGTTACTATCACGCCAATGTCAGCATTCAGACCACAGAAAAGACAGTATCCCTTAAGAAAAGATGCAGAGGCAGGGATAAAGCCTATTATAGCAGCCTTACTTAAAGGAGGGATACTAGTAGAATCTCCCGATTCACCATGTAACACACCCTTATTTCCAGTTAAAAAAGCAAATGGAGAATGGCGTATGGTCCAAAATTTACAAGCTGTAAATGACGCAGTAATACCAAGGGCACCTACAGTGCCAGACCCACACACCCTGTTGAATGATTTAAAACCTCAACAGAAGTATTTTTCTGTGGTAAACATTAGCAATGCGTTCTTTTCGATACCAATACACCCTGACAGCCAGTATTGGTTTGCATTCACATTTCAGGGGAAAAGGTATACATATACGCGACTACCACAGGGGTATTGTGAAAGTCCAACAATATTCTCACAAGAAATGGCAAGCAACTTGGCGAGATTTACCCCACCAAGAGGCAGTCAGATTTTACTTTATGTTGATGACATCTTGCTGGCGACCCCCACCCAGCAAGATTGTAGAGAAGATACCATAGCGCTATTACTATTTTTATCCGCTGAAGGACATAAGGTAAACAAAAATAAACTGTAGCTGTGGAAAAAACAAGTCAAATACCTAGGATATGTAATATCCAAAGAAGGTAGAACACTAGATGAGGACAGAAAAGTAGCAATTTTGCAAGCACCAAAACCCACTACTAAGAAGGAAATTATATCCTTCCTGGGTACAACTAATTTTTGCTGGAGCTGGATTCCAAACTATGCCTTGGAATCTGCACCTCTGACTGACCTGATATATAAGAAGCCTATGGCAGCACAGGATTTGTTACAATGGACACCAGAGGCAGAATCTGCTTTCTGCAAACTGAAACAGTTAATAGTGTCCTCATTAGTTCTGGGATTACCAAACTATCATAAACGTTTTTTCCAAACTGTAGATTGTAAGCAAGGTTATATGACATCAGTGTTAACACAACAGCATGGGGACAAGCAACACCCCATTGCTTACTATTCATCAAAACTAGACCCAGTGGCACGGTCCTTACCCCACTGTGTACAAGCAGTAGTTGCAGTGCAATGGCAGGACAGGCTTCGGCCTCAGTAGTTTTATTCCACCCTCTCACTTTGAGATCGCCTCATGCAGTCAGGATTATTTTACTGCAAGAGAAGGTAGCATATCTTTCCCCTGCTAGGCATCTTTCCTGTATGACTATATTGTTGAGCCAACCTCATATGACAATTGAACGGTGAATGACTTTGAACCCTACTACCTTGCTCCCAACCCCTGCAGATGGCACACCACACCACTGCCTGCAGATAATTGAGCAAAAGACACTACCTAGAAAAGATCTCACGGATGTCCCCTTGGATGATGCCGAGGTGACATACTACGTGGATGGTTCGTGCAAAAGGGGTCCTGCGGGACAGAACCTAGTAGGATATGCAGTAGTTTCTGACACTGAGATTATAGAAGCAAAACCTTTACCACACAACTTATCTGCACAGGCAGCAGAATTGATTGCCTTGACACGGGCATGTACCTTAGCAAAGGGTAAATGTGTAAATATTTTTGCTGACAGCCAGTACGCTTTTTCTACTGTACATGTTTTTGAGCAACAGTGGACAAACCGAGGAATGATAACATGTACTGGAAAACCTATAAATCATGCACAGTTTATTTTAGATCTTTTAGAATCTATTCAGTTACCTCAGAAAGTAGCTATTTGTAAATGCACAGCTCACACCAAGCAACAAGATAGGATTTCAAAAGGTAATGCAAGAGCTGATACAGTTGCAAAACAAGCAGCTTCAAAAGTATTTCTTTTAAATGAGGAACTACAATCCTCTGAGATTTTAGACTTAGAAATGTTAAAAACAATGCAGACACTCACTATGCAAGCTGAAAAACAAAGATGGGTAAAACGAGGAACAAGTCTTGAAAAGGGGCTGTACATCTCTAAAGAAGGGAAACCGATACTACCATCTAATTTGTTTAGATATGCAGCTTTGTTGAGCCATGGGCAGTGCCATGTCTCAACAGGGGGGATGGTACAGCTGGTGAACCAGGTGTTCACAACGTACGGCTTTACAAACTACTCTAAAAAACTTTGTTTGATGTGCCAAATTTGTGACAAGCATCATGCACAAGGGGCGTTAAAGCCCAAGCAAGGGAGTTTCCCTACACCACCATATCCATTTCACACTATCTGTATGGATTTCATAGAATTGAACAAATGTGAAAATAAGAAGTATTGTCTTGTCATTGTAGATATGTTTTCCAGATGGGTGGAAGCCTTTCCAACCAAAAATCCAGATGCAGCTATGGTTGCAAAAGTACTTGTCAAAGAAATCATCCCTAGATTTGGCATTCCGGAAAGGATCTACAGTGACAACGGTGCACACTTTGTAAACCAAACCATACAGCAGTTAAGTAACTGTTTTTGTATTTCTTTAAAAAATCATTGTGCATACCATCCGCAATCTACAGGGCTAGTTGAGAGACACAATGCAATATTAAAGAATAAATTAAGAAAGTTAATAGCTGAGACAGGGAAGAACTGGATATATTGTTTGCCCCTGGCACTATTGAGCATGAGAACTGTTCCGACTGCAAAAGGATTGACTCCTTTTGAAAAACTATTTGGAAGGGCTTATTATACACCCCAGTGGAAACTTCTCATGTCCTCAGACCAGGAGACTGATCTTACACTAGCTGAATATATGAGAAATGTGTTGAATTCTAAACATCTGTTGCAGTCAAATTCTGTTTCAGATAAAGAACAAACCGAAACATCGGAAGTGGCAGTGATCCCAGGGGACTGGGTGTGGGTGAAGAATATAAAAAAGAAAAAACTGGTCGTCACCAAGGTGGGAAGGTCCATACCAGGTGCTTCTTTCAACACCCACTGCAGTCAGAATTGCAGAGCGAGGTTATGGATCCACCTGATGCATTGCAAACTAGTTAAGAACTTTGAAATGGACAAAAATCTTACCTCTCCATCGGGGCCCTCAGCACAAAGTCTGAAAGGGGGGTCAGATCAATAGGACTGATCTGTCTCAACCCCAGTGAAGAAACCATCAGTGCTGGAGGTCCTATTAGGGTAGAGAGTAAGATCACATGTCAAAAGCAAAAATGATAGAATCCAGAAAAATCCAAATAGAACCACTCAGAAGAGTCGGAGAAAACAGGAATACAGAACAACCATTTCCTCAGAAGTATTGCATAATCATCCTGTTGACTGTACTAGTGACAATAATCTTTTTGTTGTGGCCATTCCTTTTCCCAGCCACACAAACTGAACTGAATAAACGTGAAGAGTTGTAGGTAGAGTGGCACCCAAACTTCAACACTTACCAGGCAATCAAATATTTGTATGCTGAGACCTTCAATGTTTTGAATTGCTGGATTTGCACAGCTTTGCCAACAGCATACGGGGGTTGTTGTTAACTTCAGTCCCCGTAGGAGCCAACAAGACCTGGGAAATTTTAGTCTATGATACATCAGATGTTACATCACAAGATTTAGTAGCATTGCACTTGTCTGTTCGACAGAAGGGGACTGTGTGTTTTTACAAAAATGATACAGTTCAGGTGGGTTGGAGCAATTGCAATGTGACTGTTCCCTATAGATGCTACAATAAAACTGATAACACAGGCTCCTATTGCAACACAAGCTATGATTCATTTTTTGAACTGATGCATAGGACAACTGATGAAGTAAAACATAATGCTGATCTTTATAGACAACTGATTATAGTTGACAAAAAATGTTTCATCCAGAACCAGGACATAGTAAAGTTACTACCAAAGTAGAAGACTGTTATTTTGTATGTGGTAGGAAAGCATACAAGTGGTTACCTGAGAATTGGTCCGGCAGTTGTTATTTGGGGTACCTGGTTCCAGCCATACGACACACAGCAGTTTTACCTCAGGGGAAAATTCGAAATGTTCGACGAGAAATCAAGAAGCCTGTCAATCCAGTAGGGCAAATCAATGCAGGCTGGAAAAACCATCATGCTGTGAGCCTAGGGAAAAATGGACTGTCGCATATGGACTTGGGTGATACCATCATCTCGTGGGCAGGTGTATTGCCAGCATATGGAGCAACAAAATCAATTTGGGAACTGAGAAAACTGTCTAAACCTCTCGAAATAATGAGCAATGCAACCTTTTCTGCTCTAGAATTGGTGACTGATGAACTGACTGCCATGAGAACTGTACTGCTTCAAAACCGCATGGCTCTTGACTTCGCCCTAGCGGCGAGAGGAGGTACTTGAGTGCTGTTCATATATTCCTGACCACAAACATGAGATAGACAATCACCTTGAGGTAATTCAGCAGGTGTCGGCTATGACTAAGCCAGGACCAAATCCATTGATGGACTTTTCCAGAGATTGTTTGGGGGGGTGGGGCAGTATCCTGATGAACATCCTGATTGCCATCTGTGTGGGAATGATCCTACTGGTGGTATGTGTTTGCTGCTGCATCCCCTGCATGAAAAGACTGATTAAAGACTTTATACACATGTCAGTTTCAGAAACCTTATACCAAGGTGCTGAACTTGAATTGCTGAAAAATTGAAAATGCTTTCATAAGTTTAAACTGAATGACTCTCTGAACTGCAAATCCTGAATAGGAAGAGGTTAGGGGAAGAAAAAAAAACTGTTTATGCTTATTTTGAAAGTAGAATAAAAGTATGAAAAGGGGGGAAATGTTAGAAAAATATGTATTAGTAATATGCATGCTTAGTGCATTCGAGGTTTAAAAGGGTTAATACATTTATTCTGTTCACTCTGCATGAATCTGCACAGCTACTAGAGACATTCCAATCCTGTTTATGTCATGAAAATATGCGCAGCTATGATCTGCTTATACCATGGAAATTAACAAGAAGCATTTGATTTCTGCTAATGTCATGAAAATAATAATGTGTTTCTACTATTGTCATGAGACTTAACAAAGAGTTATTGATTTTCTACTTATGCCATGAGAAAGTACACAGCTGCTAGAAGCTATTGATAATGAAAACAAAGGCTGCTTGAAAGTATAAACTGTAGTCAGCATTAGTTGTACCTAAGCTAGAAATGTACCTTGAATATAGGTAAAATGTAACACATATATATTAGAACTGCACAACTGAAGAATAGAAAGATTGTAGTGGGCTAAAAATAAGCCCCAAGGCCAGGTTGTTTTTTTCAAATGTTTTTGTAAATCAACAATAATCCAGTCATGTCAGCAGGAAATCTAAGTAACATTTTCTGTAGAGTAATACAGAAAGCTGTGTCTAACTACATCAACAATAGAATAGTAACATTTCATAGAACTGTATAAAAGTAGCATACTGCTCACTAGTAAATCAGACAAATCCTATATTTGCATGTTTTGTCTCCTTGCTGCAAGTAATAAAGGGTGCCATACTTGAACCTTACGTGAATTGGTCTTTGAAGTTTTTTCCTTTGACAGTGTCCCATGCAGGTGTGTCCCTAGCTGTAAGCAGCACCCTGCTAGCATCCAGACCAATTGGATTAATATGGATATGAACTATTGCCATTAACACTTCACACACTTACCCTGTCACCCCAGTGGAATCCAGTGGTTCGCAGCCTGGGAATGTAGGAATGACAGAATGCACTGGCTTGCTACAGATGGCCTGCATCACTATCAAATGCCCTACAGTCCTCTGTCAAAGGCCTGTGCCTCACCCATACTGACAATAAATGTTATCTCATGGGGTCCCAACTAACAACATAACACAGTCAACAGAACACAAAGGCAAGGCCATGTTGACAAATCCCAGTAGCATGCCCACCACGTCCTACTGCATGATCTGTGGACCAACCCCTAAATACTGCTGGGATGAAGGGACAACTACAGGGATACTTCTCAGATATCACTCGCATAATGTTAGGAAGAGGATAGAATAACAGAGTGGGGGGTGTAGAAGCATGGATGTCATGGAGTGTGTGAAGTCTGAAACTCTTGATGTGTGCCCATACTACCCCTGCCTGCAAACCCAGTAATGGGTGGCTACAAACTTGCTTGTAAACCACAATGTGAAGAGGAACTGACCAGATATATGAGCCCTGCCTCTGGGTAACCTGGGTGAATCTGTACAGCTGAGAAGTATGGCCACAGCAACATATGGCCATTCTGTTACATCAATATATATACAAGCCAGGGATCCTCAGCCACCACAGTACCAAGGTGCTGGACCATTTACGCAGACCCATCAGCAAGTGTCTGCAGCTACCCCTCCAGAATGGCATGAGTGTGCAAGAATATATAGACTGCAGACCACAATACTGGACACAGCTTCAATTCATCTTGTATTTCCCACAAAATAACTGTGGGCAAATAAGTATATATGTCAGTAGTTGATGACATAATACATCACAGAGTAAAACAGTACATGTCTGATTACCTCTGCTAACATCAACCATGTAACACAAGCAGCACAGATACAATAGTTACAGTATCCCACTATCTGTCACCCATTGTGACTCCATATTGTCAACCTATCTACAGATATCCTGCAGAAACAGGTTGCTAGCTGTAGGTGTAGAACACCAATTCCTGGACTGGAGTACAACCTACTTGGAATGGATTCACACACTCAACACAGATGGTGATACTGGGCATGCTCCTACACATAGAGAAATGAAGTCCATGTCTGACAACACAGTGGACTATACATAGCTGTCAGTCGCAGATGTGTGTGCACACACACACACACACACACACACACACACACACACACACACCACATTGCACACCATTCATGCTTTGCACACACATTGGATAGGAATACTCGCACATATCCAATACCAACACACTATAATAGGTCAAGCATACCCACACAGAGATGTGGGGAAGAGAGAGACATACAGTGACAGAGAGATTTCCATCATGAAGCCTGTCCTACCCACCACACCCAATTGGCCAATATCACATGATGTGCTGATGTCAATCACTGTAGACATTGCTTTAGGTAGCCCTCAGCCCTATAGTGTCTGTGGTGCTTGTGATAACCATGTAACATGATAGTACAAATCAGTATTCATCTAGCATTTGTATACCCAGTCCTGTCAAATGTAAAGTTATGTGTGACTGTGTGTGTGTGTGTTTCCAGAGGAATGGTTTATGGCCCATTCACACACACTGCACTTCTCATTGCCCATGTTAGCACTCCTGTTGATGTCAATCACCTTGAAATAACCCTCTGGCCAAGTCTCAGCCCTATAAGCTGTGTGGTGCTTATGATACATGTGTAATATTGTAGTGTAAAAAGCTAATTAGGTAGGAGTTCTAATCCCAAACATGGCAGCTGAGAAACTGTGTGTGTGTGTGTGTGTGTGTGTGTGTGTGTGTGTGTGTGTGTGTGTGTGTGTGTGTGTGTGTGTGTGTGTGTGTGTGTGTGTGTGTGTGTGTGTGTGTGTGGAGATGAATGATTTTGAGGCCACTCACAGTCACTACACCTCCCATTGCCCTTTTAGCAAGCCTGCTGATGTCAGTCACCTTGAAATAACCCTTTGGACAAATGGCAGCCCCATAAGCTCCGTGGTGCTTGCGATAACTGCATAATACTATAGCGTCACATACTAGTTAGGTAAGAGCTCTTATCCCTGAGATGGCAACCGTGAAACTGTGTTGGCTCGTATGAGAGAGCGGGTGTGTCTTTGATGATACCTGATTTTATGGACATTCACACTTACTACTCTCCCCTTACTCCTCCATTAGCACTGCTGCTGATGTTAGTCACCTTCAAAGATACCTCTGGAGAGCTCTTACAACATATAAAATCCATGGCACTTGTGGTAACTGCTTAATACTATAGTGTAGCGTACTAGTTAGGTAGGAGTTCTTATCTCAAACATGGCAACTGTAAAACTGTGTGTATTTGTGTGAGAGTGTGTGTCTTTGATGATATCTGATTTTATGGACATTCACACTTACTACTCTCCACTTACCCCCTTCTTTAGCACTGCTGCTGATGTTAGTCACCTTCAAAGATACCTGTGGAGAACTCTTCAACATGTAAGCTCCATGGCATGTGCCATACATGTGGAACAATGTAGTAGCAGTAACTACATAGGGGTTTGAATCTCATCTATGGCAAGTGTTTGTGTGTGTACATATGTATGTCTAAACTTCAAAGATTTTGGCCTCATATCTCAGACCCTGATTTTAGCAGTCCTGCAGATATCATCCACCTTAGAAGTACCTGTTGCCAATCCTAGGCCATGTCAGCTCAGTGGTGCATGTGGTAAATGCTTAACCATAATGGTCTATAAAGATTGTTAGGTTGAGGTTTGACCCTCACCCTTGGCAAATATAAATGTGTGTGTAGGGTAAAATTATTTTTGGGATCTCTCACCCACTACATCACCCGATGCCAGTATTTACAAGGGCTGGTGATGTTCTTCACCTTAGAAGTACCTTGGGACAACATCCATTTTATAAGCTCCGTAGCTTGTGTGATTAATGCAGTATACTGTAGTAGCAATACATAGCTAGGTAGGGGTTTGAATCTCAGTGCTGGCAAGGGTGTGTGTGTCTGTAATCAGTATTCTGTGTGGAGGTTGCTATGATTGTGTAATAACAGAATCCATTGTTGGGTGTGTTTTACTAAATTATTATGTTGAGGACCTACTCTATGTCACAATGTCCACCTTACAAGGACAACAGATGTCAAACACTGGAGAGGTTGGTGTAGACAATCCATAGCCCTACATGTGACATTATGGACTGGTGAACAATACAGGAAACCCTTCTATTACTCAAAGAACACTCTCCACCCATGTCTCATGCACAAACACACTTGGCTAAGCAACAACCACTATATTGGTAGTTCCCTGCATACTGCCTCACAGATAGTAACCACGGCGTGATTGCAGTGGACTACATGCCTGTTGACCACAATGGTGCCATTGACATCAGGAAGTACTTTGATATGTTACATCTCCTGACTTTGTGTTATCCAGCAAGTAAAAGGACATGGCACCCTGTTTCGTCCCTGCAGTAGGCAAATAAGTGCTTACAGTGGCCCTTTTGCTATGTTCCCCACTGGATGCTTACTACAACTGTAGAGTCTGCAAACGTAACCCACAAAGAGAATACCATGCCTTATACACATACTCTGTATGGACAGATGCCACTAACTCCACTGAATACCTGTATCATGCTGTCAATGTAGGTGCAAACATGACCTCAGTTACATAGCCAGGTCTCACCAAATGAGGTCAGGAATGCTACATCAGAAGATAAAAATCTGTCCACAGAACATTTTTATTTTATTTATTTATTTATTTATTTATTTATTTATTTATTTATTTAACATTTGTTAACTGGGAAAGTCAGACTTGGAACAAAGCCAATTTTCAGCGGAGGCCCGGGGAGAAAGGCTCCAGATGCACGTCTTTGTAACATGCCCCAGAGACCTCATGTACACTTCCACACCTCAAAGAACATGTGTGTCAGACATGTGCACAACCTAGATACTATCTATGTTACACACATACATGGGAAGCAGTGCACATCACTGGCCACCCACAATAGTAACCCAAATGAGTGGATGGTGAATACAATACCCACCCCTGGGGACCACTCCAGGGACTGCACCCCTGGATTACACTGGAGACTATTGTCATGTGGCCTGATGCCAAGGTATTCTCTTTGCCTAGCCTTGTACAGCCTTCAGGCCCATTCACCTACTACACTCCCATGAAGCAATGAACCTATGCATCTCAGTACTGGCAAGTGTGTGTGTGTGTGTGTGTGTGTGTGTGTGTGTGTGTGTGTGTGTGTGTGTGTGTGTGTGGAGATGAATGATTTTGAAGCTTTTCACACTCACTACACCTCCCATTGCCCTAATTTAGCATGCCTGCTGATGTCATTCACCTTGAAATAACCCTTTGGCTGTATTTCAACCTGATAAGCTCTGTGGCGCATGGGATAACTGCATAGTACTGTAGTACTTATCTACTTTTTAGGTAGATGTTCTAATCCTGATCCTGCCGACTGTAATAATGTGTGTGTTTCTCTGAGAGAGTGTGCATGTGTATTCGTTAACACTTGATGATCCTGCCAACTGTAATAATGTGTGGTTTCTCTGAGAGATTGTGTGTGTGTATTCGTTGACCCCTGATTTTGTGGACATTCACACTTACTACACTTCCTTTACCCCTCCTTTACACTGTTGCTGATGTCACTCACCATCAAAGATACCTTTGGACAACTCTTCAACATGTAAGCTCCGTGGTGAGTGTAATAGCAGTACATAGTCATGTAGGGGTTTGAAACTCAGTACTGGTAAGTGTGTGTTTGTGTGTGTGTGCTATCAGGATCCTGTGTGGCTTTTGGGGTGATTGTGTAATGACAGGATCCATTGCAGTGTGGGTTTTGCTACATCATTTTATTGAGGACCTATATGCCCCGGTGTCCACATTACAAGGCCAACAGTTTTCAAACACTGTAGAGGTTGTTGTAAACAAACCTCAGCCATAACATTATGGATTAGTAAACAATATAGGCAACCGCTATAATACCCAGATACCACTCACCACCCACGAATCATACACAAACACGCTTGGCTCTTACTCCCTTCCTTTCTTACTTTGTCTTTATCTCTGTCTCTCTCTCTCTCTCTCTCTCTCTCTCTCTCTCTCTCACTCCCTCTCTGGTCGATGTAGAAAAGTACATACGTTTTGCATAGGCAGCAGCTTGAGTTTTGTAAGTAATGCTCATGATCAGCTGATGGCCTGTGCACAAATTGCAGTCCCCCACTTGCTAATTGCATGTGGAACAGCTGTGGTATAATTCATATAGGCAATTGAATAGAAACGTACTCCTATAACTAAGTGCTTCATGTGGGTGTTGGCCCTTTTCCTTCACTGTGAGCAGGACTTCATGTGGGTGTCTGACAAACAGCATCACAGAGGGTAGTTGGAAATACCTCTTACTACATACACTGTGGAGACAGGCCAATAAACAGGAGGGGAATGTTCCAGACATGGGGACAGAACGTAAGTATTGCTGTACTACATTTGAAGTAATGTTGGTGTAACAGGGTTTGTGTGAATATGGCTGTTCTACATGATTTAAAGCTTGGCATGACAGTGTTATGTGGTTGAGGAAACTCTCACCTGTAGGGCTATCTGCAGACTAGCCAAAGTTTGGAGTCTTACATGTGGTGTGTTACTCATATATTTCCTATCTTTACAAATGCAGTAACATACTCTGATGATTGCATTCAGTACATGGTGACATCCATGTAAGTTACTGACTTCATATCCCTCAGAAGAGATATGTCACAAAAATCCCTGTTACACCAGGAAATGTCTCAGATTATCACAACAATATGTCAATATGGCGCTGTGTTTGTGCCTCTGTCCCCCAAGTCTGTCACCCTTTCTCCATATGTCATGCAGTAAGAGGTGCATATGTATAGTATATCATTATTTACTGACATCATACCTGATAATAAGCCAGTGAGATATCAGATTGCTAGACATGTTAGGTATAACAGGCCTTATATTTGAGGACAAAACCTGGACATTCTGTTGTAGTCTGTACAGTAGTGAGGTCTGTGTACTTATGGTAATTGTTGACAGAGTATCAGCATTGTGTAGCAGTGTACTGTGAATATGTTACTTGGCCTGTGTACAGACTGTGGTAGATGTCAGTGTTCTTGGTCCTGTTCTATCTGACGTTGCATGCTGCTCCAGTTTCTGGTACCCTATCAGTGTATATGTTTGTAGGGCCAGACTGAGATATGTCCCATACCACAGTCAGGCATCAGACTACACTGTGTATTGGGCCAGTATATGTAGGTTTAGTGTGTGAGTGGCAAATATGAGGATGGTTTTTACCACACAGTCCATATACTGTACTATTAATTAGGCTTACCATAATGCGACTGTGACTGTGTGGAGATTGGTTATGGGTATTCTCTGTGTCCTGGAAATTATCATGGGTTTCAGTGAGTACAATATCCAATGTGGAGTGTGGGTGCTGGGTATACTGTCTTTACACATGGTATCCCCTGTACATGTCTCAAGGTCCACTGTATAAGGACCGCTGTCACCATCAACCATACAGGTAACTGATTACACTATCCAGCCTAATGATGCATGTTGTGCTATGTACAATTCTATGTAACAGAATGGACTCACTGCCAAGGTAGGTAGCACTGCTAAATCCAGGCCTGTCAGATGTGTCTATGACTGTTATGTGTTTGTCAATGTGTATATGACAGTATTTCATACTATGTATTGTTCATTAACACCCACTACATCTCCCATTACCATACTGTACAAGGCCTGGTGTTGTTCTTCACTTAACAAGATACTCAGGACACACCTCAGCCTAAAAGCTCTGTGGCATGTGCAATTAAGGCCAAACACATTAGTAGCAATAAGTACCTAGGTAGGGGTTCTAGTCTCAGTGTTGCCAAGTAAATGTGTGTGTATGTGAAGGGATTTACTTCAGTCTGCAGAAAATACATGTCCCAGGAGATCATTTGTCTAAAAACTATCTGGCAAAAGGTAACATTTCAAAGGAATCATCTTGTGGAAATTCAGTCCAGCAAAACTAATAGTGGTTGTGTAAATACCCTCTTCCTCACTGTACAGCTGTACAACGATACTGGAGTTGGTATATATAGTTGGGTGTGGTTTTTGTGGGCACAGCTACCCACATTGGGGTTATTGCTGTGCATATCAGCCCGCTTAGTCCGCTGTTATACTGTACAGTTTCTGTTAACAGGTTAAGTAGTTGTTAATCACACTATGTGTAGTTCTACACCTCCCCACACCCTCCAAAGTGGGGGGCTGTCCCACCCACACCAGCACACCTATGTTTACCAACCCCAGGATTGCACTACATTGGGGAAGAGGACATATACCCTGCCAGTACCATTGTCAGTGACATTAAACTGGCAGACTGATTATGTACTGATGTGATGTGTTGGCTATTTGGTCTTGGTGGAATTAGATAGGCCAAACTGAGGTCACTGCAAAATTAAGTACATCCATGTGTAGAGTATTCTGTGTGTGTGTATGGCATCAAAACCAAAGCCTCTGTGTGTGTGTTATTCACAAACATTTGCTGTGTGCCACCCAGCATACTTACCATTGTCCACTGTAGAAGAGCTGCTGACATTAGCCACCAGGTACTCACCTATATACACCCCTCAGACCCATCAGCCATGTGGCACATGCAGTAACTGTTATACAGACCTGTTACTTGTGTTTAGCAGTACACAAGATATGACACAGTCAATGTGTCACCACAGTGCCATACCCTTTGTAGGAAAGGACAGCAGATCAACAGCCTGCTGACACATAGACACCTACAACACAAACTGAATACATTATGGAGACCACAATCAGTCAGTGTTAATAACAGCTATAATACATCATGGCTGGACAGCTACATACCCTGATATGTAAGCATTAAACATTCCAGCTGAAAACACGTCAAACAGCATTACATTGCTAAACCTTAGTACATTCACCCTGTGCATCGGAACTATACAAGCATGTCCCTGAATCAATGGAATGGATGACAGGAATGTGGCACAGGTATCATCATATGCACAGGGTGTGTTGTTGGTTTGCCAGAGGTCTAGGCTGAGCAGTTTTATTGACATCATGTGTGTGTGTTACGGGGTTCTTTATCAATTGGGCTGTGCATATGTGGTGCATGTAGGTATGGAGTTGCCCTAGCTGTGTTAGTGATGTGTGTGTGTGTGTATGTATGCACACAGTTCTGCCATGTGGCTGCCCTATACAGAGGTTTGCTGGAAAGCTGCATAATGTTCAGTTCACTGTGTCCGGCCACGGACATGGGAACTGTGCCTGCCAGGGGTTCCACAGGCATTACCAGGTAGCCCAGATATGGTACTCTCTCCTGATGATAATTGTCTGCTGGATTCGCATCCCTGTTGGGTCCGGCCAAGACCACTAACACATGGCTTGCTGTGTTGTGGTGTGGACAGCACCCCCCTGCAGTGCTGGTGCTGGTACTGCCACTACGGGAGCGGCTGTGAGTTGATGCATGTCCATGTAGACCTCCATCTGTTGGTGTTGCTGACCTACGTCCATGTGGCTGATGCCCTACTCCCACCACATGGTCTAACACAGACACCACACAGTCGAGGATTCCCACCATCTCACCCAACCATCTATCCAGGACCTCTGCAAAATAAAGGTGGGCACCTGCAAGATCACGGATGTTGTCAAGTTCAGCAGAATAAGTAGCCCTCTGGAGCCTCAGACTCTGTCTGGTGTGAAGTTCCATACATCTGTGCCTCCATGATGGCCCAAAACATGCATCTGGTGACACCTGCTGTGGCACTTCTGCCAGGGGCATGATGGCCAGCAGCCCTTCTCCGAGCACCCCTGTACATCTGCCTGTGTGGTACCTGGCCGGTCATCCGGCTATGACTTCTGTGTACAGACACACTTGCCATAGTCCCCACACTGTCCTGTCCCATACCAGCACCCACCAACTGTCCCTCATCTATGGCCACTGGTGATGGGGTATGTATGGGCATTGTGACTGTGTGCAGGGATGGGGTGGATAAAAGTGGGATGTTAACTGATGGCACAGCTTCAGCTCCTGACAACCCTGCCTGTGTCTCACCATGCCTATCATCATTGTCAGTGTCTGTATGGACACTAACATCAGTTTACCTGCAGAAGGGACCCTGACCCCCCTCACCACCTGTGAAGGGAAAACAAAAAATGTAATTTAATACCTGTACATTATTGTTTACCTCTACACACATACACACACACACACACACACACACACACACACACACACACACACACACACACACACACACACACACACACACACACACACACACACACACACACACACACACGCACGCACACATGCACGTGCACACACACACACACACACACACACACACACACACTTACATGTGAGGTGGCTCAAAGATATTATACAGACCTCTCATTACCCAACAGTCAACATGCATGACATATGGCACTCAACAGCATGCACTGCAGCTATACGGAGTCCTTGTTACCAACATTATACATCTCTGTAATGCATGAGATGTGTTAATAGGTGATGCCCCTTCCCATGGAACACACTGCATCCATGTACACAGTATTGCTGTGCACCTGTACAGCACCCTGGCATGTACTGTGCATCATAACTCATGAGTATACACATCATTGTTGAATGTGTATATGTGTGGCAGTTACGTTTGCTCTGTTGCTCACAGCCCCTATGTGTTTGTCTGACACATACCTGGGATGATATGAGGACTGATGTCAGTAGTCAATGCTTGACCTCTAATTTGCAGATATCATCATCAGCCATGCATGTATGAGCAATAAAATCTGATTACACTGACAACCTTCAAAGGTCAATGTGGATATGAGGAGTGTACACACCCCTTGTTGACATTCCAGGCTTTCCATGATATGCAATGGGGCCACAATACTGCATATGTTAACATTACACACACCTGAAATGTGACATATGACCTGTGCAATCAAATGCAGTATCAAACAAATGTGTTAGTCGTGCAGATGCTGAATGAGATGCATACAATATGCGGGTTGCATAAGTGTGCATACCCTTAACACAATGGTTTGTTGCAGCACCTATTAACTGAACTACAGCAGTCACTATTCTTGAAAGGGTATACTAGCATGGCCCATCTTCACTTGCCATTATTTGGCACTCTGCCCTAGAAATGTCCCCCAACTCTGCCGGATTGCAAGGTCAGCTCATGTGCACAGTCCTTGGAGGTCACACAGTGCCTTCACTATTGCTGTGGAGTTAGGGTTATGTCTGGCACAATTCATGACCTTGTCTGTGTTCAGATGCAGCCATTCTTAGTGAGCTTTGGATGTCTGATTCAATTCACTGTTGTGTTTCAGGATGAAACCCCTCCACATCCTCAGCCTTATTGCAGATGCTTGACAACTATGGGCCACACATGAGTGTTATTTTGCAGTGTTTCAAATTCAGAACTCCATGTCTACTGACCTAGTTCCTGCTAATAAACAGCAAACCTAAAGGCGTCCACTGGGGCATCAGCAAGATAAAAATGGGGATGGTGGCCCTGAGGTGGAGTGAGGTGCTGCTTGTGCACCACATATATCTTTATGAATACTGTCTGTAGGTTTCAGTCTTGGTCTCGTGACACCATTACACATTGCAACACATGCCTTTGGGAGACCTGATGTTATGCATATGCTACCTGTAGAGAGCCCTGGATGATGTTTCCTGTGGAACAACTCTTCCATCTGATTACCCTAAACCATAGGCCACACTTATGCAGATTCCAGGTGATTGTCAATACAGGTACTGCACAGGCAGTACTTGCTAGACATTACTGCAAGTCCCTCAGTGTTGCTGCATGTTTCTGGGCAGCCTCCATAACCAGTTTGCAACATGTGTTGTCATCTGTTTCTTGGATGGGCATCTGTTTATTTTCTACATTAATGTTGTCCCATATTTCATACACACATACATGACTGTCTGCACTGTTTGCTATGGTATATGCAATGGTGAGGTAAGGCTACTTCTCCCACTCCTGAGTGCTACCTTTCGGATATGGGATCCATTCCATGATTTGTAAGATGTGTGCAAGCCACGGCTGCCTCTGTTGCAGGTGTGTGGGCAAATGTCATGGACATACTTCTTGGACAGCACACCATCACTTACTGTGACACTGAGGCCCAGTACTTGATGGAAGGTGTGTACTGAAGAAGAGTGAATGGTGTCAGTATCTCAAAAGCTGCTTCCACAACATATTTGGAGTGTGTGCACACATATGCTTCCAGTGTTTGTTAAGCTATGTATTCCCCATATTTGTTGTCCTAACATAAGATTCCATATTACACATTCATTGCTCATGTTAGGATCACATTACAGGTTGTAAAAGGTGTGGAATGTGGTATTGTGATTTGCTGCTGTTTAGATCAGGAACAGTTGTCATTGTAATAGTGGTGTATACACTGTTGTAGCCACTGTATAAGGGTAAAGTTTCAGACAAGTCCCTACTGTAGGCGTTTTGTCCCACCATTATGTTCATCTCTGTCCACACATCTTGCACTGACAGGTTGTTAGGTATACTGCAGGACTCTTACATACCCTTCAGATATGCCACCATGGTGACCACTGTGATGCAGTGCAGTTAACAGCAACAATAAGTGAACATGTACAGCATGCATTATGGGTAGGTGTGTTAAATGTGTGCATGGCAAATACCATGGCCATAACATAGCCGGTGTATTGGCAAACCTGAACAAAACAAATCCATACTCATCAACTACAGACTGCTGCCCCAGTTGTATTCCAGAGGGACCTACATAGTTGTGTGAGAGACATAATGTCAGTAGCCACACCTGAGGCACTGGTATGGAGTGGGAGCAGCATTCAGTACATCAACAGTACAAACCCACATTACTAGAGATTATGCACATGTGTTCATTACTACACTGCAGCAACAGACTATCTTATCTGACATATGCATGTAGATATTTTACAGATGATGATGGATAAGCAACAGTGGTCTACTAATGTGCCCTGGGGCCTTACCTCCATGCTCCTCGTCCATTGTGTGGGTGGCATCCACCTCCACAATGCTATCTTCAGGTTGCTGGCTTGGCTGTTGAGCAGATACCACAAGGCTGGCAAGGAGCTCCTCATCATGTCTCAGTAGGGCCTGGATGGCATGGCCCCCACCTGTGGCTAGCTGGTCCCTCCTAACTGCAGCAGCATGCTGATGGGCATGGTGGATCAGATCGGTGCAACGATGCCACACCTGCTCATAACTGCAGTAATGCATGCCAACATCATTTACCCTGTGGACAAGCTCATTCCTCAGGGTGGTCCTCTCTTGCTGATCTTGGACTCTGCGACCAAAGGGGGTGCCATGATGTAGTATGATTAAGTGTATGATGACATCATTTTCCTGTGGAGTATATTTAGGGAGCAGTTCCCAGGACATCACACCTGGAAGACATATGCAGGAAAAACAGTCAGAGGACCTCATACTGCATGGATATAATAAGTTATTAATTGACATCTCTCTCCCCCCCACCATATCTGCAACAATAATCTAAAGACACAAATCAATAGGTATGTTTACAACAAACCTACTGTTGGGATATATGTCCTATTGTTCAACAAATATTGAAATGTGTTTCTATTAATGTTCCATACTGAAACACTATCATCGGTGGCCTGTTGTTATCAATGTAACCTGCATGCCGTTGTAATGGCCACTGTGGTTCTATATATGCATGTGTTCTGTTTGGTATGCAACTGTTCCAAATCTGGTGTTTTGGGTTAATGGGAATATCTGTGCATGCTGTTATAACTAATCCTGAATTGTGTTGACTATTACTAACCCACATATGTTGTAAAACTGCAACACCATAGCACATTTGGGAAGGCTGTTTTCAGTGGACCCACCTCTCCCACCTCATCTGGCAGTGGCACCAGGCCATAGCATGCCTGGGACCCACCCCTGAACCTCCTCATCCGCTGGTCCTGCACCACTTTTGGGTGGAGCCACCTCAGGGGATGGGGCTCACCCCCCTGGGAGTGGTCACGGACAGGATACTGTCATCCGAAGCCAGGTCTGGGGATTGGTGAGTAGCGAGCTCAGAAGGGAGTTTGGAGATCTGCTATGCCAGCTTGAGAGCCACGTATTGCAATTAGAGGGTTAGCCTACCCCTCCTGCTCAACTCCCAGCACAGCCATCTTCGGGGCTGTGAAGGTGCAGTGGTTACTGTCCATGGGTGGGGACCACAGTCCCACTGTTTCCATTTGGGGGCTCATGGGCTTCCAATTTTCAAACACCCCTCCCCGTCCAAGGTGTTTACCTCCCCACATGTGTCATATACCACCCCTGTATGCTGTCTTGTCTATCTTCCGACCCAACCTACCTCCGTAAATATGGTATGGCCCACTGCCCACTGGACCAGATGCTATGTCCATAGCAGTTGTTCAGCAGGACATCATTACAGCAAGTCTTGATAGCAAATATACATTGTTCAAAATCATCTATCCTAGTATTACAGACCAAGTACTACATTCAATTACTTGCTGACATGTTTCACATACCTGTTTTATTATAATGCTCTCTTCTGTGTTCTAGTTGATGTTTTCCTTGTTTGTTTGTTTTTTTTTGTTTATTTATTTATTTATTTTTTTGGTATTATTTTTGTTTTTTAGTGTTATTTTTGATTTTCCTTTTTTATTATTTATTTAGCTCTCTCTCTGTGTCTCTCTCTCTCTCCCCACTACATGGAACAAGCTAGTTTCAATAGGTTGCAGCATGGCTTTTGTAGGGGATGCTCATGGTCAGGTGATGGCCTCTGCACCAACTGGTGTTCCCCATTCACTAATTGCATTCA
>NC_056732.1:1742259810-1742307310 GCF_019279795.1 Protopterus annectens | reverse complement strand
GATATTCCTAGCCATTTTTTTTATGTAGACATATTTTGAATATCACTCATAAACTTTAGAGTTGCTAGAGTAACATGATTTGTTTTAATATACTACTTCTGAAGGATTTGAGGTCTGAACTCAAATGTATGTCATTATTCGGTGACTACAATTTTGAGAACATTCCACTGATTTGCCAGGGAGACAGAGGAACAGGCTGAAAATATGAGCCAATTATCTGGACATTCTTCAAAAACCTACATTTGAGAGGTATGATTATGCATACAGCTTACTACCATTCCAAGGATTCGAACCATGGCTGTGTCTGCTAAAAATACAACAATTTAAGTTTCATCACAGTGTGCTATTTGGATATGGCTGTCTATTTCATCCATGTTTTTGTCTAAGTCTCTCTTGGTTGTACAATCTGACCTTGTACTTACAACAGTCTTATACAGACATTCCTAGACATTTTTTATGTATCACAGTGTGGACAACAGTGGTTAATACAACATTACTATTCAGAGAATGCAATACTAAATGCCATACAATACCAGAGTAAACACAATCAGTCCAAGATTCAGTTTTATTTAACTGTCACCTATATGGGACTATTACTGTCATATTGTCTGGTTTATTCATTACAACCCATACAACAGTTTTTATACTGTCAGGTGACTTTCGACTACTTTATATTTATTTGGTATGACTACAACAAGCAGGATTGTTACTCACCAGTTTTGTGTCACAGCCTTTGCAGCCTACTAGCATGGGCTTCCTGATTCCCAGCCTGCTCAGGTGCAGCTGTAAAGGAAATAAAGATATATTTAGGCATACCTATCACATACACATGCTGGGCTTTAGTAAACAGTAATGATATGACTACTTACACACTGCTGGGACATTACCCCTCTGCCTTGATTCTTGGACCCACTCATCCAAGAGATCCCACTTCCTCTGCTTCAAGTCAGCATAGTGGTGCCTGACCTTTGAGAGGCCACAAAAGTACCTCACAAAGAGGATCCTAGGCCTTAAACACTTGTCCTATATGGACAGACTCAAAAAACTCCAACTATTCTCTCTGTCTCATATCGCCTACTTAGAGGTGACCTCTGCTTGACTTACAAATCCATGTTTGACCCATCTCTGTTAGAAATGCTACATGTAAAGAAACCCCAATCCCTCTGAACCATAGGTTCATAGGTTATTACTAAGCTAACTGCCCTTGTGAGCCATTTTAAGCCTAGCCAATTATCCCTTGTGAGACTCAAACCCTGCACCTTGAGTTTGTAAGGCAAACACCTTAGCCATTAAGCCACCCTCCCAACCCCATGCTCCAGAAACCTCAACCTCATTACCACAATCAACAGAACAAACTGGAGGGACAGGTTCATAACCCAGAGACTGCCAGGGAACAGACTTCACATACATGTCAAACAGAGCACCTCACTAGCCCTCTTCAAGAGAAACCTTGATGAGTGGATAGGAAATAGAAAATTCATCCCGGGGATCACTCCAGTGGCTCTATTCGACAGAGGCAGTGGGAACTAAGGGTATGTGGCACAATGCCAGGATAATCCTATCGGCTAGGCTTGTAATGGCTCCAGGGCCATTAGCCTAGTACTCACCTATGACCCTATGAACCTATGACCTGCTCACCAGTCCAAGGGATACCAGTGGCACTGGTGAGATCACGGGGAGATGGTCCCAGGCTTCCGCTTTATATTGGGAGCCCTGGTACTGGCCCTGAAGCAGTCTCTCATCATGGTTTTTCTACCATGACCTTGGACTCTTGTATGCCCCAGTGCTGCACCTGTAAGTACAAGCCCTCTCCGACTCCTGCCATACTGCCTACAGTGGGAAGCTGCAACCAGTTATGAGCTGTATTCCTGCTTGTGGGGTTTAAATATGTCCGATTTCCCACCCTTTGCCATGATTGGATGGTTTTGAATATACTGAGCTAAGCTAAGCTACGGGCAAACCTGCTTATCTAAGGTTGGCAGTGCTTAAAGGGGCATGTTCAGCAGTGCCTACCAATGGACAAATCCACTTAGCTGGGCTACTCATTGCTTAGCATTCATATGTACACAATGCTTACACCTGGTTAGCAGAGCTGTGCATCGCTTAGCATTGCTTACTGTTTATTTTATAGACTATCTGCTTTATGGGATTGATTCATCATTCATTACATATTATCACTTTGTTTACTTTCCCTGACATCCCCAATGTGCTTTCATGACATTTATTCATGTGCGACTATACTGTATGGGACACTTTTGTTTATATGGGGGTTTCACAACTTTATTAAACTAACACCTCACATCTGGTCCTACTACAGTACACTGGTTAACAAATATATATGTTTTTAGTAGCTAATTATAAAAAAATTGTTTATGTACTGCTTTCACATGTAAAATGCTAATTGGTTACAGTGGGGATCGAAACACGAATGGGTGCACAGCATACACTCTAACCACTACACTATTGCAGTACTGCTTATGTCGATGTCTCTTGCTATTGAATGTCTTGTGTTGTTTAAGCTGTAGTAAGTGTAGCTAAGCAACAGGCTGTGCAGCTACGCTTAAACTTTATTGCAAGTTTAAGAAAAAATGGTGTTGTGTTTTTATTTTGTAGCCTTCAGAATATCACTGCTAATGCTGAACCTGCTATTCTATCAACTTTCTGCTTAGTGGGATGATTGTCTCTTATGGCTTTGATCAGATTTTTTACCCTGACAGTGGGCTGGGAATGTTACGAGCATTCTCGCTCATTTTAAATTGCCAAAATGCAAATCTGGAGTGCAGGGATGTGTGTATTGTGAGAGCTCTGCTCTCAGACACACCCCCTGCACTCGTACACAGCTCCATGTCCGTTTAACAGCTCGGCAGTGCACCTTCATGGATATGCAAGGTGCGCTGCCGTGCTGCACGGGAATGGTCCCTGCCATGCTGGAATAACTTATTGCTGCACGACTGCTTGGTGAATCCGTGGTGGGGGGCATGAACAAAGTAAACTGAGTAGTCTGTAAATCACTGATTAACAAATCATTCTAAGGAGCAGAGGTTGTAATAATTCAGCCAGAGAGAAGCAAAAGAAAGCAAATATTTGTTAAATAACTTGTGGGTGAGTTATTAAAGCAGGAGTTCAACATTAGAAGACTGACAGATCACTTTATCAGACATGGTGACATGGTGCTCAGCAAAGATACCAAGGAGTTGTCAAAGAATGCATTTCTAAATGACTTGGTATCAGTTAAGCTCCACTATTCTTTTGTAAATATTAATGAAGAGCTTTATGTTGTTATTTTTCTCTACGTGTATAGGGTAGGGCAGGACCAAGTTAGATAATGAGTACATTGTTAGACACCATACCATAAAAGTACTGATGACAGTGTGAGAATTACTCCTCAGTATTCATAAACGTTGAATGGAGTCAGGAACAGATATCTGTGTTTGCTCGTTTACTACTCCTGGCTACATTGCTCACACAGAGCAGATATGAATGAATTACAAAAAGTGTTGTAAAGCTTGCTTAAAATGAAAGCCTTTGGATATGGAAAACAACAAGAGTAACAGTAAGATTGCCAAGGAAAAAATTGTGTACTAGTAGAAAAACAGCAGAACACAGCAGGATGAAACACTTAGACTTGAAACCCACGCATGTTTCATAGATTTAGGCTGAACTGCTCCTTTAACTAAAAAACCCTTTAGATGTGTAGACTAAATACAGATGTATATTGTGTGCCTTTCATTTACTGCCTGTTGAGCACAATAAGAGACCGTTGTAGTAGGCACTTAGGCCACTGACTTCTTAATACTTTTGTAGAGGTTATTTTCTGAGAGAAATCAAGCTCTACTATATCAGGTTAATAAGTAGACCAGTTAGCTCAGTATTTCTGCATTAAGTTGGGTTTATTTGTTTTTATTTTTCCACAGAAGTGCCACAGTTCAACCTTACCTAGGATAGAAACTGTACAGCTTAATATGAAAGACATAAAAACATAGTCAACACTCTACTTAACCTCTTCAGCCTTAACCTACCCATGGGGTCTGTACCTCAAGAATGGACAACAGTCACTGTAACCTCCCTACACAAGGTTGGCCCCTTGTACCCCCAGGCAACTGTAGGCCCATTCGCCTCATAAGTCTTATTTGCAAAATTATGACATATCTCACAGCAGAACTCCATTTAATTGATTTGGACCTCACTGATTGTGTTTTTTGTGAAGGGCTGTTTCTGTATCCTAAGCCTACCAAACTTTTTTGCTCTATTCCCTGCAAGGTCTCCTCACCTTGGAGAGCATAGATGTAGGTGTAGCTATTGAGACACGGTTTAAAGCCTTGGAGGGCACCCCAGTAGTGCAAGGCTACAGTGCCTTTCACACTTTTAGATCACTGCAAAAGTGGAGGTGTCTCAATTTGCATAAAAAATAAACACACAGAAAGGCTGGTCAAGCAATGTGACATACTTGACTTTATCCATGTATAACTCACCATAAGCAAAGTCCAATAACATATCTTTGGATGCTATAGGCCACCCTCTATGACCCAGGAAACCCTCATCACTAACTTGAATGAACTGGTCACTCCCATTCAGCTCAACTTCTTACTCATGGGTGACTTCACCTGCCTCACTATAAACTGGAAATCATGTATGGCCCCAAACATTCCTGGATTTTGTCAGTATTAATGTCCTGGGTTAGCTAGTCCAAATGCCCACTACGGGGTGCAAATATCCTTGACCTAGTTCTTACCAACATGGGGGGAATTATGCACCCCCCACCCCTGTGTATGCAATCATTGATCAGGTCAGATCATACTTTTAAGTTACATCCTGGCAAAATGTAAAGCCCCCACCCACAACCCAAGGAGCACTGTTGCCTCTGCAGAGGATGCAAATACAGTGCAGTATACAGCTACATAGAGGCAGTTGTACGTACCCAAAGTAAACACAGGATAAACTCAAAAAAAAAACAGGCCACCCTGGTGGAATCCTAGTATTAACAGTTTGTACAACAGAAGGAAGAAAATCATGTCCAAAAATGGGAACAGTAATACCCAGCAAGGTAAGAACTTCCTCATCAAACAAAATAAGCAGCTAAAGGGA
This sequence comes from Protopterus annectens, assembly GCF_019279795.1. Lineage (NCBI taxonomy): Eukaryota > Metazoa > Chordata > Ceratodontiformes > Protopteridae > Protopterus > Protopterus annectens. The sequence goes on along the minus strand of NC_056732.1, from coordinate 1,742,302,225 downwards.
CTGATTAAGTCTACCAAAGCTAAGTTTGAAGTAAAAGTAGCCTCCAAGGCTAAGGACTATCATATGGTATTCTTCATCTATGTCTGCAATTCTCAAATGCAATGCACAACAAAGTGCTGAACTAATTGTAAATGGAGCCACTTATGCTGAGCCAGGGGATATAGCAAATCTACTAGCTATTAATTTCAACTTTAACTTTACCCCACTCTAGTACCTAAACACCATTCAGGAAATACCCCAAACATTACTCCCGCAATTATCACTGGAGAACAAGTCCTCAAAAGAACTCTCCAAGGTCAAAATATTGCATCAGTTACCTGGTAACACACTAGGATGCTTCCCAATTACTATAGATCATGACCAATTGGGCCCACTAGAATCACTATTTACAGTAGTCTCCAAACAGGTTTGCACCAAATGAATGGGGAATTGCTAATGTTATCTTTCTACACAAGGGTGGGTCATCCACTGACCCTGGAAACTCTCCAACCCATAACCCTTACTATTCTCATATGTAAAGTCATGGAAAGAATAAAGAGGAATTTAATAAATGACAACATAGGAAACCTTCAGATACTGAATCCATCTCAGGGTGGTTTTATCAAAAGCAGAGCATGCCTACTCAACCCTGATGAGGTTCTTCAAGAGGATCACCAAAGCAATAGACGAGGTTAAAATGCTGCATACTGCATTCCTTGTCCTGGCCAAGGCATTCAACAAAACACTCTCTCCAACAGACAAGCTCAATAAATTAGGTATAAACCTCTATGACACCTGCTGGATAGCCAGCTGGCTCACTGATAGGACCCAGGAAGTCAGGATACAGACATTAATTTTAAAATTTGAGCTTGGCTTGCCAAAGAATCGATCATGGAAGTGTTTCCATTTTAAATAGTCAAGTTTTATTTTGACAATTAAGATTGTATACTTCTGCACTGCTGCTATTGGTTGACTGACATATTTGGTAATTTAATGTAAAACTGAAGACCCTTTTTTAACTAATGCAAAAACTGTACATATTGTATTAGAAGAACATAGTTAATTTGGTGGCCACTGTGAAGCTGACTTTATTTATTTTTTTTTATTTATTTATACAATTTGTTAACTGGCATAGAGCACTGATCCCATTGGACGAATTTTAGTCTTAGCCCAGAATGTGAGCATATATCAAGTAGAAAAAAAATAAAAATAGTTTATACAACAAAAGAACACACTGACAACAATGGAACTGAGAACTAGCAAAGTGGTTAATGTGTTTTCCTTATAGACAACAGGTACATGGTTTGATTCTCACTAAAGAAAATTAGTTAAATTTAAAATAACTCACAAGGGCAGTTAGCCTAATACTTATCTATGAATATTTAATATACAACAGGAAAAAATGATTTAAGAAGGTAGTCAACAGAACTGCTATGTACGATATTTATATCTGTTAGAATAGCAACATGCTAGGAGTTAAGAGAACAGATGCTGTAGTGAAAATGATAGGCAGTATGTGTCAGGGAGTAGGGAAATTAGGTTATGTGACCTGAAGCGGAGTATTTACAAGCAGCTTGTGCTGACTTGCAAGCATACATCCAAACTCTGGAATATGGTGTAACACAGAGTTTGTACCAATGTATGATTTGTACAAAACTGTTATAATTATGACAAAATATGTAAAGCTCCAACCTCTTCCTACCATTTAATGGAGAAATAACTAGCAGTAAGCATACTGACAGTGCTGTTAAGAAGGTATCATTTAAAGTCTCTAATGCTGTCAGTGTGACTGGGGATTTGCTAATCCTCATTACTATCACTTCCACAAAAGTAACAAGGTAACACAAAAAATCATACTCCTTAAAAGAAGCATTCATTTTCCTTCATTAGTCACACGTTGCTGCAGTTACTTAACATGACAGTGGTCTTGCTATCCACATACCTTCACATATTCGGGTCACTGTGACACAGACCACTCCTGAAATGACCTGGTGCCATGATTCAAACTTCTCCTAACATTCTTTGCCACACTGTGGCTGAGGTTGGACTTCGACTGGGCCCTGTAACCCAGATCATTAATTACTTTGTTATTTCAATCACTTCTTGTATGACTCAGAATACAAGTAGAGCATTAACTACTCATTCTGACATAAGATAAAATCTTTCCATCAGTAATATTTCAGCTATACTGACATACGTAACTACAGAAACTACCAGAATTCCTTTAAAGACATGAGCATTGTTACAGAAGTTCTAGCACAACTATCTCAATCTGTGCATCCTCAGCAACACACAAGTGCACAAACTCACATACACTAACACACTACAAACTCTTGTGTGACAGCACATTTGCTTTAAATATTAAGTATCTCAGTGTTAATAAGAGAGAGACATTTTCCCATGGGTAGGCACATTCATATGTGAGAATTCTGCTGTTCTATAGAGCATATAATTAAAGCTAACTAGGCAGCACTGAAGAACCATAAAATAAACAGTGCCTTCAGAAGAATAAAACAGAGAAGCAGTCTGGCCCCAAATTGTTCTTTCTAGAAGATGCTTGGGATACCACTAGAAACTAGACTACTAGATGAAGAAAAAAACAGCATTGGATATAGCAAACCAGTGTCAATAATGTAAGTTAAGTCAATGCAAAAAGCTTGTATTTCACTTATCAGAAAGCCTAGACTGCATTTTTTCTGGGTTGATATTATTCTGAAGGTTAGCACACTGAATAATGAACCACTAAGAAGTTCATCAAAAACAAAATTACATTTTTAAACGCAGCAGTCATTACAAGTCCACTTACCATGATATTGTGCTTACAAGAAGATGCATTCATACTTAATTAACTGCTAATGAGCTGAGACAATAAAAATATAAACTCATTTAAGATGGCCGCAGTGGAGCAACGATTAGCATTATCACCTCACAGCAAGAGATTCTTTGGTTCGATTCTCAGCTTGGATGCCTTCTGCGTGCAGTCTGCGCGTCCTCCCTGTGGTCATGTGGGTTTCCTCTGGGTGCTCCAGTTTCCTCTCACATCCAAAAGACATGCAGTAGGTGGACTGGACACTCTAAATTGGCCATAGGTTTGAGAGTGTGTGTGAGTGAGTGAGTGAGTGAGTGAGTGAGTGAGTGAGTGAGTGAGTGAGTGAGTGAGTGGTATGAATGAAATACTGCGGCAGCGCGTTCCACCCGGTGGTGTAAACCTTGGCTCAAGATGATTGTCACTCATGCAGTGACACCCCAATACCATGTGCAAAAATGTGATTGTCACTGGTGCAGCAACACCCCGACCCCATGTGGAAAAATGGGAAGAAGGGGTTGAGAATGGCTGGAAGGATGGATATATATAAACATATATCTGTCTCTCTCTCTCTCTCTCTCTCTATATATATATATATATATATATATATATATATATATATATAAAGATAGATATAGATATGTACTATGTACATGTATAAAGATCATCTGCCTAACTAAAAGCAATTGTACATGCTTTTGGTTAGGCTGCTTTTTTGTCCAGATGTTCTACTCCAGAATGATGAAGCTTCTCATAGGTTCATAGGTTCATAGGTTCATAGGTTCATAGGTTCATAGGTTGGTACTAGGCTATCAGCCCTAGGGCCTATACAAGCCTAGCCATAATAATTCCCTGGCTATTTCTTCCCACATTATTTACTTTCCTGGACCCCTGTCTTGCAGGGCGACTGACGTGATCCCTGGGGTGAATTTCCTTTCTCCCATCCAATCGTCAAGGTCCAAAGAGGCACTCTGCTTGACATGTATGGGCAATCTATTCCAGAGTCTGGGGAGTCTCTGGGTCAGGAACCTATCCCTCCAGCATGTTTTGTTTATTGTGATGACAAGGTATAGATCCATGGAGCGTGTAGCTCTGAGGGATTGGGATTTCTTTAAGTGTAGCATGTCCAACAGCTCTGGGTTTGACATGGCCTTGTATGTTAAGCAGAGATCGCCTCTGAGTAGACGATATGCGACAGAGTATAGCTGGAGTTTTTTAAGGCGGTCAGCGTAGGGCATCTGCTTTAGGCCTGTGATTCTTTTAGTGAGGTATTTCTGAGGCCTTTCCAGTTGTTGCAGATGTCTTGAGAGGTACATACCAAATGGGGCATTGTATCCTATAATGGGTCTAATGAGGGATGAGTACAGTGGGACAATGACCTCCTTTTTTCTGGATGAAAAGCCCTTCGTGATGAGGTGTGCCACATAGAAGGATTTCCTGACTGTTGTGGCGATGTGGTTATCGAAGGTGAGACCACTGTCCACCTGTGTCCCTAAGTCTCTTATCACACTTTCTGTGTTTAGTGTACTGCCACCTATATGGTAATTCATGGATACATGTTTTTTTCCCAAAGGGGATAACAATACATTTCTTGGCATTGAGCTTGAGCCCATGGCTCTGGCACCAAGCATCTGTTTCTGTAAGGCCCTTTTTTTAGAGTATCCACATCATTTGGGGATTCAATAATGGCTCCCAGTTTGCAGTCATCTGCAAACTTTGTTAGCCAGAGTCCCTTAGTGTTGACCTGTATTTCAGAGAAGTAGATGCCAAACAAGAGCGGCCCCAGGACTGAACCCTGAGGTACTCCACTTGTCACTTGTCTGGAGCTGGATTTGGAGTCGGCTACTTTTACAGTATGGGTTCTATCAGTACGCCATTTAGCAACCCATTGGGTGACATAGGGATTAATGCCCAACTTAGTAAGTTTATCTATGATTCCAGAGTGGGGGATGGTATCAAAGGCCTTGGCAAGGTCTAGATAGGCTGTGTGGACCACCTTACCCTTGTCCATGGCTCTGGAGACTGATTCAAAGAAGTCAATCAGGTTCAGGAGACAAGATCGGCCCTTCACAAACCCAAACTCGGTGGGGTCCAGTGTTTGAAGGTTGCCAATGTCTTTGTTTATAAGTTCCATGATAATACGCTCCATGGCCTTGCAGATAAGGCTTGTCAGACTGATGGGACGGTAGTTTCCAGGATCCAAGGTGGATCCCCCCTTGTGGATTGGGATAACTGTAGCTCTGCGCCACTCAGTGGGCACGAAACCTGAGGTGAGGCTATGATTAAACATGACACTTAGGTGAGGTGCCAGTTCATATTGTAGTTCATGTAGTACACAGCCTGGGATGTCATCTGGTCCCATGGATGCTGTATTCTTGGCTTTAGAGAGTGTGTTTTGTACCTGTGTGGCCGTTATTACTGGAATTTGGCAATCTTCCGGTATTGTGATGGGCCATTTAGGGGGTGAGAGGGGGGTGAAGTTGGCACTGAATCGATCCGCCAGGATATTGGCAATATCCTTTGGATCAGTATATTTAATGCCATTCTGTTTTAGCTCAGAGCAGGTCTGAGCATTGCCATTTAGATTCTTGACATAGTTATAGAATGCTTTGTGGTTGTCTTTGGAATCTTTGGCAATTTTATTTTCGTAACTAGCTTTGGAGGATTTTATGAGGCATCTCAGTTTCTTACTGAGGCTAGTAAGGGAGTTTTTTGCATCCTGGGATTTTCCTCTTTTCTGCAAAAGTTTCTTCCTTTTGTTGTAAAGTTTGTTTATGGCAGGGGACCACCAGATTGGCTTCCTTTTTTTGGATGAGAGCATTTTGGTTCTATTTGGGATGGCACGATTCATGCATGAGTGGATGTGCTCGTACAGTGCCTTAGTGTAGGATTCAGCAGTTGAACTTTCAGTTCCCGATGCACAGTCAGTACCAGAGAAGATAGTCCAGACCCCTGAATATCAGATCCATATGACTCATCTTTTATGAGAGTGTATTTAAAGCACTTCACTTCATGTTACGCTGAAGTGCTAGGAAGGTTACTTATTTTATTTATTATCTGTGGACCAGGGTAGAACAGTCATCTCTGTGGACCGCTATCAGGCTCAGCCAAGGTTTACAACCATAAGTACAATTTTCAGCATAGCTTTTGAAGAAATATGCAGATTACTTGCCTGTTTAGATTCTTTTCCCTTTGAGGTACTTACATAATCTGTATGTCCGGAGGTGCTGATGCAGACAGATCTAAGTTAGATCTTTTTAGAATACTTGCATTCTTTAAATGCAGCTCATTGTTTCTCTCTCTCTCTTTGATCACACAATTCAGCAACCAGCAAATCGAAAAACATATAGTCAATGGCAGATATTATAATGTCAGTCTTTTTCTGCCACAGTTTTGTTCCAAAGTGGTAGTATACTGATGGTATTGTGGTATTGTACTCTTTTGTAACCACATGAGTATGTAATAAATACTGAGAATACAAACCAGCTGCATTTCACATTGTTAAAAGGAAATGGCAAAGACATGAAAAGTGGTATCTGAACTTTGCAGTGCAGCTAGCACTAGAAACCTATTTGAAATTAAATTACCACCTTTTTATAAACCCGTGGCATAAAACTCCTATTTATAGATGTTTTCAAAGCACTGTGGTTTGTACTTGTTGTGTTATACATCTTCAAGCATTGTGTTAATGATGCACAATGTACACAGTAGGGTCAGAGATGCACAATGTTCTTGCTCTGAAAAAGAAGACAGTTTTGCCAACTGCTTCTACCACTCTATCTGCATCAGCACCTCCAGGGCATTAAACTTTACCAGTCCCAGTTATTATTGACCTGGATATATACATGTCACTATATTAACAAGGACTAACTCAAGCAAAGAAATAGAATTAAAAAAGGGTCATTATGGGAAAATGTTCACACATTTTGACAAAAAATCCAGTTACAGAGTATTTCGGTATGCATATATAAAATAAATGAGGACAATAAGTAAGCACCAGTATTCACAATATATAAAGCTAGTCTCTCCGAAATGATTTGAATTGCCAAATCTAATACTCTTCAATCAAGTAATAGTAGCCCACAAGATCCTGTATCAACCAGAAAATACACCTATACTCACTTCCCTAGTCACCCCCTATAATAATCTCAAAACCCTATGCTCATCTAACAAACTACTAGTACAAATATCTAAATCTAATAACTCAACTGGTGACACTCTGTTCTCTAATACAGTGGGTAAAACCTGGAACAGTCTCCCCAATCACCTAATCTCCCTATCCTCAGCTAACCTATTTAAAAGTAAACTTAAACCCTACCTTAAATCAAACTGGCTATGGCCCTGTGCTAACCCAGATTAAATAACTAACCATTCCCATAATACCATGCTTCTTATTGCATTATCTTATTTAGGGCATGCGCCTATGTATACATTGTTGACTTTATTAACTATAACCAGTCTACTCTTTGGACGTCATGTGTAATTTTACAGTATGAGTGTGTCCATGTACTTCTTCCCATGAATATCCACTAATATTTCGTTTTTTTTTTTACTTTTTTTGTGTGACTTTCTAATTAATAGTTCCAATGTCTCTGTAAATATCATTGTCTTTGTGTACTTTTTTTTAAACTTGTGGAGCTTTTCTCCCAGGGCCTCCACTAAAAATGGACATACATCCAGTTGGACTAGCCCGGTCAACAAATGTAAAATAAAATTAAATAAATAAATACAAATAAATTATTCAGAAAGTGAAAGTTTCTAAATGAAGGTAATTTTCAAAATATCTAGTCTTTATAACATAAACATAAATCTTAGTAGAGCTTGTACCCTGTTACATTCAGAACAGCCCATCATATGCTTGTAAGTGAGTGTAAGTGAGAGTTATATTTACATTTAAAAAAACAGTGTTGTACAAATTAAATTTCAGTATCAGTTCTGGGTGCTGAATATGAAATGTGCTTTATGAGATCCTCTTGACATGGTCACATTAAAGACTTTAAATTTAATAGTGGCCAGAAGCAGTGAAGGAGTTCTGGAAGCTGAAGTGTCATCTACGAACCAAAAGGGAAATATACTGGTCACCATTTACCAGAAATGAAAAATATTATTTTCCCTGATGATCTGAATTACCAGTCCACAATATCCACAATCCATGCTCACAAAGACAAAGGTCCAGGTGTCTACACTGAAGACTCCATGATGAAGAGTGCTCCTTGCCTGAATGTGGGGAGTATTAATGATACTACTGTCACTAAATATGTATTTTTCCTAGTTCACTATGTAATTCAAAAGAAATTGCGCCACCTAGAATTAAAAATTAATGCTTTGATAGCTCAAGTTACGCTTTCCAAGTCCATGCTTTAACATTTCAAACATTAACTAATAGTCTGTTTTGGCAGTTGGTCACTATGTAGGATAAACATGATTTTAAAATCCAAGATTGCCACAGAACTATTAGAACCTTAGGTAGTCCAAGACACTGAAAGATCCTGACTGCAGGGCTTTGTGTAAGCAGTTGTTATCTGTTATGGTTCCCTGCTTACACTCAGATATGCTACAGGTATTGAGGGTGCATAGTGCATTTTGCAACAGCTGCCTAAAACAGATTAAAGCTGAAAATATTATTGATCTGCTTTATAACCTTATCCCAGAAAGAGGAGGTACTATGAAAACTCTGGATCTCAAATCACAAGTTTATGCTTGCTGAAACAGGCTTCAAACGGGTACTTCTTTTGCCCTTTAATTGCTCATAAATGGCATTAATTTTTCCATCTTTTTGAGCCACTCTGATTTAATATTTCAAAGTGTGTACCCAGTAAATCTTATTGTTTGCTTTAAGGAAGGACCATAAGGATCAACTCGGTGTATGTTTCTGTAGAAGCTATGAAGAGTAGAACGTCCACTGCAGCAGATGTTGAAATGTTCTTTTTTTTTCTTACACTATCTCAGATAAAACAATGAGTGAGAAGGTCACTGAAAAACTAAAAACAAAATGAAAACTCCAGCATTTTGTTTTTGCTATCTCAGATAAAGAAAAGAGTCCATATGTCAAGCAAGTACTTAAGAAATATATCTATATGAGAAAGGACAACACAGAGCAAACATTCAGCCTGTTTAGGAAAACTGTTTTTGCTTACTCTAATGATGAATTCTAAAGTCTGTGCCCATTTGCTCTAACTATCTGATTTTCAGTTAAGCTGATGACCAGCCTGTTTATTTATGGCTGGCTTAAGTGATAGTGGCAGAAATGCTGAGCTCAAAGGTTGCAGAACTGCTGAAATCTTTCCATAAGCCCATCTGTTTGTGTCTAATCACTCTTGATTTCTGCATTTTTCTTGATTTTTGTTGTTGTTTGTGAACTGCTGATAGAGGGCTCAGTGTCTGTTATTCTAAAAGTGTATTAATTCTGGTTTAAGCACTTGGGCTTCAGGCCAGTTATTTTACATTAAAAGGGTTCATGGTCTGCACTCTTGTGGGAGGAGAGGCTGGACTCTGCCCTTCTGAGCTGGGAATTTCTGGTTAAAGGCTTATAGTGCCTGCATATTTGAACTGCTTCTTACTGAAATTGGTACACCTTGTTTGCTGTAGCATAGACTAGATCCAGGCCTGCTGAATCTAGCTTTGTTTGTATAACTTGAGCACTAATCCAGGCATTCTTTAAAGTATTCAATTGTATTTATTACTGCTTGGTAGTAACTTGATTAAAGTGTAGCTATCATTCTAAGTCTTTTGGATTAAACACTTGGGCTTCAGACCAGTTGTTTTACATTAGGAAGGTTTGTGGCCTGCACTGTGGTGGCAGGACAGGTAGCTTACATCCTTCTAAGTTGGGAACTGCTGATTGAGGGCTCAGTATCTGTTATTCTAAAAGTGTATTAGTTCTGGTTTAAGCACTTGGGCTTCAAGCCAGTTATTTTACATTAAGAAGGTTCATGGTCTGCACTCTTGTGGGAGGAGAGGCTGGACTCTGCCCTTCTGAGCTGGGAATTTCTGGTTAAAGGCTTATAGTGCCTGCATATTTGAACTGTTTCTTACTAAAATTGGTACACCTTGTTTGCTGTAGCATAGACTAGATCCAAGCCTGCTGAATCTAGTTTTGTTTGTATGCTTGTTGTTTGTTTGTTTGCTTGTTATTTCCCTGAAACGCTAATTCCACCTAAAATGCGGCTTTTCAGCACTTCTGTGGATCTCTAGTGATATCTGCATTGCTTACTGTACTTATTTCCTTGTTTCACTTGAAAGAAAGTTCATAGGTTCATAGGTTCATAGGTTTATACTAGGCTATCTGCCCTAAGGCATTTATAAGCCTATCCCAAATTATTGTGGCTTACGCCACCCCTTATATGAAAAAATACTGTGCCCATTAGTTTGTTGTGCCTCTGTCCAGCAGTGACACAGAGATGATTCCTGGGGTAAACCTACGATCTCCCATCCACAGGTCTAGATTTCTCTTGAACAGAGTCAGCGAGGTGCTCTGCCTCACATGGACCGGGATTTTATTCCACAGCATAGGGAGTCTCTGAGTGATAAATCTATCCCTCCAGCACGTCCTATTTATATCCGTGCTAAGGTTTAAGTCGCTTGCTCTAGTGGTTTTGGTGGATTTGGATTTTTGAGGTGGAGCATGTCCATTAATTCGGGTTGGACATGGCCTTGTATGTCAGGCACATGTCACCTCTGAGCAGGCGGTATGCGACTGAATAGAGCTGGAGTTTCTTCAATCTGGCAGCATATGACAGATTTTGGAGTCCTTTATCCTTTTGGTGAGGAACTTTTGGGGTCTCTCCAATTGCTGCAGATGTTGGGTGAGATACATCCCGAATGGGGCATTGTACTCGATCATTGGTCTGATAAGTGAAGAGTACAGGGGAACAATGACCTCACTAGATCTGGATGTGAATCCCTTCATGATCAGGTGGGCAATGTAGAAGGTCTTTCTAACCACTTTAGCAATGTGAGTGTCAAAAAAAGGCCACTGTCAACCTGGGTCCCCAGGTCCCTGATAACCTCTTCTGTGCTTAGTGGATTGCCACCTATATGGTAGCTTGGGGTTACCTTGTTTTTCCCGAAGGGTATGACTATACATTTTTGGCGTTTAACTTCAGGCCATGGCTCTGGCACCAGCTATCTGTTTCCGTGAGTCCCTTCTGAAGGATATCCGTGTCCGATGCACTTTCCACTATGGCCCAGTTTGCAGTCGTCTGCAAACTTTGTCAGCCAAAGTCCTCCCATGTTGGCCTGTACTTCTGAGAAGTAGATGCCAAACAATAGGGGCCAAGGACCGAGCCCTGTGGGACACCACTTGTGACCGGCTTGGAGTCTGACACAGCGCCAGCAACTCTAACCCTGTGGGTTCTGTCCTTAAGCCAGTTTGCAACCCATCTTGTGACATATGGGTTTACATTTAAGCTGGTACGTTTTTCTACAATACCAGTGGGGTATTGTGTGAAAAGCCTTTGCAAGGTCAAGGTAGGCTGTATGGACTGCCTTTCCCTCATCAATGGCCTTGGTGACTGTTTGAAGAAGTCAACCAAGTTCAAAAGGCATGATCTTCCCTTGACAAAGCCAAACTGGGTTGGGTCCAATGTCTGCAAGTCCCCTATATCTTTGTTTATGAGCTCCATTATGATCCTCTCCATAGCTTTGCAGACTAGACTTGTTAAGCTTATGGGGCGTAATTACCAGGGTCCGTAGAGGCACCGCCTTTGTGGAGTGGGACCACAGTTGCCGTCGCCACTCCTTGGGCACATATCCTGTGGTAAGGCTGAGATTAAACAGCTGCCTTATGCGGGTTTAACTCCTCATTTAGCTCGTAGCACACAGCCGGGGACACCATCCGGTCCCATTGATGCTGTGTTTTAGCTTTAGAGAGCAGCTTTCACCTGCATTTGAGATGTCCGGGAGGCTACACTCGGCTGGGATAGTTATCTCTCCTTTAGGGGAGAGGGGTGAAGTTTGCACTGAACCTGTCTGCCAGTATGTTGGCAATGTCTGTGGGTTCAGTGATTTTGTATCATTTTGGACTAATTCTGAGCATATCTGGGAGTTTCCACCCAGGTTCCTAACATAGCTGAAAAAGGCCTTATGATTGTCCTTTGAATCCATGGCAATTTTTCTCTCAAAATTGGCCTTAGTTGATTTTATGAGTGCTCATATTTTTTACTAATAATGATCAGGGGACTTCCCTTTTATGGATTTTGTTCTATCATGTAATAGCTTTCTCCTCTTATTGTAAAGTTTGTTAATGGCTGGGGTCCACCAGACTGGACGTTTGCCCTTTGTGGAAAGAGTCTTGGTTTTATTTGGGATTGCCTGATCCATGCAGTCCTGCAGGTGTTCATAGAAGGCATTTGTAAGGGCTTCCAGCTTGGGTTGTGGTTTCCTCTGGCTCAGGGGCCTTGAAGGATACCACACCAGTCTTGAGTAGTGTGAAGTTTGCTTTAGAGAAGTTCTTCACTATGGTCTTTTGCTTGGGGTGGGCGGGATGTGGATTTCCAGTGAGATTAGTTTATGATCAGATCTCACCAATGAGGGATATACTTCGGTGTGGAGCATTTTGTCCCCATGTTTGTGACAATGAGATCTAGTATATTTTCTCCTCTCGTGGGAACAGTGACTAGCTGTTCCATGGCATTTGAGTTTATGAACTCCAGGAACCGTTGGGCTAGAAAGTTAGGGCTTGAGTAATGTTCCCAGTCTATATTCGGGTAGTTGAAGTCACCCAATATGATGGTGTTTGGAGATACATTTATACCCTCCAGTGTCTTCAGGAAGGCTGTGTGGGGTTCCTGAGTTTGAGAGGGTGGCCTGTAGCATGCTACAATTTGTAGAGCAGTTTTGCCTATGGTTAGTTGCACCTGGATGGTTTCCAAAGCTTCGTGCGTTGCCACCAACCTGGAGGTGTGAGTATCCTTTACCTGGAGGTGTGAGTATCCTTACTGTTTGTCATTTTTGCATTTAAGTTACCTGTAACACATTGCATTTAAGTTACCTGGCACTTGCTCACTAAAGCAATTATATAAGTCAGCACTAAAAAATTAAAAGCACTACACCCTCACAAACTCCCCTTGAGTACCTTGTTCCCCATTAGCCCTTTTTTTTCAGTTATAAAGGAATTCCCAATATTATTCTAGCATGTCCAAAGGTCAGTTGTCAATCTCCTCTCCGGTCCAGCTGGTGAATCTGGGAATCTTGAGGCAATGTTACAACTGCCTCATGTACACAGACAACCCTCTCCTCCTCCCAACAAATTCCAACACATGTGAGAGATGCAACCATATAGCCATACTGGAGGCTAACCTCTCTCAACTCAGTACTGGTGAAACCAATCAGGAGGAGAAGGAAACCACACTCACTACAATTCCAGTCTCACATAGACCTACCACGACAGCAAACCAACACACATAAACACACAAAAACATACTTGGAGGCTCTAAATAAAAATCTGCCTAAGCAGCAGAGACCTCCAAAGCAGACACCCAAGCAACCGCTACCCCAAAACAAAACATGTGCAACACATAGCTCACAAAGCCAGTATGCCGAACAGTCACAGCCCTTAGGGCTAAACAACACACCTGATACACTTGTAATAGGTGACTCTATCATCAGGCACACTGACGTCCCGCTCACCAGGCTGAACAAGGAGAAGGTCACGGTGAGCTGCCTGTTGGGTGCTAGGATCCGCCACATAACACAAGCACTCAGATCACTCCAAGGCAAGTACAAATATGACTCAGTCATTGTCCATGCTGGTGTGAATGACCTGAGATGCACCTCCCTGGACTACATGAAAAGAGACACAGAGGAGCTCTCTGAGCATGTAGCCCAGGCCGGTATGACCCTGACCTTGAGTAGCATCTTACCCTCACCAAGAATGATGCCACAATATGAAGACAAGATGATCAATTTCAACAATTGGCTTAAGTATTGGTGTCATTAAAGGGGATCCAATGCCTGTCAGCCTGGGATGACATGCTCAACAAGCCACGATGCTTCACTAGGGACGGCTTGCACCTGTCACCCCTGGGCTTTTGGATATTGGCAAAGGCTCTTGCTACCCCCATAGTGCCTTTTTTAGGCAAGGCTCAAAGACAAACCCACCTCCATAGGTATCACAAGGGATAAGAAACTAAGAGTAATGCTACTCAACGCCAGAAGTCTAAACCTCAAGATGCATGCACTCGAAACTCTCCTTAGCATGGAGAACATCGATATCTGTGCAGTAACAGAAACCTGGTTCAAGGCTCCCAAGAGCACCCCAGCACTACCAGGTTATACCTCATACCATGCTTTTCAGCCCCAAAACTTGGACCGAACCACAAAAGGAGGGGCAGTATCAATATTCGTCAAAGACACCCACACCTCCAGGTTGGTGGCACAGCATGAAGCATCAGAGACTATCCATGTGCAACTAACAGTGGGTAAAACTGCCTTCCAGTTTATAGCCTGCTACAGACCACCCTCCCAAACCCAGGAACCCCACTCGGCCTTCCTGAGAAAACTGGAAAATATGAAGGTCTTTCCAAACAGCATTATATTGGGCGACTTCAACTACCCAAACATAGACTGGGAGCATTACTCTAGCTCTAATACCCTAGCCCAAAGGTTCCTAGAATTTATAAACTCAAATGCTATGGAACAACTTGTTACCACTCCCACAAGAGGGGAAAACATACTGGACCTGATCATCACCAACATGGGGACTCTATGCTCCAGACCAGAAGTGTATCCCTCATTGGTAAGATCAGACCATAAACTAATCTCACTGAATATTCACATCCTGACTCCACCCCCTGCCCTGAAAACCACAGTGAAAAACTTCTCTAAAGCAAATTTCACACTCCTCAAAACCGAGGTGGAATCCTTCAAAGCCCCCGGGGCTGTGGAAAATACGGCCCAGGCCACAGAATCCTTTATAAACGCATACTATAAACACCTTCAGGAATGCATGGATCATGCAATCCCAAATAAAACCAAGACCCAATCCTCCAAAGGCAGATGTCCTGTCTGGTGGACCCCAGCCATAAACAAACTATACAATAGAAGGAGGAAGCTACTACATGATAGAGCAAAATCCCAAAAAGGGGAGGCATCTCTGATCAGTATTAGCAAAAAACTACGGGCACTCATAAAATCGTCTAAGGCCAGCTTCGAGAGAAAAATTGCACAGGACACTAAGGATAATCACAAGGCTTTCTTTAGTTATGTTAGGAACCTGGGTGGGAATTCCCAGATATGCTCAGAATTATTCCAAAATGACAAAAAAAAACACAGAACCCACAGACATTGCCAACATCCTAGCTGACAGGTTCAGCACAAATCCCCCCCCCCTCCCCACCAAAAGGGCAAATATCTATCCCAGCAGAGTGCTGCCCCCCTGACATCTCAGATGATCAGGTAAGAGCTGCCCTCTCCAAACAAAAAACACAGCATCAATGGGACCAGACGGTGTGCCGGGCTGCTTCCTACATGAACTCCAAGAAGAGCTAAACCCAAACATAAAACTACTGTTCAATCTCAGCCTTACTACAGGATATGTACCCAAAGAGTGGCGTACAGCAACAGTGGTCCCTCTCCACAAAGGTGGTGCCTCAACGGATCCTGGAAACTATCGCCCCATAAGCCTGACTACCTTGGCCTGCAAAGCTATGGAAAGGATCATCATGGACCTCATAAATAAAGATATTGGGGACCTACAGACACTGGATCCTACCCAGTTTGGCTTTGTTAAGGGCAGACCTTGCCTCTTAAACCTGGTTGATTTCTTTGAAACAGTCACCAAGGCCATTGACGAGGGGAAGGTGGTCCACACAGCCTACCTGGACCTCGCAAAAGCTTTCGATACAATACCCCACTCGGGCATTATAGATAAGCTCACCAGCTTAAATATAAACCCCTATGTCACTAGATGGGTTGCAAACTGGCTCAAGGACAGAACCCACATGGTTAGAATTGCTGGAGCCATGTCAGACTCCAAACCAGTTACAAGTGGCATCCCACAAGGCTCAGTCCTGGGACCTCTCTTGTTCGGTATGCATTTCTAGGCGGTACAGGCCAACACGGAAGGACTGTGGCTGACCAAGTTCGCAGATGACTGCAAACTGGGTGCCATAATCGACTCTCCAGCTGACACAAGCATCCTCCAAAAGGGCCTCATAGAAACAGACAACTGGTGCCAGAGCCATGGCCTCAAGCTAAACGCCAAAAAGTGTATAGTCATCCCCTTTGGCAAAAACAAAGTGCCCACAAATTACCACATAGGTGGTAATCCATTAAGTAGAGAAGAAGTAATTAGGGACCTGGGGACCCAAGTTGATAGCAATCTCTCATTTCACAACCACATGGCCAAAGTGGTTAGAAAAACATTTTATATAGCCCACCTAATCATGAAGAGATTCACATCTAGATCAGGGGAGGTCATCGAACCTCTTTACTCATCCCTCATCAGGCCCATAATTGAGTACAATGCCCCTTTTGGGATGTACCTTACCAGACACCTGCAGCAACTGGAAAGACCCCAAAAGTACCTCACCAAGAGGATCAAAGGGCTCAAACAGATGCCATATGCTGCCCGGTCAAAGAAACTCCAGCTCTACTCGGTGGCATACCACCTGCTCAGAGGCGATCTGTGCCTGACATATAAAGCCATGTCCAACCTGGAATTAATGGACATGCTGCACCTCAGAAAATCCAAATCCCATCGAGCTACGCGCTCGAGAGACTTGAACTTCAGCACTGAAATAAATAGGACATGCTGGAGGGACAGATTCATAACCCAGAGGCTCCCTTCACTCTGGAATAAAATCCCAGTCCAGGTTAGGCAGAGTCCCTCATTGACTCTCTTCAAGAGGAATCTTGATGCGTGGATGGGAGATCATAGGTTTACCCCGGGTATCACTTCTGTGTCACTGTTAGACAGAGGCACAGTATACTAACCTCGAAAAAGGGCATAGCAAAATTAATTTAAAATGGGTGGCGAAAGCCAAACACACTCTGGCTAGGCTTATAAATGCCCTAGGGCAGATAGCCTACTATGAACCTATGAACCTAAAAGTGTGGGAGGTATATTTTGCCTGTGTTATTATAAAAGAATGATCATCACTGAAGTTTCTATCCTGTCATAAGTAATACAGAACATCCTGTTTAACATAAATATTGGACGCTTGTTTAAGCACTAAACATTTGCTCAACTATAATGTGGATCACACATCTGAAATGACTACTACCAGAGAGGTCAGGTATTTTAAGCAGCATTTGAAAGGATAAGATTTATTTTGGGGTTTTCTTCACCTCTTCGCCTATATGTGCATATAGTCTTATAAGTTTGCAGTTAGTTATAAACAGTTTCTTTGTTCACCATTGGTATTAAAGTTATTTTTGATACTTTTTAAGTAGGTTTGAAGTGTTATTTTTTAGACTACTAAATAATTCATAAAACTACTGTCCAGGTAATGAAATGGAGTAGTCAGAGTACATATTTCAGCTGACGCCTACTCTGCTGGAAACATGGCCCTGGGTTCTTCCCACTAGCCCAGGCATTGTACACAAATGGGCAAATTTCTGCACTTTGAGTTATCTTTATTGATATTTATTCTAGTATTTTCCTTATTTATTAATTTATCATTAACATTTGTTTACCAGTAAGGTCCGATTGGGCCATGACAGCTGAGGCCTGAGGAGAAAAGCTCCACAGTTAAACACACTTTATAAGAAGTCATACAGTACAATACAATACAATGCAAAGCAGCAAATGTTAATAGCAAGATACAAAAATTAGGATATAAAGAAAAAAAACAGACAAGAGATAGATCCTAGATGTCATTATAGTCCACAGAGTAACATTACAGTTTTACTAAGTAGCAATGATAATGTTAAGAACTTCCATTAGATTGACCGAAAGGTGCAATAGAATATGTGTAGGGAATTGCTATAGGGCAGCAGATTGTTAAGAATTTCTAGGCGTGGTTAAGTTATTGGATCTTCTGATAAAAGCCCAGTAGTTTATTTTTTGTTGCCGATGGGCTATCCTATCCTTTGAGTATTCTTACTATACTCCTATGTTTTTTATGGGTTTCTTGCTGGGTGTTGTATCTGAGGTTATTCTAGGTGGCTGCCAAGATTCCAGCTGTATTTCATGCAGAATTAGGCTGGTTGAGTAAATCTTTCCATATTTGTTTGGTTTCCAGTCTACAGGAAGATTGCAACCACTCATGAGTTATTGCTGTGTCCCTGTTACAGTTTATGGTCAAGGACTAGTCTTAAAAATATGGTTACTTAAATACAGAATATTAAGAGAATCTTATAACTATCCTTCTGTACACATGTATGTCCATCTTGGGCCCATTACCAGAATTAGTACTCATACAATCTATTACAGGTTAAATTGCTGCACCCTGTCTTCTCTCTTGCTGTCATGAGCACACTCAGAGATTCTCAGTTTTCATTCTAAACTATTAGCTTATATTCTCTCAAATAATGTTTATTATTTTCCAAATATAATGATATTTAACAATACAATCATCAGTGAAAACAAGTATTATAAGCCTTTATATACACTATGTACATTTGACCTGAACAAAAAAAAAATATGAAAGAAAAAATATTATAATATTCAATCAGCAAAGTATAGAGTTACACATTTAATTAGTTTGAGTTCAATTTTAATGTCTCAATAAGAGCAAGAATTTATTTCCCAAGGATTGTTTATCCATGTTTTAGGAGAGATTCTCAATTCTTTCACCTTGATTTCTGTTGCTGTTTCTTCCATCAATCTCAAGAATTCTTGCAGAGAAGGTTCTTGTGATGACTTCCACTTTCTAGTTAAACATTTCCTTGACACAGCTAGTATGGACCAAAGTAAGCATAGATCTTTTTTATTCATGTCAGTAGTATCATTAACATTCAGGAGAACTAAAGATTTGGTTAAAATAAAGGTGTCTATGAAGATAGCTTGGAGAAAATTAGTAATTTCTTCCCAGAATTTTTTTATGTTAATACAATCGAAAAATATATGACTCCAGTCGGCTTTACAGGATAAAGAACATCTCCAACAAATAGATTTATCAATTAAATTAAATTCGGCTTGTTTATCAGGGATAATAAATGTCCTGTGAATGTATTTCCAAGTAAATATTTTCCATACTTGTAAATTAAATGTTAAATTAATAGAACAAAGAAGATTAGTTTTACTTTCAATTGATAGATTGGTATGGCATCCTGTTGTTATGAAATTCCAATGTCTTGTATTAGGGTTAGTTTTATGTTATCAATATTTTGTATAACTTTGAAATTAGATTCGTCCAATTATAAATAACTTCAAACATAAGACTTATCAAATTTGGACTAGTCTTATAAGGAGAATTAATAATTTTACTGTTAAGATCTTTGGCATATAATAATATGCTTTGAAGTACCAACCAATCTGCCATTGAAGTATCATATATAGTTTGAATTTGTTGAATGTCTAATACTTCTTGATTCTCTATACAGTGCTGCCAACGAGTGAAGTTTTTCTCCTCCCAATTAGGGTAACACTATGAATTATGTTGAAGAAATTTTTTGTAGAGCTAAAGGGTATTATTAAGTCTAGCCACATCATAATGCATGTGTTAGTATATATAAATCTTTTGAATAAATTATAAATATTACTTATGTAATTTAAATTAGTTGGTTTTGTTACATTATATTGAATATTAACAGTCAATATATGCCACATCCTATTATTTTGTTCAGTTAATATACAATTTTTAATTATTTTGTTTTCATTTAAGAAAATAATAGTATGTAATGTTTTCCAAGTTGAAAAATAATTAGGATCTATCCAATTAATAACAGTTCTTAGTATGGAACTTTTATGTATGATTCTATATCTGGGAATTTAATTCTGCCCATTTCCCAAGATCTAATGTGATGTGTGTAAGCTGTTCTATTTCTTTTTGGATACCAAAGGAAGTTTAATAGAATTTTATTTATTTATTTTAGAATTTTTTTTTGTTTGGTACTATAGGAATAGCATGTGTAGTGTAACTTATTTTTGGAAGTATTGTCATTTTTATTATTTGTAATCTGTCTTCAAATCTCAAGAACATTTTATTTCAGCTTGCTATTAGCATTTTTATTTTATTAATTGTGTTGTTATAATTTATGGCTAATGTAGATTCAAAATTATCACATAGTGTTATTCTTGAATATTTTATTGTGGGGACTTGTTTACCTATTACACAATTTGTTATTGGAGTGAATTCTCTCTTTTTATTCAAATGTATATAATTAGATTTTCCCTTATTAAATCTAAGGCCAATATATGATAAAACCTTTCCACTATTTCATCTAGTTTTTGTACTGATTTATCCGAAACAGATAATGTGAGTAAAGCATCATCAGCAAATAACATAATTTTTGAATTAAGTTGACCATATACATCTATACCTGATATTTTAGAATTGTGGTGTACTAATGAAGCAAATAATTCAATTGCTAAGGCAAATAGGATAGGTGACATCAGGCATCCCTGTTTTGTGCCTTTGGTTATTTCAATGGCTTTTGAGGTAAATGGCCTAAGTTTCACATAAGCCAGATTGTTTATATATATATATATATATATATATATATATATATATATATATATATATATTTTTTATTAGTGTAATAAAATTAGAGGGAAATTCAAATAATCCTAAAGCCTTAAAAAGAAAATCCCAACTCAGTGAATCAAATGCTTTTTCTATATCCAATGCTACTATTAGAGCTTCCTGGTTATTTTTGTTTAATAAGTCTATAAGTGTTAGTATTTTTTGTATGTTGTCATGTGTGTGTCTTTTATAAATGAATCCTGTTTGGTCCTCATTTATTATGTGTATCAATGATTTTTTAATTCTACTAACTAGTATTGACATAAAGATTTTATAGTCATTGTTAAGTAGTGCAATTGGCCAATAAGATTTACTATGTAGAGAGTCTTTATTTTCTTTTATAATGGGTGTAATTAGAGAGTATCTCCATGAAATTGGTATTGTGTTTTGTGCTTGAATTTCATTTAAGGTTCTATGAAATAATGATATTACTGAGGATGGAAATATCTTATACAGTTCGTTAATTATTCCATCAATTCTCAGTGCTTTATTACTTTTACTTACTTTCCTTCATTTTTTGAGTAATTTCTTTTAGGGATATTTGTTTTTGGATGTCTAAATTTAACTTTTCTGGTATCGCTTTTACCTTTACTAAATTCAGGTCTAAGTTTGATGAATTAGTTAGATGTGAGATATCATTATAATGATCAGTGAAATGATCCTTAAATGCATCTAGTATATCATTTATATCCAAAACTTTTTTATTTTTTTGTTTTGCCTTCATATATAATATTTGTAATATTATTTTCAATCGATTGTTTCCTTAATCTTATTGTTAAATTGTGTATATGTTTGGGTGAAGCTGCATAGGAGCTATGTTTTAACTTTTCTATAGCTATATTAGTTTTGTGAGTTAGGATTTCACTATATCTTTTGTTTAAGTCTTCAATTGCTTTTTTGTGATTATTTTGTGTATAAATAGATGGGTTAATAGTGAGATCTGTGATTTTTTTTTAATGTTGCATAATTCTGATTCCCACTCTTTTACTTTGTTTTTGTACCGTGAAAGGATTTTTCCATTTAAATAAGCTTTCAAAGTGTCCCAAAGATTAATGATATTTGTTTCAGTAATGTAATATATGTCTAAAAAGAGTTGTATCTCTGAATCTAACCAAGGTTTAAATTGTTTTAATTTTGTAATGTAAACTGGAATTCTTGACATAAAGATTAACTTCTTATAATCTGTGTGTATTTTAGAATTAATGAGTTGTCATCTGAAAAGGGGGAAGGAATTATGGAGAGTTTTGTTATTTTTGAATTTAGTTCTTGAGATATGAAGATTTTATCAATTCTTGTTTGTGCCACAAATCTATGATCTTGGTGTGAAAATAATAATGAATTGTTCTCCTTATAACTGTA
This sequence comes from Protopterus annectens, assembly GCF_019279795.1. Taxonomy (NCBI): domain Eukaryota; kingdom Metazoa; phylum Chordata; order Ceratodontiformes; family Protopteridae; genus Protopterus; species Protopterus annectens. Next base: position 1,742,280,451 of record NC_056732.1, on the reverse strand, counting down.
TGTATCAGATTTAAACTTTCTTCCCATTTTTTTAAGCATCTTCCCTATAGAGCTTATACATAAATTCCTTTTGCTAGTGGTCTCTGATTTATGCAATATGCAGTTGAAGTCACCTCCCAGTATCAAATTTCCTTTATAGACTCTAGTAATTAGATCCATGTGTTTTCTAACTGTCCCAACCCCAATACCTGGGAACCAGTATACATTTACTAATGTCCAAAGTCTATTATTGCAGTTTACTATTACTATAGCCAGAAGTCCTTCTTTATCTTCATATTTGTAAATGATTTGGGGCATGGTGACATTTTTTTCCATAAAATTAAAGTTCCCCTGGTCTTTTTCTTATATGAAGAATGAGATAAGATCATGTATTCATTAGGATTCCATATATCGTATCGTTTTGAAGTGAGTCTCTTGAAGAAATACCACTTGTACTTTATTTAATTTCATCTGTCTTAATAAATTAGATCTTTTCCTTGGATTATTTAAACCATTAGTGTTTAAGGATAGAATAGTCAAGTCCATTCCCAATAATTAACTTTATATCGTGTTTGCTTTGTATAATATATTTGCAATGCCATACAATATATCTATATATATATATATATATATATATATATATATATATATATAATGTATAACTACTCTGTTAATAATTCTCATTGTAGTCAATATATTAATTTTAATCAAAAAACTCAAATTATAATTTAGTTCAGGCCAATAAAACAAAGAAAAAATAAAAATGTCAAAATTAAATGCATAATAACAAGTAAACAAATATTTTTGTAAACCTTGTAATGTACATGAAGTGAAATACACTTCCAATCTGTTAGATGAAAAGAAATCTAACAGACTGACTTCCATAACTGCCAACATGCAAGAAGAAGAAAAGCTAACCCCTTTCGAGCTCCAGTTTACCTTTTTTCTTCTCTTGAAAATTTGACTAAATTAGATAAAGAAAATGTAAAAAACAAACTAGTAGTTATTATTTTCACAATATAGCAGTTAACACTGAATGAACAGAATGCATGGAAATGACTATTACTTTAGAAATATAATTTAAATTCAGATTAGACATTCTCTTCAGAATATAACAATCTTATCATGCACTACTAAACATTTATAAATGAAAACCCCATTCATATCATACCAAATGCTACGTTATGTATACATATGGCAAGTTCTATTGAATTATCTGGAAATCAGATATTTTGCAACTTGTGTGTAAACACTTCTTAATTCTAATATGAAATAATACCTAACTAGCAAAAGCAAGTATAGCTATTCATTTGATACTATTCATAGGTTCATAGGTAGGTACTAGGCTATCGGCCCAAGGGCCTACGTAAGCCTAACCAGCAAGGTTCCATAGCTTATGCCACCCAAGAAAGTTATTTTCCTGTGCCACTGTCCAGCAGAGACACAGAAGTGATCCCTGAGGTGTATTTCCTATTTCCCATCCACTCATCAAGATTTTTCTTGAAGAGTGCTAATGAAGAACTTTGCTTGACATACATGGGTAGCTTGTTCCAGAGTATAGGAAGTCTCTGGGACATGAATCTAGGTCCCTAGAGCATGTAGCTTGGAGGGATTGGGATTTCTTTAGGTGTAGCATGAACAACAGCTCTAGGTTTGACATAGCTTTATATGTTAGGCAGAGATCACCTCGGAGTAGGCGATATGCTATGGAGTAAAGCTGGAGTTTTTATAAAAATGTAATAAAGCAATGGTTTGGAATATTGATTGAAATAAAATGAGTCAGACAAAATATGAACACGCATTTTGTTATCTTCTTTTTGTTAATCTTGTTTTCTATTACCTTTTTCTATTGAATTACGCAAAGCAAGACCATAAAACAAAGTGTATCTATAGTTAAAAGTTAATTACAACAAAGACATCAATTTATATGTATACATATATATTCCTGGAAACCTACATGTTATGAAGATCTCAAATTCCACAGGATTATTTATCGTCTTCATTGTGACTGACATAATTTTGACTATGTATCTTAGAATTTGAAATATGCATTTCAGGTTTACGTTTTTCAGACGGTTTCTTCTGAATAATGTGACATGCTATGCAATACTATATTATGCTATGCATAAGTTTGTTTGTTAATATTAAGAGAATTGTATTTCCCTCTTAGCTCTTTAACAATCTTGGAATGAATACAATTAGACAATAGTGTAACTTTCCATGTAATCCCATGGAAAGTTTTAAATAGATAAAGCATAAACAAAAAATGGGTTACTTATATGTATATTCACTTCTTCTGAATGTGATTTAAACTATTTCTTGAACTAATGTACTATTTATATGCATAACCATTTATCTACATAAGCTGCATAAACCTTAAATAGTAGAGTTCATCATAACTAAATTTTATCTATGTACAATTATACTTATTTGTTTAATTTGATTTTTATATAAAAATTATTTCACATATGTCAGATAAGACTGTTCAAAAAAGATACTGAAGGTTCAATATTATGTTGTATAATCTCTCACCCTATTCTCATTTTATCCCCTTTCTTTTAATAACTAAACCTTTGAATTACTATTAATGTCAAGGAGATATCTATTAGGCTCTATTTCCTTAAGGATCATAAACAGCATAGTATGTGTTGCGTAACTTTAGTTCCCTCTAATCTGAGAAGAGTGTATATACATATTATTAGTCCCCACTATTATGATATGACAAGTACACTGGTATTTATGTCAAATAAAACACTCTTCTGCACAATAAGAATATGTTATATCTGAACAAAGTAGATTTAGAAATGAACCAGTGAGTGAAGATGAATAAAGACAAATCTGTCAAGAACACGCAAGTCATATTACAAAACTGTGCAGCCCAAAGAATGAGCCTGTGATGTTGAGTTCACTAGAAATGATAGTGTAGATAATAAAAAGAGACATGTTTGTGTAAGCAATGCATATCATAACAGTTAACCAAAAGAATAATGTTTCATAAAGACAGTAGAGTGAGTTTTAAACATACTCATGTCAGTTTCAAGACAGTGTATAAATGATAGATTAAACATATTAGTTTCCTGAAGTCATGAATTCACTGAGCACTATAAGTACTGATGTTTAATGTAGTTAAAGTTGTGTTGTTAGACAGAGAATTTATGTTGTAGTACTATCAATTAATTGCCCACAATTTGCAAGAATAGAAGCCAAAACAATTTTAGAGCATTGGGAGTTTCAGCATGTGACATGCGAACGTGTCCACAGCTGAATGGTCCAGTTAAGAAGACAATTGCATTGAGAAAAACCTCTCAAAGGAATCTCAACCATTAACAGTGCCTCTTATGTAGATATATATGTAAGTTCCTAAATATAGGAAAACTATCTTGCGACGCATAAGTTTATCAATAAGTCAGCTACTGATAGATTTTGGATTAAAACATAAAATTTCCCTTAAATGCCTCTCCCTTATATAATCTGGGTTCCTGTGTTATGATCAGATTCCATTACTGCAAACCCAGTCTCATCTTTAAGAACACCCTGAAAAGCCCATGTGTTAATTGTTCAGATTAGCATAATACAAACATTGAAATACAACCAATAAACAGCATAGGAGTCAACAGAACACAGTGCCTTAGTGACTATTAGCTTGTATTGATGATATTGTACTAGTTCTAATTCAACACTGGTGAGAAAATAGTTCTGCAAACACACCAGATGATTTTGATAGACTTCAGGTCTCAATGAATAAGCATAATTTGCAAATCAATACAGAAAAGACAAAAGCTATATATTTTTTGTTGACAGTGCGCATCCAACTATCTACTTGAAAAGGTATTAATGGTCAAATGGACAAATACTTATCCATAGGCATGATTTTGTATTCCATGATATCCTTTGAACTTCATATTACTTTGTTAATTAGAAAATGGTTTAGCAAATTATCTCAGCTATATGCATTTCCTGTTTATCTGCAGCCTGCTAGTCAGAGTTTCTAGGATCTAATACTTTAAGTAAAAATTATTTTCATAAAAGTACAGCAATGTAAATGTATACTTTTAATGTTTGTCTATAAGTTCATTTGACATTTAAGATTATTATTATTATCACTATTATAATAATGGTCTACAAGAGACTGCATGAAATATCTAGGCAACTCCTTTCCAGACGATATTAAACCAAGGCCACATCTGTCTGAATTGATGGAACCCCAGGTGTATGTAAAAGATCAAAAAGTGTAGGGAAAGCTCCCTAATGCCCTGGCCAAAGTTCTTCTTGGGACATCCCTGAAAAGAGGCCATTGGCCTAGTGGGATACATATGGTCAACAAAAAGTAAATACAAATAAAATAAACTTGCACTGCAGAAATGCAATAATACTTTTCTATTGAAATTACTGTTTTCTATAAAGGATGTAGCTCATTTGGTTAATGTGTAAAAGACAAAACTGCTATTAAGATACCACCTTATTACTTAAAATGAACTGTAAATGTTTCCCTTCTTCAAAACCATTGTATCTTGCAAAATGTGCTTAATCATGTATCCATTGTCATGCATGAAGAATCTTTTTTAAGAGACCTTTATTGCTTTTTTTTTAAATGACTTATGTATTCAACTGTTTTAAATAATTCATGTATACTATTGTTGTAGAAAACGGGAATGGTACTCCAATGCAAATTTTTGCAAGAAGAAATACAGAACTGTTAAGAGCATACTATAGTGTAGTAATATCACAGATTGGAAGAAATAATTATCATTAATGCTGACTGTCTAAAGCAGCAGTGAATTACAGCAGTGCCCTTATCTTGAATATCAGCCTGGTAGATGGATGCTAAAGTTGGTGAGACTCACCCTACCTCATCGTCTTAATCAGTTAGCATATATTTGACATGGTGAATGATGTTAGCCTGATCTTCCAAGTCATGTGAGTTTGGAGACAGCAGGGTAGAAAATTAAGACCCCTGTCCCCAATGTCTGTCTTTCCTTCTCCATTCTTTGTTATTCTACTCAGTATTGCTACTGATTATTCCAGGATGGATTCCCTGGAAAATCTAAACTGCACAGCAAAAAGTGCTCCTCCTAATCAGTAATGAGAGCTGTTAATTCAGCTCAGAAGGTATATTATTTATTTATTTATTTATTTATTTATTTCAGTTTGATGACCGGGGAGGTCCACTGGGCTCGGGGAGCCCGTTTTCAGTGGAGGCCCGGGGAGAAAAGCTTCAACAATACATAGTTACATGAATAATTACTAAGAAACTTTGCATTACTGACAAATAAACAGGTAGCATTCATAAAGAAACAAACAATCACAATATTGTTTAGCTGTAAAAGATAGGCAAATGGCCTTGAGGCTAGATTTTACAGTATAGTTATTTATACATAATACAAATGAGCAAGGTTAGCTAGGTGAGAAGTTAGCCAGGAGTAAAAGTGGAGGAGACCTTGAGAGGTATAGGGTGAAGAGTACAGTTGCATTTCCTGTTTGAGTAAAGGTGAGAATGAAGAAGAGTTTTAAAGTTTTCGAGGTTATTGCAGGTCCTAAGAGTGGAGGGAAGAGCATTCCATTTTTTGGCTAAGGTGAAGGAAAGCAGAAGTTGACCAGCTGGGTGCTTGGGTTTGTGGATGGTGATTAAGTTTTGGTGGGTAGATTTAAGTGTTCTATGGGGAGTATATGGTTATAGGATATTGGATAGTGCTCAAGCTTTTTATTTATCTTGGTTTCCCTGGTACCTACAAATTGTGTAATTGTGTTTTCTGCTACCCACAAGCTCCCACTAGTTATGGTCCTGTTATTTAGAGGCTGATGTGCCTTCCACCTTGACAGTTATTGCAATTATGTTAATGATTTTCATTTTAAAAGGCATTTTGTTAAACACTTGTTTGAGAATTAATAATTGTTTTTGATACTTACATTGCATAAGCAAAAAAAATGGGTACATTGATTGGAAGCATTTTCCACATGTGGAAGGATCAGAGACAATGTCTATCCTTTAGTAAGGATGATTAATAATAGCTTCATAGAGTTTACAAGCCAGGGTCACTCCATGGCATACCTCTCAACTGTCCAGAATGTTGTAGAATGTCCAGATTTTTGCCTCATAATTTTTGGTCTGCTTTCTGGCAAATCACTGAGGACTAAAAAAAAAAACGAAATAATGACAGACATTTAAGTTTCACACTCCATATCTTTCAGAATATGTATTATAATACGGGTCTATATTAGATGATCAAACATTTAAAAGTTCGAACATCATATAGTCAACACCATATGATTGAACTTTAAAAAGTTCAAAAATCTAATTAAAAAAAACTACACAAAAAACCTACCTGAACACTTTAAGCAGGGAGCAAGCCACTCTGCACCCCCCCACACACCCCCGCTCTTTAAATATACCAACTCTGAGATCACACTACAGTGCAGAAAAGGGAATTTTTCCCATTCTGTGCTGTAAGGAGATCTCCATTAAAATGTTCAAACTTGCAGAAGTTCGATCATATGGTGTCGACCATATGATGTTCAAACTTTTGAAAGTTCGACAATCTGATATAGACCCTTTTAATACATATCATCTTATTCTGTCAATTTTCTAAGCGTGAAAGAACAATATTTAAAAATTCTTCTGGATTTGGACATTTTGTCCCCCATTATTTTTGGCTTTGTCCACTGTTTTTGTACTAAGAGATTGAGAGGTATGGTCCAAGAACAATAATCACCTTACTAATACCCATCATCAAAGGGAACCTCCTAGCTGCAGGAGGGCAAAACAAGTCAGGTACTTGTTGATTATAGAAACATCCATCCAATTGTCATACTTTGCCTTAAAGGAAGTAAGGGTATCACTCTGTTTATATGTAATGGAAGATCATTCTAGAGAGGGAGTAAGCACCAGGTAATAAATATGTCCCAACAGTGTGTTTTATTTGTTGATAGACATTTCTAGTCGTGTTTGTGACACCATTAATTTTGTGAAGATGTAGGACATCAAAAAGAGTTGAGTCTTTAATGCCAGAGAATGATAAGGCATAAATCTCCTTGAAAGAGTCTAAGAGACAGAGTATAAGGACAGAGTTTCAAGCCTGCCTTGGTAGTTGATGGTCTTTTGCCGGGAGAACTTTTTGGTTAAGTTCCCATTGATGTCCATTGCTAGATACATTGTAAGTCATGTATTATATTTTCTTCTATAATTGATTTGATCAAGGCAAGGAATAAAAGAATGATAAATTATTTTCACCTGGATGAAATACCTTTAGTCATTAATTGGGCTTGATATACAAATTTCCTGACTACTTTTGTTACATGGTGGTCAAAGACTGATATCAGTCTGCAGTTGAATGTTTTCTAGAATACAAGCTGCATTTAATTTAAGCCGGTTTCTAACACATCACTGATTTGTCCAGTTTAACCCTACCTGTAGTAATCTGGTATCCAATGCTGCGTGAATGACAACAACCTACCTGTAGTCACTGACAAATTTAGTTAGCCATAGGTTGGGTTACTGGTTTAAAGATCTTAAAAATAGAAGCCAAATGGAAGGGGTCCAAGTACTGAGCTCTTACCTCTTTGTTTTGTAAGACAGCACTTTCTACTGCAATTACATGGATTCTAGCTCTCAACCAGTTTGTCAATCTTACAACATAAGGGCCTATATGTATGCCTTTAAGCTTATTTACAGCATGGGGAATAATTCCAGCATGGGGAATAATGTCAAAGCTTTGAGCAAATCCAGGTATGCTGTATTAACTGCACGGATAGCAGCTACTAGCTACTACTTTAATGACTTCCTCAATGTTTACTAAATTATGCAGACCTGGTACCTCTTTGACGAAAGCATAATGTTGCAGAATTAGAGAAGTTAGATTTTTAATAAGGAGCTAATGAAATATGTTCCATGGCTTTGCAAATTAGGCATGTTAGGCTGATGGGCCGACTTTATGGAATGGCATAACAACAATCATGTCCCATACCTTAGGAAAACACCCTGGGGCATTGCCACAGTTGAAAAGTTTTAGAAGGGGTTCAGAGAGGAAGTGCCTAGCACACTTGGATAAGCAACCAGGTATACTCTCAGGACCCAAAGTGGTGGCATTGATAGCTTTACCGAGTACAGTTAGGACATCTAGAGTACTATTGGGCCATGAAGTTACTCAGCAGTACCTGCAACTTCATTGACTGTTTTTGGTGTGAATTGTTTTTTTTCATGTGGTGTAGTTCAAGAAGAATTTATGATTTTGATTGAAATTTGATTGGAATTTAGGAGGTGGAATGGATATGACCAGAAATTAGCTATGCATGTGGGGATGAGGTGAGGTATTGTGAGAGGCTGATGTCTAATGTACTTGGCGCACAAGTATCCAACTTAGCTGATAAGGCTTTGAACATTGTGTCAGTGATAAAATCTTTAAATCAGTCCAGGATAGTGGCTCATATTATATCCAAGTTGAGGTTTTTGTTTCAATGTAGTTTTATCCCATGGAGACAGATCCAAGGCAAAATTAAGAAGATGCAAAACCTGAAATTCAAAGAAGTAGCCAACAGCTGAATCACTACTCTCAATGTCAATGAAATACACCAAGAACTTGCAGGATCATCCAGACACCACAAACTATGATCCTTAGCTCAGTATTGCCACCAAATTGTGAATATGGGCCAAATACTTCCTGGACAAGGACTGCAGCTTTTCACATGATGTGCAGGGAAGATGACTACACACCAGCAGACCAGATTACAATACAAGTCATGGTAATTTGTTTCTTTATTTATGGGAGTGTGAGAGAGGAATGAGACAGACATCCTGATCATGAGTATTTTATGAATATGATGGTGACTATAGCATCAGTGTGTGCTGATTATTCATATAGTGCTGGGTGCACAACATGTGCTACAGACAGACTACTGCATGTTGGAAGTTGGTTGTAATAGAATATTCCAGTCCTGAAGCTAGGACTGGACATTATCAAAGCTTTCAAAGGATCACTAGCCCTTATCATAGACTACAGCTTCTGTCTGAAGCTTATTTCTCTTTGTCTACTGAACATTTTAACAGTTACTGCTTTTTTTATTTTGCTGCTTTGTTAAGCATGGCAGTATTTCCATTTGTCAAGCTTTGAGGTCAGAGTCCAGAATTAAGCATAGCTGTCATTAACCATTAAGGGGCATGACCACTTATCTGTATTCCAGTGAACATGACTGAACGTTTTAGGACCTAAGGTAGAGCTGGAATGGTATTAGCCTTTGATGCTGAAAATGCATTTGATATAATTAGCGTGGACTTTCTTTTTGATATATTTCATACTTTGGCCTGTTTTTTATCTTTATAAAACTTTTCATGCATGAAACATTGCACTAGTGAAAATTGCTAGACAGACCATTTAATGTGCATCCTTGTATAAAGGAACAAGGAAGGGTACCTCTTCACCCATTTTGTTTGCATTTAAATTGAAACATGCAGTCAACATATTAGAGTTGACCCATACAGCAGTGTTTTTTTTATGTTTGGAGGTTAAAATAAAGTTTTGTTGTATATCAGTAGTTTGTTGATTTATCTTTTTGATCCCACTATCTTGATTTGAGTACTATGAAGAGTCCTGTGACACTATCAAGAACTATTATGATAAAAAGTTAATACTGCAAGGTCTCAAATGGTAAAACTGTCAAAGGTGCAGTATCAGCAATTATTTCCAGTTAATTGGGATACTCAGTCCCTACTACAGCATTATGGGGGAGCATCATGAGACCTGGAGGAATGATACTGTGACACAGAACTAGAGATAGCAAGGAATGTGCTGACTAAATACTGTTGCACCTTCCTTTATTTCATCTTTTGTAGGTGAATACATAGTGGCCCTTCCTCATGCTATTTATTTGATAAAGACTGTCTCCTTTCTTGTGTCTGAAGGTCCTTTTAGAAGTTGGGTGAAGAAAAATCATAGAAGTCTGAGGCTAGAGAAGTAGCTAAGGGGATGATGTGGTCTTTGGTCATATCAGGTAATTTGGGTGGTGCTAAGTACTATTTCACTACAGATATATGGCATATATAAGATGTGAAATATTCTCAGATATACCTAATATGTCATTTTATGAAAGGACATACAGTGGGCATCTTTATAAGTGAGATCTGACTGGTTGTATGGAATATGCTCGGGAAATACCAAATCAATGAAATTTGAGATGGTAAACAAGTTGCACAACAAACTGATAAATCCAAAAAGCAGAAAAAACAAATGGACAGCTAAAAGTCCACTTATTTATTGAAGTAGTAAATCCACATTAAACACTTCCGTCTTGTTAAAAAGACTTCATCAGAATGAGAAAGCATAGCAATTAATGCAGTATAAATAGGCTAACCCAACCACCTGGCTACTTAATTAACCAATTATACAGCTAAAACTAAAACTAGGTTTCTGCCATGATAAAGATAAACACCTTTATGAAACTTCCCTCAACAACAATGTCAAAATAAATCTAATAAAAAGTTAGTATATGCATTAATTTAAAAAGCTGCAGATAAATTAAGACAAACCACTGTAAAACATTATAGATGAAAAAACATATAAACCAAACCACATGCAAAATACTACCTCAATGAAAAGGAGCATCTGTCATATACTAGGTTCATAGGTTCATAGGTTTGTACTAGGCTATCTGCCCTAAGGCATTTATAAGCCTAGCCAGAGTGTATGTGGCTAGGATGAGAATACAGGGTTTAGTTTACTATGCCTCTGTCTAATAGTGACACAGAGATGACCCCCAGGGTAAACCTACGATCTCCCATCCACTCGTCGAGATTTCTCTTGAATAGAGTCAGTGAGGGGCTCTGCCTAACATGGACTGGGATTCTGTTCCAGAGTGTAGGGAGCCTCTGGGTTATGAATCTGTCCATTTATTTCTGTGTTGAGGTTTAAGTCACTTGTTCTCGTGTCTCTGATGGATTTGGATTTTCTGAGGTGGAGCATGTCCATTAATTCAGGATTGGACATGGCCTCAGGCACAGATCACCTCTGAGTAGGTGGTATGCGACTGAATAGAACTGGAGTTTTTCAGTCGGGCAGCATATGACATATGTTTAAGACCCTTTATCCTCTTGGTGAGGAACTTTTGGGGTCTTTCCAACTGCTGCAGGTGTCGGGTGAGATACATCCCAAATGGGGCATTGTACTCAATCATTGGCCTGATAAGAGAAGAGTACAGGGCACAATTACCTCTCTTGATCTAGATGTGAAACCCTTCATGATAAGGTGGGCAATATAGAAGGTCTTCCTAACCACTTTGGCAATGTGAGTGTCAAATGAGAGGTTACTGTCAACCTAGGTCCCTGATTATCTCTTCAATGGATTACCGCCTATGTGGTAATTGTTTTTCCCAAAGGGTATGACTATACATTTTTTCAGCTTAAGGCCATGGCTCTGGCACCAATTATCCAGTTCTATGAGGCCTCTCTGAAGGATGTTTGTGTCCGCTGGAGTATCAATTAAGTTTGCAGTCATCTGCAAACTTTGTCAGCCACAATCCTCCTATGTTTGCCTGTACCGTGGAAAAATAAATGCCGAACAAGAGGGGTCCCAGGACTGAGCCCTGTGGGACACAGTCTGACATAGCTCCAGCAACTCTGACCCTGTGGGTTCTGTCCTTGAGCCAGTTTGCAACCCATCTTGTGACATATGGGTTTACATTTAAGCTGGTGAGTTTGTCTATGATGTCCGAGTGGGGTATTGTGTCAAAGGCTTTTGCAAGGTCAAGGTAGGCTGTGTGAACTGCCTTACCCTCATCAATGGCCTTAGTAACTGTTTCAAAAAAGTCGACCAAGTTCAAAAGGCAGGATCTGCCCTTGACAAAGCCAAATTGGGTAGGATCCAATGTCTGTAGGTCCCCAATGTCTTTGTTTATAAGTTCCATAATGATCCTCTCCATAGCTTTGCAGACCAGGCTGGGGTGGTAATTTCCAGGGTCCGTAGAAGCACCGCCTTTGTGAAGTGGGACCACTGTTGCCGCCACTCTTTGAGTAATGATCCTGTAGTAAGGCTAAGATTAAACAGCAGCCTTATGTGTGGGTTTAGTTCCTCTTGGAGTTCATGTAGCACACAGCCCGGGACACCATCCGGTCCCATTGATGCTGTGTTTTTAGTTTTAGAGAGGGCAGCTCTCACCTGGGCATATGATATGTTAGGGAGGCTACACTCTGCTGGGATAGTTTTTTCTCCTTTTGGGGGGGAGGAGAAATTTGCACTGAACCGGTCTGCCAGAATGTTGGTAATGTCAGTGGGTTCAGTGTATTTTATGTCATTTTGGACTAACTCTGAGCATATCTGGGAGTTTCCACCCAGGTTTCTAACATAGCTAAAGAAGGCCTTGTGATTGTCTTTTGTGTCTTTTGTGATTTTTCTCTCAAAGTTGGCCTTGGATGATTTTATGAGTGATGCTAGAACTGATCAGAGACGCCTTCCCTTTTAGGGATTTTGCTCTGTCATGTAGTAGCTTCCTCCTCCTGTTGTAAAGTTTGTTTATGGCTGGGGTCCACCAGAGCCTGCCTTTGGGGAATGGGTCTTGGTTTTATTTGGGATTGCATGATCCATGCATTCTTGAAGATGCCCATAGAAGGCATTTGCAAAGGATTCAGCAGTGTGGGTGGTGGTTTCCACTGGCCCAGGGGCCTTGAAGGATACCACTTCAGTCTTAAGAAGTGTGAAGTTTGCTTTTGAGAAGTTCTTCACTTTGGTCTTTTGTGCAGGGGGTTGGGGCGGGATGTGGATTTCCAGTGAGATAAATTTATGGTCTGATCTTACCAAAGAGGGATATACTTCCGGTGTGGAGCATTTTGTCCCCATATTTGTGATGATCAGGTCTAGTATATTGTCTCCTCTTGTGGGAATGGTGACTAGTTGTTCCATTGCATTTGAGTTTATGAATTCTAGGAACCTTTGGGCTAGGGTGTTGGGGCTTGAGTAATGTTCCCAGTCTATGTTTGGGTAGTTGAAGTCTCCCAAAATGATGGTATTTGGAGAGACATTCATACTCTCCCGTGTCTTCAGGAAGGCTGTGTGGGTTCCTGAGTTTGAGAGGGTGGTCTGTAGCATGCTACAAACTGTAAGGCAGTTTTGCCTATGGTTAGTTGCACCTGGATAGTCTCCGATGCTTCGCATTGCCACTAACCTGGAGGTGTGGGTATCTTTGATGAAAATGGATACTCCCCCTCCTTTTGTGGTTCGGTCCAAGTTTTGGGGCCGGAAAGCATGATATGAGGTAAAACCTGATAGTGCTGGGGTGCTCTCAGGAGCCTTGAACCAGGTTTCAGTCACTGCACAGACATCGATGTTCTCCATACTGAGGAGGGCTTTGAGGCATCTTGAGGTTTAGACTTCTGGCATTGAGCAGCATTACCCTTAGTTTTTTCCACTTGTGTTTTCTAGGGAGGTAGGTTTGTCATTTGAGCCTTGCCTAAAAAGGCACTATGGGGTGGCAAGAGCCTTGGCCAATATCCGAAGCCCAGGGTGACAGGTGCAAGCCATCCGCTCCGAAGCAGCGTGGCTTGTCAAGCATGTCATCCCAAGCAGACAGACATTGGATCCCCTTAGAATGACACCAGTAATTAAGCCAATTGTTAAAACTGATCATTTTGTCTTTGTACTGTGGCATCATTCTTGGTGAGGGTAAGATGCTGTTCAGGGTCAGGGTCATACCGACCTGGGTTACATAATCAGAGAGCTCCTCTATGTCTCTTTTCATGTAGTCCAGGCCGGCATGTACAATGACTGAGTCATATTTGTACTTGCTGTGGAGTGACCTGAGTGCTTGTGTTATGTGGCGGATTCTAGCTCCTGACAGGCAGCTTACTGTGACCTTTTCCTTGTTCAGTCTGGTGAGTGTGTCTGACTATGGAGTCACCTATTACAAGTGTGTCTGGCATGTTGTTTGGCCTTAAGGGCTGTGACTGTTTAGCACACTGACTTTGTGAACTATGTGTTGCATGTGCTATGTCTTGAGGTGGTGGTTGCTTGGGTGTCTGCTTTGGAGGCCTCTGTTGTTTTGGTAGATTTTTAATCAAGCCTCAGTATGTTTTGTGTGTTTATGTGTTTGGTTTGCTGTTGTGATAGTTCTATGTGAGACTGGGTTTGTGGTGTGCGTGGTTACCTTCTCCTCCTGACTGGTCTTGCCAGTACTGAATTGAGAGAGCTCAGCCTTCAGTTTGGCTATATAGTTGCATCTCTCGCATATATTTGTATTTGTTGGGAGGAGGAGAGGGTTGTCTGTGTACATGAAGCAATTGTAACATTGCCTCAAGATTCCCAGATTCACCAGCTGAACAAGAGAGGACGCCAGCAACTGACCCTTCGACATGCTAGAAATCGTGAAAAAGATTGCTGTGTAACTGAGTCAGAAAGGACCTATAGGGAGATGTGTACTCAACAGAATGTAGGTGAATGAAGTACTTTCTTTTGTTTAAGAGTGCTTTACCTGTATAAAAATGCTTTAGGAGCAAGTGCTGAGCTTTTCAGATAGAGTATAGGCTGTTTAGATTGCAAGTAGAACAGTTCTAAGGGAAAAATTGAAGAGCCGACTTGGCGGAGCCAGAAAAAGTTTAACCTTGTTTAACCAAGTTTAACCTTGTTTAACTGGCGCTGCGCTATGCGCGCACATCGCAGCCCCGTGCAAAGGCGGATTTTAAGCAGTGAACTACAAAAGAGCTAGGAATGGTCCCAAACAACCAATTACTACAGCTTCTTGTGCTGAGGTCACTTCCCCCAAGGACAGGTAGGCTGCTCAAGGCTCCCCACTCCCACTGGTGAGCAAAGAAACTTCCTTCTATCCAAGTAAGGTAATGGACAACACAGGAACTACACCACAGCCCAGAATACAGCAATGCCTGTATACTGGTCTAAACTAGTCGAGAAAGGCGGGAAAACAAGGATTATGCTCCTGACAAATGTTAAAGACCCACATTGATTTAAGCCTCAAAACACTTCTTACGGACACCACATCATTTAAACCTGGAAAAACAGTAGGGTGACACCTGAGCTGCCATTTTAATTCCTTCAACTCTAAAAATTCATCTACTGGTCCCCCTCTCTGACCCAGATCAACATAATGGATAACTGTGAATTTAAAAGAATGGGTAGGGTTACAGTTAATGTGCTTAAATAAAGCATTCCTGTCATCCCTTTTGCTAATGCAACATTGGTGTTGGTTAATACGGTCCTAAAGGCTCTTTTTGTCTTGCCTACATAAAATCCTTCACAGCCCTGGCACTTAGACACATAAACAACTCCCTTACTGCCACAATAGTATTTATGTGACAGTTCAATCTTCCATGTTATAAAATTTACCTTTGAACAAAACTATAAATTAATCAGTAATATCCCCCATATGAAAGGAAGCTAACTTCATTTCTACAACAAGAGGGGTACTTCACTTATATTAATCACCTGTAGGCACATTGTGATACAACATATATCATGACCAAACTCTGAAGTGTGTAATTCACCAGCACCTTACATAATAAGGTGATTGGAACAGTATTCTGAGTGGAGAAAAATGGATTCCACATAGCAATAATTTTGGGTAATGGTAAGCACTTATGTGAAATCTAAGATCTTTTAGTATATGTTTATTGGAAAATACTGGAAGTTATAACTGAGTTTATGATTCTGCTATTAGCAACTATATCTTTAATATATCGAATATTGTTTCTTACAACATCAGGAAAAGCTGTATTAAAAAAAAAACAGTGGCCTTCAAAATGCTATGTTTATGGCTGAAGCATTGCATAACGTCAAAGTTCATCCAGCATTTTCCTAAAATCTAAAAACTGGAATTTACTATACTAATAGTATGGCTTGGACTTACAAAGTCAACCAAATGAACATCCTACCATGAAGCAGTGGCCTGTTGAAATGGCCCTTGTACTGCACTGCATTATTTTACATGGTCATTTTGCAGTCGTTACTGTACCACTACCCAACATCTGCATCTGATTGTTATTACTTTAATCCTTTGTACTGATCAATGAGATTCATGCCCCTTACACCCACAATGTGGGGGCTGTGCTACATACAGCACTGCTATTTATACAGTCTCTCTATCTCAGGTTACAGAGGATCTGTCAACTGGTCAGTATTTGGTCTCCATCATTCCTCCAAGTTCAAGTAACCTACAAGTAAAAATATGTAAATGTGAGGTGTATGGAGATGCAAGAGGTTTGCTTTCCCACAATAAAATCACAATAATTATATATGCTGTGCTTCAGACATTTACTATAACAATGTACTGTTTCAAGACTGTCACACTTCTGTCATTCTGGTGTTTATTTGGTAGTTCAAAATATTGCAGACTCGGTTATTCGGTTTCAAATATTTTAAATTCAGCTTTATTGCATTTAGTCAAATGACCGAGAAACAAATTCTGGCTTCAGTAAGACAAAAACAGAAAAGCTAACACACTTAAACTATACAAACAAGTAATGTCGCCAAGGCCGTGCTGCTAAACAGAAAGAGGCAATACTGTACTGGCGATCAGAATAGTAGCAGCAACAACCTGAAACAATTGCAGTCAAGATTACTCCACTTTCAACACCCTGGCAAATCAAAACAATGCAATCCCTTCCATTTCCTGTGCAACGCAAAAATAGATGAACAACTGCCTGACCATTTTTTCAGTATAATCTCTAAGAGCACACCAGTATTTTCACTGCAGCCATTAGCTTCTACATCAGAACTGGCAAACCCTGTGTGTCAGGGCTAACCACCTGTCAGTGTGAACATTTGCTCTAGATGATTGTCACTGCTGAAGTAACACCCCATCACCATGAGGAAAATGGAAAAAAGAAGTTAAGAATTAATGGATAGGTTATGGCTAATGCTGTAATGTTGTGACAAAATATCATCCATAGACAGAGATTTAGAAAGGGAAACAAAAACGTCAACACTTCTAATCCTTTATGTAGTGGCAGTTGATGAAATGCAGTTTCTCTTCAAATAGTCAGATCACCTGTTACTACCACCTGAAATTCTATCACTTATTCAGTCATATTACTTATCAACAATGTACTCTTAAAATAAATTATGTTAGCATGGATAGCTTCAACTAATAAATTTGTCAAGCATGACAGCTTGTAGATGAAAACCAGTGTTCAAATAATAGAAAATGAGCAAACACCAGAGAAAAACATAATTATTCTTTAAATATTTGAACACTTTTCTGTGCACAATAATATTCCAGTCAAGCAGTCTAAATATCTATCTTAATATCTTAACACTCCTGAGCAAGATGGTTCTCATGAGAACCTAGATATTGTGCATGTGTCATCAGGATCTATAACAATACCTGCATGGAGATCTTACATACAGAACAGATTAAAGGAAACTGAAGTATATTCATAAAATAAGACAAAGAACTGAACGTGTGGAGATATACCACAGAGGGTACTTGGTAAACTATTCAGACTTCATTCATGACACATTTTTGGGTAACAGTGAAGACAATCAAGGTTCAAAAGACCAGACATATTTTCCGGATAGTATAGTGGCACAGTGGTAAAACAAGTAGATTTGTTGCACCCAGCAAGAGATTCTCTGGTTCGGTTCTCTGCTGGGGTGCATTCTATGTAGAGTCTGCATATTTTCCCTGTGTTCACATAGGTTTCCTCTGGGTATTCCAGTTTCCTCCCATATTCCAAAAAATTGTACATTCTAAAGTGGCTGTAGTTGTGAGTGGACATGCACATATCTGCTACAGAAGAGCAACAAAGGCAGGGCTTAGCCACTTGACAGGGTGAACATTGGCTCGAGATGATGGTTGTTAATGTCCCACCCTGACCCCATGTGTAAAATTGGGAAAAAGTGGTTGTGGATGGATTGATAGCAAAATTCTGACAGTTGTTGGGTGTTTTGCCAACCCCAATACCCCTTTGAATGCGTATCTGCAAGTGTGCTATACCACAGGGTAAACAACAGAAAACATAATCAAAATTTTTGGTGGGATTGGCATTCTGTCTGCCAGACCTCTACTTTGTCATTTATTCATATATTTTTTCTTTCTTTTTTTTTTTTTTAGACTCAGATACTGAAATGAAATAAAATGAAAGAGAAGGAACTGCACACTTCAGGTTAATAACATGTATGTATATGCAATGCAGAACTAAAAGCTAAATACTACTCAATTCAAATCACAAGCTATGTATATATAGTTATTAGGCAGGTTATTATTCAAAGGAAAATACAAAACAGCAAGCCAAGGTATGTATAAGCAGTGGGTATTAAAGCACATCCAGAAACTACCTAAGTGATATTCATGTACCAAGCAAGTGGAGCAGGAAAAAGGCTGTTGCAGCAAGCTGCAAAACAACTGATGATAAGCAATGAGGTATATAAGTAGATGTAAGTAATGCTCTCAGCATAATGTAATGCTCTCAGCATAATGAACAATAACCTGTGTGCTATGTTGCTTTGAGGTACTGATTGTTGCTGTTCTGCAAACAGAAACTGTGCATTTTAAAATTTTAGAAAACCAAACTGCACTTCGCACCATGTACAAACAGGATGTGCAGGATACCTAAAATTTGCTTTCCCCCATAGAATATAAACCAAAAGACCACACATCCATTTCCTGGCTTTTATTTACTGCCATCAGAAATTTAGCAAACATTCATCTACTTTGCCAGAGCTCTGAAAACAGGGACTGCTGATCTCAGTGAAAAATTCCTTTCCTCTTTGTATTATATGTTTTCTGGCTTCACTCTTTCAAGTTGCAATAAACTGTCAGCAAGTGCCTGTCATCACAAAATATCCATCTGCAATGGGCTGTGACAAATTACACACTGATATTCACTGTTCAGCTTAGTGTGTATATTACATTAGTAGAGTCACATAGCAGTAATATCCAGCCCCTACCTCTCATTCTGACTGGAGATGAGGATATCTCTTACTAACATAATCCTATTTTTCTGTTCTCCCAATGTACTCATACTCTATTCAGCAGCTAGTAAAGTTAATTCAGGCTTATGATTTTCTACTCACATCTACTCATACATCTACCTCTGAAAACTGAACTTTGCACAGATGAGGCCTTATTGATGATCTCTCTCATAGTTTATTCACTGTTTCATATTGCTGAGGACTCTCTTCTGGGTCACAATACATTTACCCACGTGATGAGGCATGCAAAACTGAACAACTCTGCAAGACAGCAAAAATGGAAAAACAGAACATCAAACTATTCAGCTAGCAACAAGAACACAATTTGAAAACAGGACATGGGGTAATCCTACCCAAAGGTCATGCTGCTGAAGTAACATTTACAAATGCTGAAAATAGACTTCTAAACACATTTAAAATCTCTCTGGTGAATATGTTGGATTTCCACCAGTAAAACTGATGAGTTTCATGTGAGGAAATACCTGTATGTTGAAGAACTGGTCAAGGGAAGATAAACATAAGTTGCAAATTGCTCTCCTGCTTTGGGGAAGTTCAAACACCTTTGCTGCTTGCCTGGCCTCTTGTAGACATCAAAGGCAGGACTGGTGTGTTGCAAAGTGAAGTTAGGGAAGGCTGGATGTCAGGTCCATGATACTTCAGTTCACAATGTCATCGACCACAGCCTCCTTTTTATAATGTCAAAAAATATAACCTTTTTGTCACTGAGTCATGGCATCTGTCACACTTAACTCTATTCAGATTCATAAAGACTCATCCTCAGAATACAGGATATTTAGGGATATTTAGTAATGATCTCCTCTACACAGCTGCTAATGGCCATAACTGTGGAATTACCCATTTGACAATGAGCAGGAATGCTCCATTTCTGTTTTGGCACATGTAAGCGTCCTACTTTCTGAGAAAGTAGAAAGGAAGCACAAAAGTATCAGTCAATGCATATTTTTTTCTAATTCAGAAGCATTATACATGAATATCTATAACAAAGTTAATTGGATATATCAAACATACTGTAGTGTATTATGGTTAATGCAGGTTCTCGTTTTAGATATTTTATAACCTGACAAAACTTGTCTGTATGATGGTAGTTTCTTTTAAACTTTTACTGTAATTGTTTTGCAATAATATTTGCCACCAAAATTCAGGCTTCTAAGCTACCAGTGGATGTCAACTTTAGTACAGAACTGCTGTTTGGCTGGATTCCATCTTAATTTGCTTTGTCAGTTTGCATCTTGTTTAACAGAATATATGACAGGCAGTATTCAAAGAGATGAATCCACCCCTAGATCTCTAGGGTATCATTTCAGGGAAATAGCATTTACTCGCTGAATCTCAATTTCACTTCACATTGTTCTGTTTAACTTAATTATCATAGAAGATGAAAGATGCTTGCATTTTTAAAGCCACCATCATTCAGATTTGTAAAAGCCAGCTTTTTAACTTTGGATCTTGGTCCCAGGGAATACTGCAGCCATCTAGTGAAGTGCTGTATGAACCTAAGGAGTATTTTTGCAGAAAGCCTTAAGAGAAACATCTTAGTTTTACTGTTTTGCAATATAGACTGGTCATTAAACTCCTTATGAACTTTAGAGCTAGGATTTTAAAGGCTTTTACAGATGTCAGAAAAACAAAATAATCTTCATGGCGCCCCAGTAATACCTCACCTACAGTGATACCTCACCTACCAACAATACCTAACTTACATGCAATATCTCATCTGCCAGTAATACCTCTCATACATGCAA